>NW_003852439.1:6595426-6599871 GCF_000181295.1 Otolemur garnettii
GTGTTCTTGGCTGTGCAGAAGCTCTTTAGTTTGATCAGGTCCCAATAGTGTATTTTTGATGTTGCTTCAATTGCCCGGGGTGTCCTCTTCATAAAATGTTCGCCCAGGCCGATTTCTTCAAGTGTTTTCCCTACACTTTCTTCTAGTATTTGTATGGTTTCATGTCTTAAGTTTAAGTATTTAATCCAGTGAGAGTCTAACTGAGTTAATGGTGAAAGGTGTGGGTCCAGTTTCAGTCTTCTAGAATAGGTTATTTTTAAGGCTTTCTTCCATCTCTGAAGATTGACATGACCTCTTTATACTTAGGGGACTCAGGCTTTTGTATTCACCACATGCCCATTATAAAGCAGAGATTGTGAAATAAATTCTTAGAGTGTTGTGGGCAAGGATTGGTTCCTTTATTTTTAAAGAATTATATCAAGGGTGGCACCTGTGGTTCAAAGGAGTAGGGTGCCGGCCCCATATACCAGGAGGTGGCAGGTTCAAAAACCCGGCCTCAGCCAAAAACTGCAAAAAAAAAAAAAAAAAAAAAAGAATTATATCAAGCTGAAAATGTCACTTCTGTATGGACAGTCAGATACAGTTCATTGGGAAAATGATTTTTTTTAAAATTTGCTTTGTAGTAGAAGGCTGGTTTAGTAGTAAATATGTGAGACCTTTTGTTTGGGGAAAAAAGCAAAATCATGAAGATTGTCTTTACATTTTATTTTGAAAATTACTTAAGCATTTACATTTAAATAGTCATTGATTATTTACAGAGAATCCTACAAAATTGAAGCCCAGAGTAAACCTTTAAAACCTTGGTGGGCATGATATGTCCTCTTGATACTTGCAGAAGTAGGTTGCTGAAGAAAGTATTGATGAGGCTGGGCACACTGGTGGCTCATTCCTGTAATCCAAGCACTCTGGATGGCCGAGGCAGGCAGATTGCCTGAGCGCAGGAGTTCTGTACCAACCTGAGCTAGAATAAGACCCCCTCTCTAAAAATAGCCAGGGGTTGTGGTGGGTACCTATAGTCTTAGTTACTCAGAAGACTGAGGCATGAGAATCACTTGAGTCCAAGAGTGTGAGGTTGCTGTGAGCTATGATGCCATGTCACTCTATCTATCAAGGGTGACAAAATGAGACTCGGTCTCAAAAAAGAAAGTATTAAAAAAAAAGTATTGATACTCAGAAGATCTCCCTGCTGTTCATAACTGCATCTCTACTGATGGGCAGTAGGAAGTTCTTAGAGGTATTAGGCTGCACATTTTATTTGTTTCAGTGTCATTTCCAGTCTCTCTTCTGTCCTTGAATTGAAGCGTAGCTGGGCATGTGTGAATGAGAGTGGCGTGTGTTTGTGTGTGCATAGTGTATGTGGGGTGATACATGTGTGTGCAGGAGCAGGGTGTGTATGTCAGAGTAGAATTTATTTTTTGAGACAGAGCCTCACATTGCCGCCCTGGTTAGAGTGCTGTGGCGTCATCAGAGCTTATAGCAACCTCAAACTCATAGGCTCAAGTGATCCTCTTGCTCAGCCTTCCTACAGCTACCCGGCTATTTTTAGAGACAGGGTCTTGCTCTTGTTCAGGCTGGTCTCGAACTCCTGAACTGAAGCAATCTACCGTCCTCAGCCTCCCAGAGTGCTAGGATTACAGATGTGAGCTACCATGCCAGGCCTACTTACACATTTAAATGTAAATTGAAATGTATGTAATGTATGCTTCATTATATGTATATATTATTCCCATGTATGTTGCTTTGAATCTTCCTTTGAATCTTCCTTAAGATTCTTTTTTCTTTTTTTTTGAGGCAAAGTCTCTCTACTACAAAGCTCTAGGTAGACTGCAGTGGCATCACAGTTCACAGCAATCTCCAACTCTTGGGCTAAGCGATTCTCTTGCCTCAGCCTCCCAAGTAGCTGGGACTACAGGCGTCCACCACAACACCTGGCTATTTTTTGTTGCAGTTGTCATTGTTGTTTAGCTGGCCCGGGCCAGGTTTGAACCTGCCAGCTTTGGTGTATGTGGCTGGCACAGTAACCACTGAGATTTGGGGCACCTTGAGCCCCATAAGATTTTTTTTTGATACAGATGTGTGTATGTATTTATGGGGTACATGTGATATTTTGTTACATGGGTAGACTGTATAACGATCAGGGTATTCGGGGTATCTACCATCTTGAGTATTTATCATTCTTATGTGTTGGGAACATTTCAGATCTTCTCTTACAGCTATTTTGAAATACATTGTTTTTTTTTTTTTTTTGAGACAGAGCCTCAAGCTGTCCCCCTGGGTAGAGTGCCGTGGCATTACAGCTCACAGCAACCTCCAACTCCTGGGCTCCAGCGAGTCTCCTGCCTCCGCCTCCCAAGTAGCTGGGACCACAGGCGCCCGCCACAACACCCAGCTATTTTTTTTTTTTTTTTTTTTTTGGTTGCAGCCGTCATTGTTTGGCGGGGCGGGGCTGGGGATTCGAACCCGCCACCTTAGGTGTACGTGGCTGGCGCCTTAGCCGGTTGAGCTATAGGCGCCGAGCCTGAAATACATTGTTAACTTTGTTTACTTTGCTCTGCTACCAACATTAGACCTTATTTCTTCTAACTGTATGTTTGTGCCCATTAGCTAACCTTTCTGTATCCTACCCCTCCTTCTCAATCCCTTCCCAGCCTCTGGCATCTATCATTGTGTTCTGTACCTCTATGAGATCTACTTTTGTAGCTCCCACATAGGACTGAGAACATGTGATACTTCATTTCTCTTTCCTAGTTTCTTTTTCTTTTCTTTTTTTTGAGACAGAGTCTTACTGTGTCACCTGTGTGGATTGCTATGGCATTGTAGCTCACAGCAACCTCAAACTCTTGGCCTCCAGAGTTATCCTCTTGCCTCACCCTCCCTAGTAGCTGGGAATAGAGGCATGTGCCACCATGCTGGCCTTTCCTTTCCTTTCCTTTCCTTTCCTTTCCTTTCCTTTCCTTTCCTTTCCTTTCCTTTCCTTTCCTTTCCTTCCCTTCCCTTCCCCTTCCCCTTTCCTTTCCCCTTTCCTTACAAAATCTCTCTATGCCGCCCTCAGTAGAGTGTCATGGCGTCACAGCTCACAGCTACCTCCAACTCTTGGGCTTAAGCAATTCTCTTGCCTCAGCTTCCCAAATAGCTGGGACTGTAGTGACCCGCCACAATGCCTGGCTGTTTTTTGTTGCAGTTATCATTGTTGTTTTAACTGACTCGGGCCAGGTTTAAACTTGCCAGCCTTGCTGTATGTGGTTGGCACTGTAACCACTATGCTGTGGATACCAAGCCTAGTTTTTTTTTTTCTATTTGGAGTCTCACTCTTGCTCAGGCTGATCTCAAACTCCCAAGTTTAAGCAGTCCATCCACCTTGGCCTCCCAGCGTACTAGGCTTATGGGAGTGAGCCACCTTGCATGGCCTTTCCTGATTTATTTCACTTAACATGAAGACCTCCAGTTCCATTTATTGCTTTGCATGATGTGTTTTCTTCCTTTTTTTTTTTTTAATAGATGAATAGTATTCCATTGTGTGTATATATTGCATTTTTTAATCCATTTATCTGTTGATGGGCACTTAAGTTTATTCTGTGTCTTTCCTATTGTGAATGGTGATGGAATAAACAGGAGCGTCGGGTGGTGCCTGTGGCTCAGTGAGTAGTCAGGCCCGTGTACCGAGGGTGGTGAGTTCAAACCCAGCCCTGGCCAAAATGCATGAACAAAAAAAAATAAAAAAAAAAAAGTTATTTAAAAAAAAAAGAATAAACAGGAGAGTCCAACTATCCCTGTGGTATACTGAATTCTTTTCCTTTGGATGAATACCTGGTAATTGGATTGCTGGATCAAATGGTAGCTGATGAATTGAAGGTCTGTGATATCATGTGTGTACTTAATCGGAAGCCTAAGGTTTACTTATCTTCAGGTAGATGCAGAATTGCTAAGGATTATCCCAGTTTAGCATATAGGAAATATAATAAAATCTCTATAGTTGACCACCACCTTTTCTTTTTGTTGTTTTGAGACAGGGTCTCAAGCTGTTGCCCTAGGTAGAGTGCTATGGCGTCACAGCTCACAGCAACCTCTAACTCTTGGGCTTAAACGATTCTCTTGCTTCAGCCACCCAAGTAGCTGGGACTATAGATGCCCGCCACAATGCCCAGCTATTTTTTGGTTGTAGTTGTCGTTGTTTGGCAGGCCTGGACTGCATTCGAACCTGCCAGCTCTGGTGTACGTGGCTGGTGCCCTAGCTGCTGAGCTATAGGCCCTGAGCCTTGAGACAGATTCTTAACTCTGTTGCCCTGGGTAGAGTGCCATGGGGTCATCATATCTCATAGCAACCTCAGTCTCGGGCTCAAGATGATCCTCTTGCCTTAACCTCCCCAGTAGTTGGGACCATAGGCACCCACCACAACCCCCAACACCAGACTAGTTTTCCTTTCCTTTCCTTTTTTTTTTTTTTT
>NW_003852439.1:6599891-6606629 GCF_000181295.1 Otolemur garnettii
TTTTTTTTTTGAGACAGTCTCACTCTGTGTCCTGGGTAGAGTGCTGTAGCATCATAGTGCACAGCAACCTCAAACTCTTGGGTTGAAGCAATCTTTTTTTTGGAAGACAGAGTCTCACTCTGTCACCTGGGTAGAGTGCTGTAGCATCATAGCTCACAGCAACCTCAAAATCTTGGGCTCAAGTGATCCTCTTGCCTCAGCCTCCTGAGCAGCTGGGATTAACAGGTGTGTATGTGTGCCATCATGCCTGGCTATATCAGTGAGTAGAGACAGGGTCTCAATCTTACTCAGGCTGTTCTTAAATTCCAATGCTCAGGAGATCCACCTACCTTCAGTGATCTTGAGGCAAGAGGACCACTTGAGCCCAAGAGTTTAAGGTTACTATTAGCTATGATGCCACAGCACTCTGCCCAGAGGGACAGAATGAGACTCTGTCCCAAAACAGACAAACAAAAAGATGTGAACTTGGCGTTTATATTTTTGTTTGGGGTTTTTTGGTATAGTTGTTAGAGGATTTTATGATTTACTTATTTATTTTTTCATTTGACATCTGATTTCTCTTTTATTAAGTTCACCTAGTTTAAAGCCTTGAAAACCTGGTTATAAATGATATGGTACCTGTTGGCTGAACTTTTTTTTTTTTTTTTTGGGCCGGGGCTGGGTTTGAACTTGCCCCCTCTGGCATATGGGGCCGACACCCTATTCCTTTGAGCCACAGGTGCCACCCTTGAATGAGTTTTTCTATAGGTGGTTTCTGTGCTTAGAGAAGGAATTGTCCAGTATATTGTGAAGATCTTTCTTGCCATAAATCATTGGGTCAGTAAACAAGACAATGTATTTAGGGGCATTTTATCAATCTTTGGTGTAGATTAGATCAACTGGCCTGCCAATGACCCATTGGTTGAGTCATAATAATTCTACATTGATTAGAGAGATAAACATTTTTTTTGAAAATCTACTAAAGTACCTTTAAAAACTTAAGCCAATGAGAGCATTTTTCTAACTTTAAAGGTAGAAAATAGGGACCAGCTGGAGAGATCTGAGCAGAGGATTGTCAGTTTCCTAGTTCTCTGCTGTTATGGTGTATATTCTCAAGATTTTATCAGTGGAGGGACCTCAGAGCTTATAGGTAGTAAGGTGCTTGAGGACACGGTAGGCTTTGGCCCATGGTTCAGGTCTACTCCATACTAATTTTTTGTTCATTTTATTTTATTTAGAGACAGAGTCTCACTTTGTGGCCTCATCTAGAGTGCTGTGGTGTTATCATAGCTCACTGCAACCTGAAACTTTTGAACTCAAGTGATCCTCCTTCCTCAGCCTCCTGAGTACCTGGGACTATAGGTGCTTGCACCGTGCCTCGCTAATTTTTTTTTTGTTTGTTTGCTTTTTGAGACAGAGTCTCACTTTATTGCCCTAGGTAGAGTGCTGTGGCATCATAGCTCATAGCAACCTCAAATTCTTGGGCTCAAGTGATCCTCTTGTCTTAATTTTTTTTTTTTAAATAGAGACAGGATGTCACTCTTGCTCAGGCTGGTCTAGAACTTGTGAGCTCAAGTGATCTGCACACCTTAGCCTCTCAAGCCTGGCTAATTTTTCTTTTCTTTTTCTTTTTCTTTTTTTTTTTTTTTTTGAGACTGTTTCACTTTGTTACCCTAGCTCACAATAACCCCTCAAACTCTTTGGTTCAACCCCTCAACTCTTTGATTTTCTATTTTTTCTTTTTCTTTTCTTTTTTTTTTTTTTTTTTTTTTTGAGCCAGAGTCTTACTTTGTTGCCCCTGGTAGAGTGCCCTGGTGTCATATCTCACTGCAACCTCTAACTCTTGGGCTCATGTGATTCTCTTGCCTCAGCCTCCCAAGTAGCTGGGACTACATTCGCCTGCCATAATGTCTGGCTATATATGGGTGGGGTCTTGCTCTAGTACAGGTCTCAAACTTGTGAACTCAGGTAGTCTGCCCATCTTGGCCTCCCAAAGTGCGGGATTACTGGCATGAGCCATCTTACCTGGCTTCAAGCAATTTTCTTGCCTCAGCCTCTTAAGTAGCTGGGACTACAGGCACCTTCCAGAATGCCTGGTTTTTTTGTTTTTTTTTAGATTTGGGGTCTTGCTCTTGCTCAGGCTGGTCTCGAACCTATAAGCTCAGGTAATCCACCAGCCTCAGCCTCGCAGAGTGCTGCGATTACAGGCATGAACCACTCTGCCTAGCCTTAATACTAATTAATTTTTTAAAAAATGCTAAGAGTGGCTTGGCACCCATGGCACAATGGTTACAGTGCTAGCTGCATACTCCGAGGCTGGCAGGTTTGTACCGGGCCCAGGACAGCTAAACAACAATAAAAACTACAACAGAAAAATAGCTGGGCATTGTGGCAGGCGCCTATAGTCCCAGCTACTTGGGAGGCTGAGGCAAGAGAACTGTTTAAGCCCTAGTATTTGAGGTTGCCGTGAACTGTGATGCCACAGCACTTTACCGAGGGTGACACAGTGAGACTCTGTCTTTAAAAAAAAAAAAAAGAGTCGTAGATAAAGGGCTGATATAAAAACTCTTTTTTTTTTTTTTGGTCTCACTTTGTCACCCTCAGTAGATTGCTGTGGCAGCACAGTTCACAGCAATCTCTAACTCCTGGGTTTAGGCGATTCTCTTGCCTCAGCCTCCTGAGTAGCTGGGGCCACAGGCACCCGCCACAGCACCCAGCTATTTTTTGTTGCAGTTTGGCTATGGCTGGGTTTAGGCGATTCTCTTGCCTCAGCCTCCTGAGTAGCTGGGGCCACAGGCACCCGCCACAGCACCCAGCTGTTTTTTGTTGCAGTTTGGCTATGGCTGGGTTTGAACCTGCCACCCTTGGTATATGGGGCCAGCGCCCTACTCACTGAGCCACAGGTGCTGCCCGGATATAAAAACTCTTAAAAGTCAAAGAGGGGCTGGTCTGAGTACAGTAGTGTTTACAATTAATTGATCCCAACCAGTTATACGGATGTTTTTGTTCCTTTTGCATTCCTACTGCTTTACTTGACTAGCTTTAAAAAATAAGAGTCAAAGGGAACAAAACCCAAAAACCTAATAGAAGATGGGCAAGGCTTATGAAATAGAAATATGAAAAAATACTCTTCACTTATGATAAGAGAAATGTAAGTTGAAATCACTTGAAATCCTGTGGCTCAAAGGTGTAGGGCGCTGGCCCCATATGCCAGAGGTGGCGGGTTCAAACCCAGCCCCGGCCAAAAGCTGCAAAAAAAAAAAAAATCACTTGAGATAGCATTTCTCACCTATCATATTAATAAAAATTTAACAGTTGAACACAAGGCCAGGTACAGTGCCTCAGTGCTTGTAATCCTGGCACTCTGGGAGTCCATGGTAGGAGGATCCCTTGAGCTCAGGCAGTCAAGACCAGTCTGAGCAAAAGTGAGATCTCCACCTCTACTAAAAACAGAAAAATAGCCAGGCATCATGATGGGTCCTGTAGTTCCAGCTACTCAGGAGGCTGAAACTGGAGGATCGTTTGAACTTTGGAGTTTGAGGTTACCGTGAGCTAGGCTGATATCAAAGCACTCTGGCCTGGACAGTATAACCAAACCCTCCAAAATAACCAAACCAAAACAAACAAAAAAACTAGAACACATTCTTTTGGACTAACTCTTGGGAAACAGGTGCTCTCGTGTTGCTGGTGACTGCAGAATGGTAAAACTCTTGTCCAGGAGAATTTAGCAGAATTGTGTATGCATTTATGCTTTGACCTAACAATTTAGAAATTTAGAATGTACCTTCACAGATACAAAACAAAACATGTACAATATTATTTGTTACAGCATTATCTGTGGTATAAAATATGGAAACAACCTAAATGCCCATCTAGGCTGAATAAACCCAGATACATCACACAACAGAGAATAAAAGAGGAAGATTTCTATCAACTGAGAGAGAGATTTCCAGGATATATGAAGTAAAAAGGAATGTATAAATTACTATACATAATATATGGTAAGAAAGAATAGAGAGCGGCTTCCGTAGCTCAGTGGTACTGGCCACATACACCAAGACTGGCGGGTTGAAACCCAGCCGGGATTAGCTAAACAACAATGACAACTGTAACAAAAAAAATATCTGGGCATTGTGATGGGTGCCTGTGGTGCCAGCTGCTTGGGAGGCTGGGGCAAGAGAATCACTTAAGCCCAAGAGTTTGAGGTTGCTGTGAGGTTTTACTCCATGGCACTCTACCAAGGGTGACATAGTGAGACTCTGTCTTAAAAAAAAGGAAAGAATAGGTATTGTGTGTGGTACCTCTTATATGAGGTACCTACTGTAAGTATAGAGATAGAGGGTAGAATGGTTACCAGGTCTGGGGAAAGTGGCAGTGGGAGCTGCTGTTTGATGGCTATAGAGTTTTATTAGGGAAAATGGAAAAGTTCCTGAGACGGATGTTGGTGATGGTGCACAACAATATGAACGTATTTAATGTCACTAAATTCACGCTTAAAAATGGTTAATTTATCATAATTATAAAAAAAAAGGTCAGAAGAGGTGGCTCACACCTGTAATCCTAGCACTGTGGGAAGCTGAGGCAGGTGGATTACCTGAGCATACAAGTTCAAGAGCAGCCTGAGCAAGAGTGAGGCCCCCATTTAAAAAAAATAGGTGGGGCACTGGCCCCATATACCGAGGGTAGCAAGTTCAAACTCAGCCCCGGCCAAACTGCAACAAAAAAATAGCCAGGCGTTGTGGCAGGCGCCTATAGTCCCAGCTACTCGGGAGGCTGAGGCAAGAGAATCACCCAAGCCCAGGAGCTGGAGGTTGCTGTGAGCTGTGTTGCCACGACACTCTACCAAGGGTGACAAAGTGAGATTCTGTCTCTAAAATAAAATAAAAAATAGCCAGGCTTTGTGGTGGGTGCCTGTAGTCCCAGCTACTCAGGAGGCTGAGGCAAGAGAATCACTTGAGTCCAAGAGTTTGAGGTTCTGTGAACAGTGATGCCATGGCACTCTAGCCAAGGTGACAGTGTGAGACTGTCTCAAAAAAAAAAAAAAAAGAGTGGATGTGGTGGCTCACACCTGTAATCTCAGCACTCTGGGAGGCCGAGGCAGGTGGATTGCTTGAGCTCACGGAGTTCAAGACCAGTCTGAGTAAGAGTGAGACCCCCATCTCCAAAAATAGCCAGGCGTGTGGCAGGCACCTGTAGTCCCAGCTACTTGGGAAGCTAAGGCAAGAGGATTACTTGTGTCCAAGAGTTTGAGGTTACTGGGAGCTATGATGCCATAGCACTCTACCAGGGGCAAGAAAGTGATACTCTATCTCAAAAAAATAAGATAAAGGCGCCAAGGGCCAGAACCCTGTGATAGACTTCAGAACGTATTTAGGATAAGAAAGGAACCCCCAGGCCTACCTTTGTAGAGTGTACTCTCTATTTGCTAGAAGCCTCTGTAATCACAGAGTCCAGTATAAGGGCTGCCTATGAAGGCTGGGTCAGCAGCATATGACTGTAAGAAAAAAAGGAAAATAAAGAATGTGAAATAAGAAAGAAGAGAAAAAAATATATATGCTTTTTTTTTTTTATTGTGAGGCAGTCTCACTTTGTTCCCCTCAGTAGAGTGCTGTGGCATCGTAGCTCACAGCAACCTCAAACTTTTGGGCACAAGTGATCTTGCCTCAGCCTCCTGAGTAACTGGGACTGAGGGTACCTGTAACAATGCCCAGCTATTTTTTAGAGATGGGGTCTTGCTCATGTTGAGGCTGGTCTCAAACTCCCCAGCTGAAGCAATCCTTGTGCTTTGGCTTCACACAGTGCTAGAATTACAGGTGTGATCCATTGTGCTCAGCCCTGCATTTGTTTGTTTTTAAAAGCAAAAAGTGGTTTATGCCTATAATTCTAGCACCTAAAGAGACCAAGGCAGGATTGCTTGAGGCCAGAAATGTGAAACCAGCCTGAGCAAAATAATGAGATCCTCACTCTACAAAAAATAAAATATTAGCTGGGTGTGGTGAAGCACTCTTACAGTCCCAGCTACTGGGAAGGCTGAGGCAAAAGGATCACTTGAGCCGCAGTTTGAGATTGCTATGAGCTAGCTATGGTGATGCCATGGCACTCTATCCTGGGTAATACAGTGAGACCCTATCTCAAAAACAAGCAAAAAGAAACACTGGGAAGATAGTGTAGAAACTAAAATGGTAACTTATCTGAATAGGTAGGGACAAGGTATAAAGGATATAGCTGGGAGTGAAATTTCTTTGAATGTATCTTTTTGTGTAATTTTGCCCTTTTTTTTTACAAAAATATGGTCAAGATCAGATTTGAATTTGGAGTTATGCAGATAGTCTACATATTCAAAAACTTAAAATAACAATGATAGGAAAAAACCTAAAACTGAATTCAAATAAAAGCAAATTAAGCTGAAAGTGTTTTGAATTGATACATAACCATATAGTAACAAGTAATCCAAATAACGTGAACATAGTTTACTTTCAGTGGAATATATTCAAAGGAAAATAAAAATTGCAGCAAAACATTTCTACTAAGTACCTTTGTTGATAGCAGTATCCTGTAGCAATTCTAAAATTGCTTATATCTCTTTTAGAATTATAGAAATGGGCTCGGCGCCTGTGACTCAAGTGGCTAAGGGGCCAGCCATATACACCTGAGCTGGCAGGTTCGAATCCAGCCCGGGCCTGCCAAACAACAATGATGGCTGCAACCAAAAAATAGCCAGGTGTTGTGGCGGGCGCCTGTGGTTCCAGCTACTTGGGA
>NW_003852439.1:6608159-6609603 GCF_000181295.1 Otolemur garnettii
TTGTTGTTTGGCGGGCCCGGGCTGGGGATACGAACCCGCCACCTTAGGTGTATGTGGCTGGTGCCTTAGCCACTTGAGCCACAGGCGCCGAGCCGGCAGTTGTTTTTCAACCATCCTAATGCCATGGTCATTTAATACAGTTCCTGTGGGTCGACACCCACAGGTTGAGAACCACTTGGCTTAGGGCAAGGGCACTCTCATAGCAAGACTACACCTAGCTTCCAGATCTTGATTGCCAAGTGCCATTTCCTCTAAAGGAAGCAGGGATTATTGGAGAAGTAAATTGGTTAATCTAGGTAGGCAAAGTTCAAGATGCACCTGGATTGTTTGTGCCAGAAAACAAAGAAGTGTTAAAAATTGATGAAGATATGTCAAAAAAGGAGCAGCTTGAAGGTGCTGGCCAAATCGGGGACATTTTGAGCATCAAAAAAAGGATAACTGAGTATAGTCATGTGTACCTGTGGTGCCAGCTATTTGGGAGGATCACTTGCTCTGGAGCTGGAGGCTGTAGTGTGCTGTTTTTGTGTGTGTATGTGTGTGTGCACGTGTGCACTTTGTTGTCCCAAATTGTTTTATTGGAAGATGAACACCAGGAGGCTCTCTTCTGGGCCTCACACCTCAGGCAGTAGGGTTCACAGGCCCATGATCTGTTAGAAAGATACTGAAACAAGTATCTTCCTAATAGATAGATAGCAAGGGCCGCTCTCTGCTCTTCAGATGCCAGGCTGAGTTGCAGGTCACGTGTCCATGTTTCCAGGTTGAGACTTGCCCTATCAACTCACTGGCAAGGTCTGTAGGCCTCACAATCTTGTCTTCAGGAATGTCCCCATGAGTAATTCTGTGGGGCAGAATATTTATGGGTAGAGCCATAGGATAGATGGGTGGGTAGCACCACTGGTTGGTGTCTGTTTCGGAAAGCACTGCTTGGGGGCAGATCCACATGGCAGTGAGCAGTTAATACCACCAAGTAGAATGAGGACCTCATTAAGCTCCTCTTGAAGGGCTGCCCATTCCATGGGGTGCCATGCTTGAGGACCAGGTTCTTCATCAGGCTTCTACTCTTAAGAGTTCTGCCAGCTTCCCCATGTCCCCTTCAAAGCCAGGAGGTGGTTCTGAGGCTAGTGGAATTGGTCTCAGTCTTGTTCTCAAACTCAGTACGAAGCATGGGCTCTGGGCTAAAGCTGAATCATCTGGCAGCAGCAGTCCCCTCTCCCGCCATGTTCCCATGCTTCTCCCCACCAGCCATAGACACAATGTCCACACTGCTACAGCTGCCACTGCCCTAGGAGACCTGACTGACCAAGGGGCCTGGATTCCACGCTCCTACAGTGTGCTGTAGTTATGCTTATGATGCTTGTGAATAGCTGAATAGGCCACTGTGTTCCAGTCTGGGCAGCATAGTAAAATATCACCTCTCTCTCTCTCTCTTTTTTTTTTTTTTTGA
>NW_003852439.1:6610406-6612432 GCF_000181295.1 Otolemur garnettii
GATGGCTTGAGTCTAGAAATTCAGGAATATGAGTCTGCAGTGAGCAGTGTTTGTGGCACTGTACTCTAGGCTGGGCGACAGAGTGAGATCTTACCTTAGCAACAACAAAAAGATTTAGAAAATTGGTTTTGCGTCCACTGATGTAGTAACCAATTCAGGCAAGGATCACCACTGGTTGTTAAACATTGTATAAATATTTGGAGCAGGAGGGCAGAATACTCACATAATGTAAAGTATCATTCCACAGATGATTGATTACAAAGGGGAAAAATATCTTCACCATTCTGGCAGTTCTCCACTGTTACTGGTGATCATACTCATTCACCCGAGTAACGGGACCATGTATGTGTCCCTTACCACCTATGTAGCATTCTTGTCCAAAATGTTTAATCTGAATCAAATAGGAAATAGACATTTACAGATTGCAGAGCACTCTATATAACAGCAGCTTGGATTCTTCAATATTAGTATCAATTGTATAGACTCTTTTAAGGAAGACTAAATTGTCATGATCCTTGATTGGATCCTGGATTAAAAAACAAAACTAGTGGTGGGGCGCGGTGGTTCATGCCTATAATCCTAGAACTCTGGGAGGCCAAGGTAGGTGGATTGCCTGAGTACAGGAGTTTGAGACCAGCCTGTGCCAGAGTGAGACCTTATCTCTAAAAAAGGAAAAAGCCGGCATTGTGGTGGGTACCTTAGAGTTAGAGGTTGTGGTGAGCTGTGACATCATAGCACTCTAGTGAGGATGACATAGAGAGACTCTGTCTCAAAAAAGAAAAAACAGGTGGTTGTGATGGCTCACGCCTGTAATTCTAGCACTTTGGGAGGCCAAGGTGGGTGGATTGCCTGAGCTCAGGAGTTCAATACCAGCCTGAGCAAGAGCAAGACTCTTTCTCTACTAAAAATAGAAAAACTAGTGGGGCATTGTGGTGGGTGCCTGTAGTCCCAGTTACTTGGGAGGCTGAGGCAAGAAGATCACTGAACCCAAGAGTTTGAGGTTTCTGGCTCAGCACCTGTAGCACAGTGGTTATGGTGCTGCCACGTACACCGAGGGTGGTGGGTTTGAACCTGCCCCGGGCTACCTAATCAACAACAACTGCAAGGAAAAAAAATAGCTGGGCGTTGTGGCAGGCACCTGTAGTCCCAGCTACTTGGGAGGCTGAGGCAAGAGAATCACTTAAGCCCAAGAGTTTGAGGTTGCTGTCAGCTGTGACACTACAGCACTCTACCAAGGGCAACACAGTAAGACTCTATCTCAAAAAAAAAAAAGATTTTTGTGAACTATAATGATGCCAAGGCAATCTACCCAGGATGACGGAGTAAGACTGTCCTCCCCTTCCCCACAAAAACTCAAACACTGTAAAGGATATTATTGGAACAATTGGGAAATTTTGAATATAGACTGAATATTTGATAATATCAATGTACATTTTTTGGGTGTTGTCACGGTATTGTGATTTTGTAGAGGATGTTCTGGTTCCTAGGAAACACATTCTGGAAGGATAATTTAGGGGTAAGTATCATGATAAATGATGTCCACAACTTTTAATAGTTCCATAAAAAAGTGTGTGTGTGCTTGTGCATGTATGTAGCAAGAATCATAGAGCAAATGTGGAAAGATGACTTGGTGACTGTAAGGGAGGGTTATATGGATGCTCCTTGTACTATTCCTTCAACATGATGGGTTTGATGTATTTCAAAATAAAAAGTTAGGAAAAATACATTGTGGGAAGTTCATTGCTGACGGTCTACACTTTAACTTGTACTTTTCATTAGATTACGCGGCTTTTTATCAACTTTAAGAACAACCAACAAAAATCCTTTTGTTGTGAAACTGGGAAGAAGAATGCTACCCATGCACAAAAACATTTTACTTCTCACTAACTTAACACCTTTCTTGTTGCACTGTTGTTCATAGATTACAGAGGCTATGAGATGACCCCTTTCTTTGTACATAGATTGAAACAGAAAATGAAAGTGCCTATTAATAAACTAGGAATAAAAATATGTTGAAGCCATATTC
>NW_003852439.1:6612701-6614939 GCF_000181295.1 Otolemur garnettii
AGCCGCCATATTCTTATTTATGAAGAGGTAGTATTCCCTCAAGGGACTGGAATCTCTCACAAGGAAATTCAGAGCAGGATGGGGAGGTCTCTTTTCTCTCCATTTTGACGCTGTTCAGATGGTTTAAATCCGTATTTGAAATGAATAAATATGTTCAATGTTTAGTTAACCTAAGAATTAATTTCCTGTTTCTGGGTAACTTTATATATTTCTGCAAGTATTTTGTTTTAGTATGAAAAAAGCTAGTTAGGGCCGAGTATGATGGCTCATGCCTATAATCCTAGAACTCTAGGAGGCCGAGGCGGGTGGATTGCTTGAACAAGACCAGCCTGAGCAAAAGCGAAACCCCATTTCTAATAAAAATAGAAAAACTGAAGCAAGAGAATAGCTTGAGCATTCTCTGACAGTTGGAGATTGCTGTCAGCTTTGACTCCACAGCACTCTACCCAGGGTAACAGCTTGAGACTATTTCAAAAACAAAATAAAACGAACAAACAAAAAACTAGTTAGATGCTGTTGCAAAGTTTTGGGTGTATGTGATGGTGTGTTATTGTTCAAGGCCTAAGGGTCATTTCATTTGTATTTAGGTGTCAGTATGCAAAGTGCAGCAAAATTTGGTTTGTGGGTTGTGCTTTGGTTTAAGTCACAACTTTGCCTGTTTTTGCTGCTAGCAAAGTAGAAAGCATTTAAATTATGAAATTTATATTGTGACTTTTTTTAAAAATAGTTTTTGGCTAGGGCTGGGTTTGAACCCACCACCTCTGGTATATGGAGCCGGCACCCTACTCCTTGAACCACAGGTGCTGCCCTACAGTGTGACCTTTTTAAAATTTTTTACAGACAGGATCTCACTATGTTGCCCAGGCTGGTTTGGAACCCTGGCCTCAAGCAGTCCTTCCTAGGCCACCCAACACATTGGCATTATAGGTAAAGAGTTACTGGGTTTGGTTTATACTGTGACCTTTTAATGATGGTCAGAAAAGTCCTTGCTTAGGTTGTGAAGCCTTAGATTAGTAGTTTATAAACTTTTTGGTCTCAGACCCTTTTATGAAATATTATTGAGGTCCCCAAAGAGGTTTTGTTTCTGTGGTTTATCTATCCATCCATCTTCTGTGTATTGATTTTTACTGTATTTGAAGAAAGTTGAGTGTGGTGGCTCATGCCTGTAATTCTAGTGATTTGGGAGGAGGGGGTTGGAGAAATGCTTGGGGCCAGGAGTTTGGGACCATTCCGGGCAACATGGTGAGACCTCAGCTCTTTTAAAAAATAAAACAACCAGGTGTGTTGGTGCAGGCCCATTATACTAGCTATTCATGAGGCCAAGCTAGAAGGGTAGTTTGAGTTTAGAAATTTGAGGTTAACAATGTGAGCTATGATTGTGCCATTGTGAAAATCTAAATTATTTATTAATCCATTTAAAAATAATCCATTGCTGGGCATGGTGGCTCATGCCTGTAATCCTAGCACTCTGGGAGGCCAAGGTGGGTAGACTGTCTGAGCTCATGGGTTCAAGACAGACCAACCTGAGCAAGAGCAAGACCCTGTCTCTTGGCTTGGCACCCATATCTCAGTGGTTAGGACACCGGCCACAGACACCAAGGCAGGTGGGTTTGAACCTGGCCTGGGCCTGCTAAATAACAATGACAACTGCGACAACAAAATAGCTGAGCATTGTGATGGGCGCCTGTATCCCAGCTACTTGGGAGGTTGAGGCAAGAGAATTGTTTGAGCCCAAGAGTTTGAGGTGGTTGTGAGCTATGGTGATGGCACGGCACTCTAGCCATTTAGAGACTATCTCAAAAAAAAAAAAAAACCAATCCATTATATATAAAATAAATGACTTTTTTTATTTTTTGGAGATAGAATCTCATTCTGTCACCCTGGGCTAGAGTGCTGTGGCAACAGTCTAGCTCACAACAACTCCAAACTCCTGGGTTCAAGTGATCTTCCTGCCTCAGTCTCCCGAGTAGTTAGGACACAAGTGCCTGCTACAATACCAGCTAATTTTTTCTGTTATTAGTACAGATGGGGTCTCACTCTTACTCAGGCTGGTCTTCTAACTCCTGAGATCAAGCAGTCTATCTGCTTGGCCTCCCAGAGTGCTGAAATTACAGGTGTGAGCCACCATGCCCAGCCCATAAATGGCATTTTAATGAAAAATAACTATTTCTAAAATTAGGAGAATGGCTTGTTTTACATTTTCGCAAGTCTCTTCCGTGTCTTAATTTTTTTTTTTTT
>NW_003852439.1:6615957-6617793 GCF_000181295.1 Otolemur garnettii
GTCCCAGCTACTTGGGAGGCTAAGGCAAGAGAATCATTTAAGCCCAAGAGCTGGAGGTTGCTTATGAGCTGTGATGCCATGGCACTCTACCCAGGGCAACATAGTGAGACTCTGTCTTAAAATAAATAAATAAATAAAATCACAGAGTAGCTTGAATTCAGATTCAGTGTCATAACGTGGCATATCTAGTGTGGGGGACAAAGACAGCCATACTGCCCTGTGTGGGAGACTGTGTTTATGAGGATTTGCCTTTTGTGTATACCCGGATGAAACCAGCCTCTGGGAATCGAAGGGCCAAGACACTGCTATTGGCTGATGGCTTAGGCAGCCACATACTCCTTCCGTTGATGGCCAGGGTCAGTGAGAGCCTGGTCCCATCAGGATTAGGTGATGAATAAACAGAGAATCTTGCTGTGATGTTTCCTTTTTAAAATAGTATTTTAGTCACTCGGCAGAAGATATATCTGTCTGCTCCTTGGCCAGCTCAAAGCACCTTGAGGTGAGCTGATGTAGTCTGGAGTCCGTGGCCTGATCCTCTCGAGGCCTGATTCTCTCTTGGGAGTGTCTTCATGTTTTTTGTGTGTTTTTGTGTACTTGTAAACTTAATAGTGAGTTTATATCACTGATGGTGAACCTCTGCATCCTGATTGTAGGAGTGGCATGTCCTCTAAAGCAGTGTATTTCAACCTTTTTTTAATCTCATAGCACACTTGGGACCTATAGTTAAACTTCTGTAGCACACTAAAATATGTTGATCCAAAAAAAAAAGTAAAAAAAAAATATACTTGCTGTGCTTTGAACTTTTCTTTTTGTTTGTTTTGTTTTGTTTTTGGCCCAGGGCTGGGTTTGAACCCACCACCTCTGGCATATGGGGCCGGTGCTCTAGTCCTTTGAGCCACAGGTGCCACCCTGAACTTTTTTCGGAAATAATTAATAATCTTTAAAATTTTTGCGCTGGGCAGCACCTGTGGCTCAGTAAGTAGAGCACTGGCCCCATATACTGAGGGTGGCTGAACTGCAACCAAAAAATAGCCGAGTGTTGTGGCGGGCGCCTGTAATCCCAGCTACTCTGGAGGCAAGAGAATTGCTTAAGTCCAGGAGTTGGAGGTTGCTGTGAGCTGTGACACTATGGCACTCTACTAAGGGCAATAAAATGATAAAGAGATAGAAATTCTTTTTTCTGTCTCTACAAAATAAATAAATAAAATAAAATTTATTTAAAAAATGTTTTGCACCATATCTAATGTTATGGGGCGAGATAAGGACCACTGACTCAAATTAGAATTTCAAAAAGGAGTTTTTTATTAATTGCAGGGCTGTCTCAACAAAGTCTAAAGCAGACTAAGTGAGAGAGCATTGAAGGGTCTGAAGTTGGGGTTTTCCTACTCTGAACGTTGGCAAAGGGCCAAACAGGTGGACTGAAAGTTTGCTATTAGAAGCAAAAAGAAGGTAAGTAAAAAAGCAAGCATGGGGTCACCATGACCCCTTTTATAGAAGCGAACCCTGCAATTTACTGATTTAGCCAGTAGGTAACATAAAGGGCAGTTAGATAATAAGGTAAGGTAACATAATGCAGATCTAGCACCTAATGGATAAGTAAAACAATTTGTCACAGCACTTAGCTCACTCATTAACTCTCATCATGACAGTACTTGGCCCGTTCCTTCTTATCTTGTCCTGATCTGGCCCAATCCTTACTGATCTAAGAGTAATGGTGCCTGTCATCATTTCAGAGTTATGGTATTCTCATCTTTTTGTCCTTTCATCTTTTTTTTTTTTTTTTTTTGAGACAGAGCCTCAAGCTGTCACCTTGGTATCATAGCTCACAGCAACCTC
>NW_003852439.1:6617847-6619244 GCF_000181295.1 Otolemur garnettii
GGCGCCCGCCACAATGCCGGGTTATTTTTTGGTTGCAGCCATCATTGTTGTTTGGTGGGCCCAGGCTAGATTCAAACCTGCCAGCTCAGGTGTATGTGGCTGGCACCTTAGCCTCTTGAACCACAGGCGCCGAGCCGAGTCCTTTCATCTTTTATCCTACACAGCCCCCTGGTGCGGTCTGTGGCAGGTGGTATCCATCTTATGGGAGTGATGAGGCAGCTGGCACCCATGAGGCTGCTGGAACCCGTCTCACTAAGATCCTGTCACGGCAAACCAGTGTGCTCTAAAGGCTTTGTAGAGTTTGGGGGTTCAGGGCCTTCCCTTCCATAAGACACTGCAGAAGCAGGGCTAGGTGGCTGGAAGAAGCTCTTCAAACACCTCTTAGTTCTCCCTTCATTTCCATTTTCAGGGTCACCAGTTCATTTGAATCCATTTTGTGACCTTGGTGCTCACTTGTCACAGAACCCTGCACTCTGCCTGACCTGGTGCTCCCCCACATGACTTAGTGGTGAGGATGGAATTGGGGGTACCGGAGCCTGTGCCCAGTGCCTGGCTGAGAGTAGCAGGCATCTGGGGCCCCAAACAGTGAAGGCACTTTGGGGGCTTCATTTTATAGTGGTCTTGTTGCCCACTTGTTGCCCTCTAAGGCCTCAGGGCTATAGCAGTGCCCTCTGTTCTTACTGTTTACGTGAAAATCCACAACCTGTCATGAGGTCCACACCTCACCTGAACCTGTCCTCACTGGCTTATCCCTGCTGTGCTATAGCCCCAGTTTGCTGCACTATTTTTTGTACTTTAATTTTATATTACAGTTTAGTTTTTATTATCTTTGTTTATTTTGAGACTCTGACAGAGTCTCACTTTGTTGTTCTTGGTAGTGTGCTGTGGCGTCATAGCTCACAGCCACCTCAGACTCTTGGGCTCAAGTGATCCTCTTGTCTCATCCTCCCAAGTAGCTAGAAATACAGGTACCCATCACAACGCCCACTATTTTTAGAGATGGAGTCTCACTCTTGCTCAGGCTGGGCTCGATCTCATGCGCTCAAGCCATCTGCCCGCTTCGGCCTCCTGGAGTGCTGGGAACACATGCATGAGCCATCACACCTGGCCTATTATGTACATTTAAAAAGTCAGGCCCGGTACCCATAGCACAGTGGTTATGGCACCAGCCACATACACCGAGGCTGGCAGGTTCAAACCCAGCCCAGGTCAGCTAAACAGTGACAACTGCAACAAAAAATAGCTGGGTGTTGTGGTGGGTGCCTGTAGTCCCAGCTACTTGGTAGGCTAAGGTGAGAGAATTGCTTAAGCCCAAGAATCTGAGGTTGATGTGAGCTATAACGTCATGACACTCTTCCTAGGGTGACAGCTTGAGACTCTGTCTCAAAAAAAAAAAA
>NW_003852439.1:6619857-6623747 GCF_000181295.1 Otolemur garnettii
AGTGCTTTGGCGTCACAGCTCACAGCAACCTCAGACTCTTGGGCTTAAGTGATTGTCTTGCCTCAGCCTCCCAAGTAGCTGGGACTACAGGCACCTGCCACAATGTCCAGCTATTTTGGCTTGCAGTGGTCATTGTTGTTTGGCAGGCCTAGGCTGGGTTAGAACCTGCCAGCTCCAGTGTATGTGGCTGCCGCCCTGGCTGCTGAGCCTCGATCCTCGCCTAGCTATTTTTTAAGAGATGGGGGTCTCACACTTAACTCTTAGGCTGGTCTTGAATTCTTGAACTCAAGGGATCCACCCACCTCAACCTCCCAGAGTACTGGGATTGTAGGCATGAGCCACCACACCCAGCCTGTTTTTCTCTTTTGGTAGTTTCTATTGACTTTCTCTTGTGGAGGGTGCACCCACATATTCTGGTCGCCTGCATTCTTAGAATAGAATTAATCATAATTTTCGTTAAATTAGCTTCATTTAGCTTATTTTGATAACAAAGATTGTTCCTAGATGACCTGTATAGTATGCTGTGATCACATTTCCTTTCTAATGTGCCTTGTTGCTTTTCCCAGAGTTATTGATCACATTGTTTTCCTTGGTCAGCTTTCTGTATACCTACCAACACCTCTTCCCAGCTGTAGCAATGTGCTCTTGCATTTCCATTGTTGTCCCTCGCCTATTTTCAGGAAGAGACTCATTGCTATCCTATAAGGTAGAGCCCCTTTGCTGAGGGAGGTTGGGGAGGACCTGGTTCTACATGCGACTCTGAGCCAGGCTTTTCTTCTCAGGTTCTGCTTTGTGAGTTTGCTGGCCCTACAGTTTGTTTCTTGTCAGCTCCCTTTTGGTGGCCCTTAGGTTTCCAAGTTGTTTGCTTTGAGCTTGGGCTTGTCTGTTCTATGCATCTTCCAGAATATGGGGGCCTCTGGAGGATTTTTTTTTTTTTTCCCAACAGACTTGGGAGGGGAAGGTGTTGAGGTAAAACCCATATGTTAGTTCACCACCTTTAACCATGTTCAAGTCCTTTTCTCTTCTCAACATCCCTTGGATGTGTCTGTCAGAATAGGCTCAGGAGTTTGTCTGCTTCCTCACTGGACCCCCTTCTAGTAGTGTAAGCAGAGTGGATGTCATCAGAGCCATACAGCTGGGAGGACAGGGCCAGGAGGCAGGCTTTTCTGCTGCTTTCTAGTCTCACACACAAATATGTCAAAAATGATGTGGTTTAGTTTTTCTTAAACATTTAGAAAATGTTCACATTTAGTTTTAGTTTTAGTGCACATTTTAGTTTTCGTATTAACAAAGTCTAATACATGAAATCAGTTTTTGAGCCTTAGACTATCTCATTATATTGATACACTGTGGTAGATAGGCATTCAGTTTCCTCTATTAGGAGTAATGCCGCTATACTTCTAACTAGACTGATCCCTTTTCATGTACTTAGCTTCTAGCAAGACCTGTTTTTTGTGTTGGGAAAGTTGAGGTTATGGTCTTGGGCTTTGGAGTTGTAGATATTAGGATGAGGTTTAGTTAGGCTTTTGTAACATTTCAGAGCTATTTTGCGGCCTCCAAAATAGGTAGCGAAGAGAGAAGATAGTCTTTGGCTGTGCTCTTTGGAAAAATGTTCTCTGCTTCAGAAGAAGCTTCCTGCTGCTGGCTCTGAAATAGAGTACATGAAGCCATAAGAGAGGCTGCAGACCAGGCAGGAAGGCATCCTTCCCCTGTCCTGTGTGTGGCAGGCGGTGCCAGGGACCCGGGTGCCAGCTGTGCTGCCTGGCCACTGTGCATGCCAAGTCCTGCTGAGAGTCAGGGTGCTCTAGCTGATGGCACTATGGCCAAGTGTCTGTGAAAGTGGTGTTCTTTTGTGTTTAGTTCCGTGAGAGCTGTTTTTTCTATCTATAACATTGGAATTTAACAATATCTTTAATGGATGTTAAATTCAAGGGAACAAAACGGTGACTGACTCAACCACTTCTCATTCAATCACTTGGCAAGCAAGTGGGATGTTCATTTGCATCTCATAGTGCTGGCAGGGTCATAGGTGCTGGGGTTAGCGTGATAAGCAACAATGGCCTGTATATATCTTTCTTCAAGGTATTAAACAGGCGATTGCTACTAATGACAGACTGTTACAAATGCTAGGAAGGAAAGGCAGACATTAGTTTTTTATTTTTATGAGAGACAGTCTCTGTCACCTGGGTAGAGTGCGGTGGTGTCATAACTTACAGCAGCCTCAAACTCCCAGCCTCAAATGATTCTCTTGCCTCAGTCTCCCGAGTATCTGGGACTGCAAGTCTGTATTGCAACACCCAGCTAGTTTTTCTTTTCTTTTCTTTCTTTCTTTATTTTTTTAGAGACAGAGTCACTTTTTCACCCTCCATAGAGTGCTGTGGCATCATAGCTCACAGTAACCTCCAGCTCTTGGGTTTAGGCAATTCTCTTGCCTCAGCCTCTCAAGTAGCTGGGACTACAGGTGCCCGCCACAATGCCTGGCTATTTTTTGTTGCAGTTTGGCCGGGGCTGGACCCTCAGTATATGGGGCCGGAGCCCTACTCATTGAACCACAGGCGCCACCCTAGTTTTTTTTATTTTTAGTAGAGATAGAGTCTCACTCTTGCTTAGGCAGGTCTCCAACTCCTGACCTTAAGAGATCCTCCTCCTTGGGCCTTCCAGAGTGCTGAGATTATAGGTATGAACCACCTCATGCCCAGGGGCAGAGGTAGTTTTGAGGTTAATAAGAATTACCTACTTAGGCAAGTTTCCCTCTTTCTTTCTTTCTTTTCTTTTTTTTTTTGAGGTGGGGTCCTTTTGAACTGAGTTCTAAGGCTGAATAGCATTAGTGAGGCAAAAGGTGGGAGTGGAAGGAACCTTCTAGGCTTCTAGGGGGAGACCCAGCCATGGAAGGAGGGGGGATACCTGTAGCATGCAGTACAGCAGTGGGTGGTGGCCAGCAGTGGGCCTTGAGGAGAGTGCTGCTTTTTATTACATGACCTTTGGAAAGAATCAAAGACTTTAAAGCAAAGGAGGATGGGCAATGAGGTAAGTTTTCCAAAGGTGGCTCAGTTTGAAGAAGATAGAAATGGATAGAAGGCAGGTCAGGAGGCCTGGGAGGGTTGGGCCAATGCTGGCCACTGCTCAGACCATGTGGTACTCTGGAGATGGAGTGAGGAGACTGGGCCTGGCATTTTGTTCGAAGCGCTGAGTGGGAAGAGTGCCTCGAGAATGAGCTGTGGGGAGGAGGCAGCAGGGAGCTGGAGCCCTATGCACATAGTCCAAATAGACCTGTGGGATGTCTGGAACTCAGAGAAGGGGATAAGGTTGAGAATGCAATGGTAGGAAGGACTTCAGAAAGTCACTGGAAGCTGTATGAAAGTGGCTCAAATAATAAAGAACATGCATTGTCTCACATGAGATGGGCTCTCGGCAGGTAATACCTTGGGGCAGCCTGGGGTCTGCCTCTGTCCGTGCTGCCCAGAATGTGGCTGTGGCTCACTGTGTCCAGAGGCAGAATGAAGACCGTCTTTCTCCTTTGTATCTCTTGCCCCTCACCCCTGTCCTGGCCATATGGGCTTCCCAGGCAGACCCTGCTAAGAGCTGGAGACACCAAAATTTGCTACAGCATTACTTCCCAGGGTGGGGTCTCTAGACCCCCATGTAGCAGTGTCACCTGGGAGCTTGTTAGGAATGCAGCTGCTCAGCACCATGGACCCAGTGGTATCACTGGCACATGTGGGGGAACTACTTGGAGACCAGTCAGGGACATTCTGGCCTTGCTGCAGGAATCAGTCCTCTTCCTCTTTCTTCCTCCTCCTCTTTTTTTTTTTTTTTTTTTTGAGACAGAGCCTCAACCTGTCACCCTGGGTAGAGTGCCCTGGCTTCACTGCTCACAGCAACCTCCAACT
>NW_003852439.1:6625531-6626575 GCF_000181295.1 Otolemur garnettii
CACTCTACCCAGGGGGATAGCTTGAGGCTCCGTCTCAAAAAAAAAAAAAAGAAAAAGAAAGAAAATCACTTAAGCCCAAGAGTTGTAGGTTGCTATGAGCTGTGACATCATGGCACTCTTCCAAGGGTGACGTAGTGAGACTCGCAAAAAAAAAAAAAAAAAGGAATTTTCTCTTTGCTGGAAGAGCTTCCCCTGCTTTGCTGCCAATGTTCTGACTGTTGTCTCTTAGGTTAGTGATACATCTTACAAAGGTAGACGTTCAAAGAGGTTCTTTTATCCCTTATAGGGAGAAAGATTTACTTCTTACAGTGCTTGTGATGGATCTGCGAATTTTCTTTTGGAGACCATCCACACCATGAGTTCCAGAAATCTCCAGGTGGTGGGCCTGGATCTGTGAGGTGAGGCAGGAAGCAGGGAGGTAAGAGCAAGTGCCCCTGGCACAAGCACCTCTGGCTGTATCTTGCTCATCCAGCCTGAGTCCAGAGGGTAGGAACGACATCATGGGTTCTTTCTTTAGCCTTGCTCCTGATGGCTCAGTAACCTGATGTTCCTAATGACTAAGTCATACTTGTTCATTATTAAAACAGCAAGTGCTACTGCAATGCACAGCATGGTCTGAGATCTTCCTTGTCGCCATTCGTGAGTTGGCACATTCTCACTGGGGCGAATTTACCCTGCTGACACATTTGAAGGCCTACAAGTGATGAAAATAAATTATTTATTGGAAATATCCTGTAAAGTAATAAAATAATCACCATGTCTGGTACTCTGTAGTTTTCTGCAAATTGATTTCTTTCTACATGAGCCCTGAAGTGCACTGGGAGCAGGCTGGGGTCCGTGCTGTCTTGAGCCCTTTGCATTATGCCCTCCTTTACTGGCCCTCCGCAAACATGCATCTACCTTCCCACACCTGGGCACCACCCTGCCAGTGGAGGAATAATAGCTCTTGAGTGACTGATACTGGGTCATGCCTTGAACTTTTGAATGAAGAAGCCCATAGGTATGAAGTTCTCTCTATGAGGCTGGTTTTTTTTTTTTTTTTTT
>NW_003852439.1:6626858-6628009 GCF_000181295.1 Otolemur garnettii
GCCGAGCCTTGTTTTGTTTTTAAAGAGATGAAGGTTTTATTTTTGAGACAGAGTCTTACTTTGTTGACCTTGGTAGAGTGCTGTGACATCATAGCTCACAGCAACCTCAAACTCTTGGGCTCAAGCGATTCTCTTGTCTCAGCCTCCCAAGTAGCTGGGACTACAGGCTCCCACAACACCTGGTGGTTTTTTTCTTTTTTTAGAGACAGGGTCATATTCTTGCTCAGGCTGGTCATGAGCATGTGAGCTCAGGGAGTCCACCTGCCTCAGCCTGCTAGAGGGCTAGGATTACAGGCATGAGCCAGCGTGCCATGACTAAAGAGATGAAGTCTTGCTGTGTAGCCCAGGCTGGAGTACAGTGACTGCTCATAGAAGCAAACGTTGTGCATTTCAGCCTTGAACTGGGCTCAAACAATCATCCTGCCTCAGCATCCCAAGTAGCTGCGACTATAGACACATGCCATGGTATCTGGCCTATGATGCTGTTTTATTGAAAATGGGGTTAATGTTCCCACTGGTGGATGTCTTGAAGGAGTTTGGTGAGGGTAATTGGAATTACAAATTCAACCGAGGCCTTTGGCTTTGCTGGTTTGGGCCTCTGTTCTCTAAGTCAGTGCTTCTTGAGCTCCAGAGGGATTGAGTTGCTCCAGGGCCTCCTTAGAATAGAGTGTTGGCTTCATTCAGCCTTCCATTTATGATTCAGTAGGTTAGGATGAGGCCAAGAATGCACTGCTGATCTGGGACCCACTTGCTTTTCAATCTGAGGAGCTTGCCAGAGTTGAGGGGCCCAGTTGTGTGCGCTGGTCATTTTAGTCAGACTCTTGGGTGGGTCCAGGCAAGAAAGTGAAACCTCTCCAAGTGCATCCACTTGGTTGTGTGGTTAAGAGCCTTGATTCTTCCCAAAGCAGGTGGACACACTTGAACTTGGAGCAGGTTTTGGGTACCTCTTTTTTGTGAGTCTTAGCCTAGACTGTGATGTAGAACTTGTCACTGTGAACCAGGAGGCTTGTTTGGGGAACAGCTTTGAGAAGGCCAGAAAGATATTTTATAAGATAAAGTAAATCTGGCTTGGCACCTGTGGCTCAAGTGGCTAAGGTGCCAGCCACATACACCTAAGGTGGCAGGTTTGAATCCAGCCCAGGCCCGCCAAA
>NW_003852439.1:6628573-6629969 GCF_000181295.1 Otolemur garnettii
GGTCCGGGCTGGATTCGAACCCGCCACCTTACGTGTATGTGGCTGGCGTCTTAGCCACTTGAGCCACAGGCACCGAGCCTGGCTACAGAGTCTTATTCAGTCACCAGTCACCCCGGGTAGAGTGCCATGGCATCATAGCTCACAGCAACCTCAAATTCTTGGGCTCAAGCAATCCCCTCCTCCCAAGTATCTGGGACTACAGGCGCGTGCCACAACGCCTGGCTATTTTTAGAGATTTGGTCTCACTCTTGCTGAGGCTGGTCTAAAACTCCTAAGCTAAGGCAAACCACTCACCTTGGCCTGCCAGAGTGCTAGGATTATAGGTGTGAGGCATGGAGTCAGATGCTCTTTTTAAGTAATCAGTAAATAGGCTCGGCGCCTGTAGTTCAGTGGCTAGGGCACCAGCCACATACATGGGAACTAGCAGGTTTGAATCCAGCCCAGGTCTGCCAAACAACGACAACTACAACCAAAAAGTAGCTGGGTGTTGTGGCAGGCCCCTGTAGTCCCAGCTACTTGGGAGGCTGAGGCAAGAGAATAGCTTAAGCCCAAGAGTCTGAGGTTGCTGTGAACTGTGACACTACGGCACTCTAGCCAGGACAACAGTTGAGACTCTGTCTCAAAAAAAAAAAAAAAGTAATCAGTAAACAAATATATTCTGTGGTTAGGCTTTGGTCAGGGAACAGGATTCCTTTCTACTTGTCACTGTATATAATATTCATTTGTCCTATGTAGGTTTCTTTCCCAGGTCCTGCCTTGTATAGCTCATCTCAGGCCCAGTCATTGTGGCACATACTCAACAGAAAGTTTGGGCCATGATGGATGTAGGCGCACATGTGTTGAATTTAAGAAAATATTTTTTTTCTTTTTATTCTGGAGACTTGAATAACTCTCATTACTTCAAAAAGAGCTAAAGATTAGCCACACAGATACATCAGCTCTGCCCTGGCTGATTTCTCCCCCTGCCCCTCCTGCCTGGCGAGGCTGCTACTCCAGATGTTTGGGTGCATCCATGGGCCTCTGTTTTCGGGCAGCGATCCAGGTGCCGGACACTGTGGCAGGGACCTGTAGTCCTAGCTACTCGGGAGTCTGAGGCAGGAAGATCACTTGAACCCTGGAGTTTGAGTTTGCTATGAGCTAGGCTGAAAGCCAGGGCACACTAGCCTAGGTGACAGAGTGAGACTCTATCTCAAAAAAAAAAAAGCTAAACTAAAGAGCGATGCCATGGCTCAGTGGGTAGGGCGCTGGCCCCATATACCCAAGGTTGATGGGTTCGAACCCAGCCCCAGCCAAACTGCAACAAAAAAATAGCTGGGGCATTCTGTCGGGTGCCTGTAGTCCCAGCTACTCAGGAGGCTGAGGCAAGAGAATCACCTAAGCCCAGGAGTTGGAGGTT
>NW_003852439.1:6630239-6638541 GCF_000181295.1 Otolemur garnettii
GCTTGAGCCCAGGAGTTGGAGGTTGCTGTGAGTGTGATGCCATGGCACTCTACCCAGGGGGATAGCTTGAGGCTCCGTCTCAAAAAAAAAAAAGAAGGAAAACTGAACTGTAGGTGCCAAGATACATGTCAAACCTGATTGCAATGCAGTTTTAGGTGTTGTTTTTCTCTTGGTCGAGCAAAGGTGAATTTTTTTCCATGTCACCATGCTTTCTTCAGATGTAGTGGCTCAGAAGTGTGGTGTGCGGGAGGATCACTTTAGGCCAGGAGTTCGAGGCTGCAGTGAGCTATGATCATGCCTATGACACACTCCAGCCTGGTGACACAGTGAGGCCCTGTTTCTTGAAAAATAAAAATTAGGGCCAGGTGCCCTATTTTTTAGGGCCTGTAATACTAGCACTATTTTAGGGCCTGTAATACTAGCACTATTTTAGGGCCTGTAATTACAGGCCCTATTTTAGGGCCTGTAATACTAGCACTCTGGGAGGCCTGTAATACTAGCACTCTGGGAGGCCAAGGCAGGAGGATCCCTTGAGTTCAGTACTTCAAGACCATCCTGACCAAGAGTCACTACTCACTACTAAAACTAGAAAAACTACAGGTGGGTGCCTGCAGTCTCAGCTACTAGGGAGGCTTAAGGCAGGAGGATCCCTTGAGGTTGCTGTGAGCTAGGCTGATGCCACAGCACTCTAGCCCGCATTCCACAGGCATCAGAGACCCTGTCTTGAAGAAAAAAGAAGAAAAGACAGACCTGGAAAATAAGAGTTTCAAAGATAAATTTGCATGCCTGTATTTGTAGTATCCTTAAGAAGCTACCAGAGGGCTCGGCGCCGGAAGCTTAGCAGCTAGGGTGCCAGCCACATACACCAGAGCTGGTGGGTTCAAACCTAGCCTGGGCCTGCCAAACAACAATGACAACTGCAGCAACAACAACAAATAGCCAGGTGTTGTGGTGGGTGCCTGTAGCCCCAGCTACTTGGGAGGCTGAAGCAAGAGTTTGAGATTGCTGTGAGCTATGACGTCATGGTACTCTACCGAGAGCAACATAATAAGACTCTATCACAAAAAAAGCTACTAGAGGAGGCTGCTCTAAAATGAGTAGGGAATGGGCTGGGTGGGGTGGCTCACACCTATAATCTCAGCACTCTGGGAAGCCATGGAGGGTGGATTGCTTGAACTCAGGAGTTTGAGACCAGCCTAAGCAAGAGCCAGACCCGATCTCTAAAAATAGCCAGGCAGGGCGGATGAGGTGGCTTGTGCCTGTAATCCTAGCACTCTGGGAGGCTGAGGCAGGTGGATTGCTTGAGCTCACGAGTTCAAGACCAGCCTGAGCAAAAGCAAGACCCTGTCTCTATTGAAAAATAGAAAAACTGAGGCAAGAGGATCACTTGAACCCAAGTTTCAGGTTGCTATGAGCTATGATGCTGCAGCATTCTACCCAGGGTGACAGCTTGAGACCATCTCTAAATAAATAAATAAAAATAGGTGGACGTTGTGGTAGGCACCTTGGGAGGCTAGGGCAAGAGAATCACTTGAGTCCAAGAGTTTGAGGTTGCTGTGAACTATGACTCTGCGGCACTTAACCCTACTACTACTGAGTGAGTCTCTGTCTCAAAAAAAAAAAAAATATGAGTAGGGAAGGAAGACACAGGGCTTCTAGCATAGTAGGATGTGGTCATAAGGGCTACAGGCTGGGGCTCTAGAGAGGCCCAGGACAGCCAGTCGGTCCAGAGAGGAGCCTAAAGAATTCACTCATGTAGAAATGGTCTTGAAAGGAGTGGATAATTCTATAGAGAGGTTAGATAGAAATAGCAATAGTTACGTAGAAAATTAAGGCAATGAAAGGCATGGGACTTGCTAAGTAAAGAGGGAAAAAAATCTAAATAAGAAAAGTGTTACAGTTTAAGGATGATTCAGCAGTGAAAAATATTTATGTAGTCAAGGCTGTAAACACTACAGAAAGACCTAGCCAAACTTGGGATGTGTCAGGAGAACACTGGGCTCCATTTTCACCATTGGAGGTCATAATGAAATGTGGCTCTAAAAAGCTTCAGGCACATAGTTTAGAGGTGGAGGCCAGGACCCAAAGACAGACAGCACTGAAGTAGAAAAAGTGGGGTCTCAGAACAAGAGAGATAGCTGAGGACGCTTAGGAGCCTGGTAGCACTTTTTGAACTACGTACCTGTATTTGATGACCTTTTTAAGTTTCTTTTTCTTCCTCCTTTGCTTACTCTCAGGGGTCTAGGTTTAAGCCGGGATTTGCAGGGTATCCCCATCTGGGGTGGTAGGGGCCCTTGCTCAAGCAAGATGAGTGACGCTTCCACTCCTCTGCCATGTGTCATGAAGGTGCTATGGCACTGAGCAGTATCTTCTGGTCTAGGGGTATAGCTTAGGGGCACTATAGGAATGAGTTGCAAGGGAATGCTTTCTTTAGCCCCTAAGAGAACCAAGCTTTGAGAGTAGCTGCAGGCCAGGAGTGACTGTTGCTCAGGCTGCTCACCCTCCTCTCAGGGAAATCCCCACAGGCTTCTCCCTTCAGCTTGCTGTTCCCTCTGCCCAGCTTAGTTACTTCTGTGTTTAACATGTGTTCTGGCTCAGTGCCCGTAGCTCAGTGAGTAGGGCACCAGCCACATACATACACCAAGGCTGATGGGTTCGAGCCCGGCCCTGGCCTGCTAAACAGCAATGGCAACTGCAACCAAAGAATAGCCGGTGTTGTGTCAGGCACTTGTAGTCCCAGTTACTTGGGAGGCTGAGGCAAGAGAATTGCTTAAGCCCAAGAGTTTGAGGTTGCTGTGAGCTGCAGTGCCTCGGCACTCTACCAAGGGCAACATAGTGAGACTTTGTCTCCAAAAAAACAAAAAATGTGTTTTTTGGTTACTTTTACAAATTCTATTTCATCTCCTCAGCATGTTTGTTTAAAGCTTGATTGTATCCACTTGACTGTTTTTCCAAATATTCCCATGTGGGCTCTGCGCCTGTAGCTCTGTAGCTTAGCGGCTAGGGTACCAGCCACATACACCGAACTGGCAGGTTCAAACCCAGCCCAGCTCTGCCAAACAACAATGACAACTACAACCAAAAAAAAAAAGAAAAAAAAATAGCTGGGCGTTGTGACAGACACCTATAGTCCTAGCTACTTGGGAGACTAAGGCAAGAGAATTACTTAAGCCCAAGAGTTAGAGGTTGCTGTGAGCTGTAATGTCATGGCACTCTGCTAAGGGCAACATAGTGAGACTCTGTCTCAGAAACAAAAACCCCCCAAATGCTCCCCTGTACATTTTAAGAATATGCTGTCTTAAAAATGACATAGAGATGGTTCTGAGTACATATGTATACTAAAATCATTGGATTGTGCCTTGAGATGGTGGCTTTATGGTATATATGGTATATGAGTTGTATTTTGGTAAAGTCACTAACAGGAGTAACCTGGGGAGTTGGTGCTACTGTGTCCCTTCACCCCACCTGCTTCATGCCCCCACAAAGTGTGGGGTGTCAAGCTTACTGGGGAGCAGCCGTCTGCCAAAATCCTGCTGATTGGGAGATTTAAGGGAGAGAGTAGGTCTGCGACTGGGTAAAACCCATGTCTCTGTTCCCTAGGCCTGACAGGAAGAGGGGACCAGTCCCATGGATGGACTCAGAGCCAGGTCTGAGCAGGCTGCTGCTCACTTGTGGGCAGGCAGCTGGTCATGTTTTATTACCTACCTTTGATGGATGAAAATGCATTCTTGAATGTTATGCCTCTCTGATGACATTTTAAGTGACCTTTTCCATATAATACCAGCACAGTGCTTTTGTTTTTAGACTTTTCTGAACCTTCCCCCCAAGCCAGGGAAGGCTAATCAGATTGTCACAGGTAATCAGAGCAGTTGTGACTTGGTAAGCTATTTTTGTACTTCAAACAGAAATCTGAGCTCCAAATGAGCACATTCAGTGTGGGAAAACTCTTATTATTTAACCTACCTATCTTAAATTTATGCTCAGAAGTAAACATTCCTTGCCTTGTAAGTTGCCAAGAAAATAGATATTAGATCTACTTGAATGACTTCATTTTTCTCTAGCAGGACCAAGTAATTTCAGTGTGGGTAAGGCATCCAGTGCGTCTTTGTTTTGTGTTCACACAGCCAGTTTTTTTTTGTTTTTTGTTTTTTTTTTTTTGAGACAGAGTCTCAAGCTGTTGCCCTAGGTAGAGTGATGTAGCATCACAGCTCACAGCAACCTCAAACTCTTGGGTTTAAGCGATTCTCTTGCTTCAGCCTCCCAAGTAGCTGGGACTACAGGCGCCTGCCACAACACCCAGCTATTTTTGTTGTTGTTGTTGTTGCAGTTGTCATTGTTGTTTTAGCTGGCCTAGGCCGGGTTCCAACCTGCCTGCCTCAGGGTATGTGGCTGGCGCCCTACCCACTGAGCTACGGGTGTCTCCAGCCAGTCAGTTTTTTAAAAAATGTTTCTCCTGTAGGACAGTCTCTGGGTAGAGTCTTAAGAATAAATTGCTGAGCACAATTCCTCAAAAGTTACTTACTGCAATAGTCAGTGTGAAATAGACTAAATGCGGGTTAAAAACTGTCTCTGGAACTCTGTCCAAGGTCCCTGAGCCCTGGAGTGACTGGAATGGAATCCTGCAGGTTTAGAATGTGTGACATAGAGACCTCTTCTGATTGGAGCTTGTAAATATAAGCTTTCCTTTCTTCAAGGAGAAAAAAAAAGGAATCTCATTTGATTTGTCTCTAGATGTTGCATATATAAAATCACTTGAATCATTTATCATTTGTGTCTTGCTTTCAAAGGCCCTGAGAACAAAATAGGGGCATTTCTTCATTTTTGTCTGTTTTCTCCTGATCTAAGAATTCAGACTAGTATTGGCAATCGTGAGACGACAGCTCTGGATATTAATTTAATTCTTAGGGAGATGACTGAGTATGGAAACTCTGAAGCATGTGCTCTCTTTAACTTTGACTTTTACATGAAATGTGTTACTAAAATATTTTCTTCAGTATTCTGACATTTCTAAGAATATTTCAGTTATCTCTGTTCAAATAAACCAGCTAGCAAGACTCCCTAAGACTCCCTCACTTGAGTGCATATAGACTATTTACAAATGTTAATATCAAGAATCGGCTCAGCGCCTGTGGCTTGAGAGGCTAAGGCACCAGCCACATATACCTGAGCTGGTAGGTTCGAATCCAGCTCAGGCCCGCCAAACAACAATGATGGCTGCAACCAAAAAATAGCCAAGAGTTGTGGTGGGCACCTGTAGTTCCAGTTACTTGGGAGGTGGAGGCAGGAGAATCACTTCAGCCTAGAAATTGGAGGTTGCTGTGAGCTGTGATGCCACACAGCACTCTACCTAGGACAACGGCTTGAGGTTCTGTTTCCAAAAATAAATAAATAAATAAATAAGCTTCTTCAGAGTTCAACTCAGAAGAAATGATTTGTTCATTCCTGCTGGTTATAAGATTTGAAACTATTTTTTTTCATAGGAATGTCACAAAAAGGACAGAATTATGTTACTTCAGCTTATACATATAGTGGGTTAAAATTTACTAATAACTTAGCTGTATATCTGCTAATGAAAGTTATTTATTTTAAAGGAGAAACATTATCATCATAGATGGATGCTGCTTAAATCTGTAAAAATGCAAAACGCATACTTCTGTTGTCTGCATCACTGACTTCCAATGTGTGTATCCTACTGCCTACGTGAATGTTTAACCCACCTGTGGTGCTTAGACTTTGTAGTCATAATATGTGACCTTCCTATAATTACTGTGGATCAGTGAAACTCCTGTATGAAATAGCTCTTTATAACAAAGACTTGACACAGTCCTGAAAGGTTTAGTGACCCCCCCTACTTCTCCAAAACAGTGAAAAATCAATATCATTTTCATTTTTTTTTTAATTTAATGCTAAAGGCTAGGTGCAGGGGCTTACACCTGTAATCCTAGCACTCTGGCAGGCTGAGGTGAGTGGATTGCTTGACCTCACAGGTAAGAGCAGCCTGAGTCAGAGTGAGACTGCCCCTAAAAATAGTCGGGCATTGTGGTGGGCACGTATAGTCCCAGCTACTTGAGAGGCTAAGGCAAGAGAATTGCTTAAGTCCAAGAGTTTGAGGTTGCTGTGAGCTGTGATGTCAAAGCACTCTGCCAAGGGCAACATGGTGAGATTCTTGTCTCAAAAAAAAAAAAAAAAATTTAACGTTGAAGACAGGTTTCTGTAGCCTTTATCTACTCTGTTGCCTCCTTTAGGTGGGGCCCAGGGTCTGTGGGCAGGAGGGCAGAGCACAGTCACCTGAACCAGAGGATCTGAGTTTCTGCTGCTTGGGTCTCTAAGAGTAGCTCCTGAAAAAGAGGGAAACTGAAATGAATGTCCTATCTACTTTCCTTATTGCCAGAATTAGATGAAAGATTTTTATGCCATATAAGTGATATTATTTTCCTTCTTGGGATTGAGTTTTTATTTTGTGGAATACCTACTAATAATGAATTACATGAGGGGAATGGAGGCCTCAAAGTAACAACAGGAGTTTTGGGATATGCTGATGATCCAGAGGATTTAGATTTACACAGCTGGGCTTTTTTTTTTTTTTTTTTTTGAGACAGAGCCTCAAGCTGTCCCCCTGGGCAGAGTGCCGTGGCATTACAGCTCACAGCAACCTCCAACTCCTGGGCTCAAGCGAGTCTCCTGCCTCCGCCTCCCAAGTAGCTGGGACCACAGGCGCCCGCCACAACGCCCGGCTATTTTTTGGTTGCAGCCGTCATTGTTGTTTGGCGGGTCTGGGCTGGGGATTCGAACCCGCCACCTTAGGTGTACGTGGCTGGCGCCTTAGCCGGTTGAGCTATAGGCGCCGAGCCCACAGCTGGGCTTTTTCAAAACAATTTTAAGTCAGTTAAAATGTCCTCTCAATCTGAAACTCACTTTGCAAGAATCTGATGCGAAAGTTTTCATCATTTTTAATAATCTAATAGAGAAATACAGATATGATACAATATGTACTTCCATGTTATTTTTTTTTAATGCTTTGTGTGCCTTTCACTCATTTTTTTTTTTTTTTGTTAACCAAGATATATCATTCTGTGGTTTAAAACATCTTATTGTTTTGGATATTTTCAAGCATGTATAAAAGTAGATACAATAAATTCCAGACATTGTATAGTTTTATGCATAAAATATAAACATTACCATATGTCCAAAGGATAAGGATTCTTTTTCCCAAAAACACACATACTATTATCTTATTTATTTATTTAAGACAGAGTCTTACTTTGTTGCCCTCGGTAGAGTGTTGTGGCATCATAGCTCACAGCAACCTCAAACTCTTGGGCTTAAGCGATTCTCTTGCCTCAGCCTCCCAAGTAGCAGGGACTACAGGTGTCTGCTATAATGCCCGGTTATTTTTAGAGATAAGGGTCTCACTCTGACTCAGGCTGGTCTCAAACCTGTGAGTTCAGGCAATCCACCTGCCTCGGCCTCATAGAGTGCTAGGATTACAGGTGTGAGCCACCACACCCAGCCACATTATCACATTTAAAAATAATTAAAATAGGCTCAGCACCTGTGGCTCAAGTGGCTAAGGCACCAGCCACATACACCTAAGGTGGCAGGTTCGGATCTAGCCCAGGCCGCCAAACAATGACGGCTGCAACCAATAAATAGCTGGGTATTGTGGCTGGTGCCTGTGGTCCCAGCTACTTGGGAGGCTGAGGCAGGAGACTCGCTTGAGCCCAGGAGGTGAGGGTTGCTGTGAGCTGTGGTGCCACAGCACTCTACCCAGGGTGACAGTTTGAGGCTCTGTCTCAAAAAAATAATAATAATAATTAAAAAAATTATTTAATGTCATCAGTTGTCTTGCCTAAGTTGATAGATCCAAACATCTTGCTATATTTACTGTGGTTCTCTTTAAGAAATAACACATGATATGGGCGGTGCCTGTGGCTCAAGGAGTAGGGCGCCAGCCTCATATACTGGGGATGGCAGGTTCAAGCCTGGCCCCAGTCAAAACTGCAAAATAAAAATAATAACATATTATAGATGCAGTTGTAGCCTCATGTACACTTTTTCTTCAACTTCTCTTTCCTTCCTTCCCCTGGTCCTCTGGAAACAGCCATGTAACTTACGCTAGAAACCATAGTTCTGTTTATTTTTTTATTTTTATTTTATTATTATTATTATTTTTTGAGATAGAGCCTCAAACTATCCCCCTGGGTAGAGTGCCATGATATCACAGCTCACAGTAACCTCCAACTCCTGGGCTCAAGTGAGTCTCCTGCCTCCACCTCCCAAGTAGCTGGGACCACAGGTGCCC
>NW_003852439.1:6639284-6641745 GCF_000181295.1 Otolemur garnettii
CATTGTTGTTTGGCGGGCCCGGGCTGGGGATTCGAACCCGCCACCTTAGGTGTATGTGGCTGGCGCCTTAGCTGCTTGAGCCACACCTCGCAATTTTTAGAGACAGAGTCTTGCTCTAGCTCAGGCTGCTCTTGAACTGGTGAGCTTAATCAATTCACCTGCCTTGGCCTTTCAAACTACTAGGATTACACGTGTGAGCCACTGCACCCGGGCCTAATTTTTCTATTTTTAATAGAGACAAGGTCTCACTCTTGTTCAGGCTGGTCTCAAACTCATGAGCTCAAGGGATCCTCCTGCCTTGGCCTTCCAGAGTGCTGGGATTATGGGCGTGAGCCACCACTTGCAGTGTGATGTTTAGAGATCATCTGTAATCAGGCTTCCCAAGGCTAATATTATGGCTGGAGGAAGCTCTCAAGGACATTTTGCCTGATAAGGTAAGATTTGTTCAGAACACTACAATTCACGTATAGTAACAAGATGCAGAAGTGGGAGCAGTTTTTTGCCTTGAAGAGTGCTTTGCTGGGTGGTGCTGTGAAGCCGCTGTGCAGCATCTTCATTGTGACCTCTGTGGGGTCTCTGGAGTGCTAGTTAACTGCAGGTAGAAAAGTGGTTCTGATTTCTTTCTTTTTTTTTATTTCTTATAGCTTAACTATACTATGTACATTAATGTAATCATGGGATACAGTGTGCTGTTTTCATGTACATTTTGAAATACTCTCATCAAACTGGTCAAGATAACCTTCATGTCATTTTCTTAGTTATTGAGTTAAAATGTTCATACTCTGATTTTAGAAAGATTCACTTGTACCCTTGTAAGATAAACCATAGAGGTGACCCCACCAATCTCCCTCCTTCCTCCCATCCACCACCCTCACTTCGCCCTCCCACTCCCTTCCCATATTCTAAGGCTATAATTAGGTTATGACATTCCTATAAAAGCTATGAATTAGTTTCAAAGTAGGGCTATGTACATTGGATACTTTTTCTTCCATTCTTGAGATACTTTGCTACGAAGAACATTTTCCAGTTCCATCCATATAAACATGAAGGAGGTAAACTGATTTCTTTTTCAGATTAGTGGGTTAAGTTTCTCCATCTGTGGTAGAAATGATATAGTTTGTTGGTAAATTTTTCATATTGGAATAATCTTGGTAGGAGCCAACTCCACCTCTGTGGAGCTGGTTATAGAGTAGATCTCTCATGGTGTTTGTAGCTCACTGTGCCCATTTGGTGGAGAGCTGTTGGCTAGCTTTGACTATTCTGGCTTATGTCTTGGCTAGTTTTCTGGCTCTGGTGTATTTTGCAGGGAAGGGCAACTTGTCTTATATTTCACAGTCTCAAAGGTTTTTCCTGAAAGCCTCTGAATAGGGTAATTTGGGCTTGGAGAATTAGAACCATCCTCAAAGCACCAGCTACATGGAAGTTAATCTGTTCTTAAAATTATAAAGAAAATGTAGTTAAAATGGATTTTTTTTTTTTTTTTTTTGTAGAGACAAAGTCTCACTTTATTGCCCTCAGTAGAGTGCTGTGGTTATCACACAGCTCACAGCAACCTCTAACTCCTGGGCTTAGGCGATTCTCTTGACTCAGCCTCCCAAGTACCTGGGACTACAGGCGCCTGCCACAACGCCCAGCTGTTTTTTTGTTGCAGTTCAGCTGGGGCCAGGTTTGAACCTGCTACCCTCAGTATATGGGGCCAGCGCCCTGCTCACTGACCCACAGGTGCTGCCCATAAAATTGGAATTTTTTAAAAATGGATTTTTTTTTTTTTTTTTTCACCAGGGCCGGGTTTGAACCCACCACCTCCGGTATATGGGGCTGGCGCCCTACTCCTTTGAGCCACAGGCGCCACCCTAAATGGAATTTTTTTTTGTGGAGACAATGTCTCACTTTATCGCCCTTGGTAGAGTGCCGTGGTGTTACACAGCTCACAGCAACCTCCAACTCCTGGGCTTAGGCAATTCTCTTGCCTCAGCCTCCTGAGTAGCTAGGACTACAGGCACCCACTGCAATGCTCGGCTATATTTTGTTGCAGTTTGGCTGGGCTGGTTTTGAACCTGCTACCCTTGGTTTATGGGGCCGGCGCCCTACCCACTGAGCCACAGGTGCTGCCCTTTGGGTGTGGTGGCTTATGCCTGTAGTCCTAGGACTCTGAGAGGCTGAAGAGGGTAGATGGTTGAGCTCAGTTAGAGACTGGCTTGAGCAAGATGCAGTCTTTACTAGAAATAGAAAAACTAGCCGGGTGCTGTGTGCACACCTGTAGTCCCAGCTACTTGGGATGCTAAGGCAAGAGGATAGCTTGAGCCTAGGAGTTTGATTTTGCTATAAGTTATGATGACACCAGGGCACTCTAGCCTGGGGCAACAGAGTGAGACTTTGCATCAAAAGAAATAAAACGGGCTCTGCGCCTGTGGCTCAAGCGGCTAAGGCGCCAGCCACATACACCTAAGGTGGCGGGTTC
>NW_003852439.1:6642950-6646352 GCF_000181295.1 Otolemur garnettii
AAAAAAAAAAAAACCACTCAGGGTGGCGCCTATGGCTCAAAAGAGTAGGGTGCCGGCCTGTATGCCAGAGGTGGCGGGTTCAAACCTAGCTCCAGCCAAAAAAACTGCAAAAAAAAAAAACAAACAACTCAGTTCATGTGTTTCCAAGAAATCAACTGAAAAATGGACTTCCAAGGCTAGCATCACATACACAGGGCCTGCTTGGATCATGGACATGTGGCTGCTACCTTCTCATTATGAAGGAAGGAGAGGGGAGACTTGGTCTAGGGCTGGAAGAGCCTGTGCTGGGAGAGCCTGTCACCTGGGGCTGGTCCCCTTCTAGTCTAACTTTGCCGTGCATGTTCACAGATAGTGGTGGGGGGCTGAACAGGGTTGTCTAAACCTTTCTCTGATGTCTATGGATCTGTAGGGTCTTGGAGTGTTCTCTGACTTCTTGTACACTGGTGATGTGGCCTTGCTGACCATACCCTCTCTTGAGTTCTGAAACACCAAGTTGCTGCATCTCCATCTGCCTTTCCATAGTGGGCTGCCCTCCGGGTTCTGTGATCTGCCTGAGTGGCAGCCCCCTGTCAGATGTGAGCAGTCATTCTGTGCATATGCATGACAGCCCTGTTGTGAGCTCTTGACCACCCTACCTACCAAGGGGCAGCTGGACATGTCCTTGTTGATGCCTGGCTTCCAGCTTGGTCTAAGGGGCTCTGCCTGCCCCTGCCTTCATCCTGCATCCCCACCAGGGGTAGGCAGCCTCACTTCTTGTTCCTCTGTATCTTGGCTATCTGTCCCACGCACGTCTTGGCTGTTGTGCCTCTGGCCAGCCTCTTCTTTGCTTCTAGTGTAGGTTTCCTATGCTCTAATCTTGCTGTCTTTAGTCTACCTGATCTGAGCTCCCCTCAGGGACCTGCTACATGGAGGTGATGCTGGTGAGAAGCTCCCGCCTGGAGGGAGACATCACCTCCCCAGGCATCCACAGATTGGCTCCACCCTTCCCTGATGCCGTGCTCATTTCTTCTCCTGGTTGGGTTTGGTCTGTCTGCCTCCCTCCCTTCCTAGACAGGGCTTCTGGGAGGCCTTCTGTGGGGTGGCAGTTGCCTTAGCCAGCCTGCCCCCCATCCAGTCCCCTGGGGTATCTGTGGTTTTGCCCTAGTGCTTCTCTGCACTCTCCAACATGGTCATGCCCAGTTTCCATCCAGTGAGAGATTCCCTTTATGACCCACCCCTCAAACAAGGGCAGTGAAAAGTCTATTTATATTTTTTATCTTTTTTTTTTCTTTTTGAGACAGTGTCTCGGTATGTCATCCTGGGTAGAGTGCTGTGGCGTCACAGCTCACAGCAACCTCCAACTCTTGGGCTTGAGCCATTGGTTCTCAACCTTCCTAATGCTGCAGCCCTTCAATACAGTTCCTGTGGGTCGCGGCCTACAGGTTGAGAACTGCTGGCTTACGCAATTCTCTTGCCTCAGCCTCCCAAGTAGCTGGGTCTACAGGCGCCCTCCACAACACTTGGCTGTTTTTTTGTTGCAGTTGTCATTGTTGTTTAGCTGGCCTGGGCTGGATTTGAACCCGCCAACCCCAGTGTATGTGGCCGGTGCCCTAGCTGCTGAACTATAGGTGCTGAGCCTAAACCTTTATCTTGTTACTCAACTGTAAGATTTCTTTATATATTCAGGATACAAGTCCTTTGTCAGATATTTGATTTGCTAATACTTTCTCTCAGTCTGCGTTGTCTTGTTAATGTTGTCTTTTGAAGTGTAAAAGTTTTACATATTTATGAAATCAATTTATACTTGGTAATATAAACCTTCTTTGTGAAGAGTTTCATTTTCTGTAACATTATGTATGAATTAACCTACTTACTTCTGTGATTTTTGATATCAAAACTCCGTTTGCCTTAGTGATTTTCTACCAAGGACTCCGCACAGCTGGGAAAGCTTTCTGAGTGGGTGGCATGGGTTTAAGCTATGTGTAAATATTCCAGATGCTTGCTGAAACAATACCTGAAACTTTAAAACGTCTCACTTTTCCACTTAAGGAACATGGCTGTTGACTGTTTTTAGGATCAGATTTTCAGGATTCATAATCCTAGCTGCTGTTAGAGGTCATTCCCAGGGTCCCCCCACCCTGCCAGAGCTGTTTGTAGCAGCATTTGATGGCCACCTCTGATTCCTAGAACAGAGGAACCAATGGCTCTCATTTTCAGCATTGCATCTTGTGAGTAGGGTGCTGCTCTGCATGTGCTAAAAGATCAAGTACATATGTACCCCCACCCAATTTTTTAAAGGCTTTGGATAACATGTTTTCATTTGGCAATTTCAGGTAAAGGACTTAACTAAGTACTTGGATCCCAGTGGGCTTGGTGTGATCAGTTTCGAAGACTTCTACCAAGGGATTGCAGCCATCAGAAATGGAGGTCAGTCATCTCCACTGTGCACATTCATTGCCTTCTCCCTGTCGTCCACTGCCCTTTCAACCACCTTTCACTCCTCCAGCATCTTCCCTTTTCCTTCAAGCCCTCAAATACCCTTGGTTTTAAGATGATCTCTCTTCTTGGCTTGGTAGCACAGTGGTGATGGTGCCAGCCACATACACTGAGGCTGACGGGTTTGAACCCAGCATGGGCCAGCTGAACAGCAATGACAACTGAAACCAAAAATAGCCAGGCATTATGGCGGGTGCCAGTAGTGCCAGCTATCTGGGAGGCTGAGGCAAGAGAATTGTTTAAGTTCTGTCTCACACATACAAAATAATAATAATAATCTCTCTTCTTTCTTATTCTTTGTACTTCATACTCTGTCTTCCAGACTTGACCAACTCAACAACTATTCATAATGTTAGAAAGCTATTCCTCCTCTCCTCGAAGGTTTTTTTTGTTTGTTTTTGAGACAGAGTTTCAGTATGTTGCCCTTGGTGGAGTGCTATGGCGTCACAGCTCACAGCAACCTCAAACTCTTGGGCTTAAGTTATTCTCTTGCTTCAGCCTCCCAAGTAGCTGGTGCTACAGGTGCCTGCTACAACACCTGGTTACTTTTTGGTTGTAGTTGTCATTGTTGTTTGGCAGGCCTGGGCTGGATTTGAGCTTGCCAGCATTGGTGTATATGGCTGGCACCCTAAACACTGAGCTATAGCTGCCAAACCAAGAATTTCAATATTTCTTTCTTTTTTTTCTTTTTGTTTTTTTTGAGACACAGTCTCATTATGTCGCCCTCATTAAAGTGCCGTGGCGTCACAGCTAACAGCAACCTCAAACTCTTGGGCTTAATCGATTCTCTTGCCTCAGCCTCCCAAGTAGCTAGGACTACAAGTGCTGGCACAACAACTGGCAATTTTTTTTTTTTTGGTTGTAGTTGTCATTGTTTAGCAGGCCCAGACCAGGCTTGAACCCGGAACCTTTGGTGTATATGGCTGG
>NW_003852439.1:6646466-6653265 GCF_000181295.1 Otolemur garnettii
GGCTCAAGCGAGTCTCCTGCCTCAGCCTCCCAAGTAGCTGGGACTACAGGCGCCTGCCACAACGCCTGGCCATTTTTTTCTGGTTGCAGCCATCATTGTTGTTTGGCGGGCCCAGGCTGGGGATTCGAACTCACCACCTTAAGTGTATGTGGCTGGCTCCTTGGCCGCTTAAGCCACAGGCGCTGAGCCAAGCCAATTTTAATATTTTCCTTTTTTTTTTTTTTAGAGACAGAGTCTCACTTTATCACCCTCAGTAGAGTGCTGTAACGTCACAGCTCACAGCAACCTCCAACTCCTGGGCTTAAGCAATTCTCTTGCCTTAGCCTCCGGAGTAGCTGGAACTACAGGGGCCCTCCACAATACCTGGCTCTTTTTTTGTTGCAGTTTGGCCAGGCTATTTTTTGGTTGCAGCCGTCATTGTTGTTTAGCTGGCCCAGGCTGGGTTCGAACCTGCCAGCTTCAGTGTATGTGGCTGGCGCCATCACCACTGTGCTATGGGCACCAGGCCCTCTGCAGTGGTCTTATTTCTCCCGTCCTCCAAATTATTACCCAATAGCGTTCACTTAGGGTTTGGATTTCCTAAAATACGGAGTCCTCAGATGGCTCTGGGGAAAGTTCTTTGTGTTATTGCCTTTTATTACCCTTGGCGTGACTGTTGTATTTTCACCCACATGGACACCACCTAGCTCTGATCTCAGTCCTAGGGACACTGTGCTCAACCAGCATGGAAGTGAGGTCAGTGAGCGAGGGGACAGATGGGTGAGGTGCTGCCATTGTCAGTATATCAGGTATGGGCCAAGGTGAGAACCACACAGGCCAGCTCTAGGCAGGCAACCCTCTCTGAGGAGAGGTGGAATAAGAAAGGCAAGTGTAATTACTAAGTAAAGGATACCTGGCTCCTTCATGTAGGAGCTATCCTGAGGTCAGGGAGAGCTCACCTGTGTGTTCCAGATGCCCAGGAGGGTGTGGGAGGCCTCCCAGGGAAGTGAGGCTTGGGGGGTGGTAGTGGAGAGAGTTGGGGGCTGGAGACCCCTGAGGAGGTGGTATTGGCAGGGGATAGGAGGTGACTGCCCCGCCTGGAATTGGGTGAAGAAGATGATGATCAGGTGACCTTAGCATCTTCAGGCTAGGCATTAGTACTTTATCAGTCTTAAGTGATAAGTTGTACCACTTAAGTAGCTTTTTGAGAGTAGATATGGAATTTTAAATGTTATCTAGGGGTGATAGATTGAGACCCTGTCTTTTTTTTTTTTTTTGAGACAGAGCCTCAAGCTGTCACCCTGGGTAAAATGCTGTGGCATCACAGCTCACAGCAACCTCCAACTCCTGGGCTCAAGCGATTATTGTGCCTCCTCCTCCCAAGTTGCTGGGACTATAGGTGCCTGCCACAACGCTGGGCTATTTTTTGGTTTGCACACGTCATTATTGTTTGGAGACCCGGGCTGGATTTAAACTCACCAGCTCAGGTGTATGTGGCTGGGGCCTTAGCTGCTTGAGCCATAGGCACCAAGCCAAGAACCTATCTTTTTTTTTTTTTTTTTGAGACAGAGCCTCAAGCTCTCCCCCTGGGTAGAGTGCTGTGGCATTACAGCTCACAGCAACCTCCAACTCCTGGGCTCAAGCGAGTCTCCTGCCTCCGCCTCCCAAGTAGCTGGGACCACAGGCGCTTGCCACAACGCCCGGCTATTTTTTTGGTTGCAGCCGTCATTGTTGTTTGGCGGGACCGGGCTGGGGATTCGAACCCGCCACCTTAGGTGTACGTGGCTGGCGCCTTAGCCGGTTGAGCTATAGGCGTCGAGCCCCAAGAACCTATCTTAAAAGAAGAGTTGCCAGGCATGGTAGCTCACGCCTGAAATCCTAGCACTCTGGGAAGCTGAGGCAGGAGGATCACTTGAGGCCAGGAATTTGAGACCAATCTGAGCAAGAATAAGATCCTGTCTCTATAAAAAATAGACAAATTAGGGGCAGTGCCTGTGGCTCAAAGAAGTAGGGCGCCAGCCCCATATGCCAGAGGTGGTGGGTTCAAACCCAGCTCAAGCCAAAAAAACCTGCAAAAAAAAAAAAAAGTAGAAAAATTAGCCAAGGATCACTTGATCCCAGGAGTTTTAGGCTACATTGAGCAATGATGACATGACTGCCCTCTAGCTAGGGAAGCAGAAGGAGACCCTGTCTAAAAGAAAAAAAAAAAAGTGAATATGAAATAAACCCGTACAAAGCAAAAACTCACACCACCTTTAGGGGCCTCTCTCTGCAGCTGAGATCAAGCAGAGATGAGTGAGTCTCTAGCTGTGCACACTTGAACCCAAGAGCCTGACATAGAAGCATTCTTTCAAGTGTATACATCACATGTATGAAAACTGACCAGCTGTCAGACTAGGAAACAAAATGAAAATTAATGAATTGATATCATAATGATCGTATTCTTTATTATATATACAATTAGGTTTGAAGTGAATGACAAGATTTTAAAATACATTTAGAAATTTAGATACCTTTTATAAGTGACTAACCAAAGAAAAAATCATAATGGATTTGTAAAACTAAGAGAAAGAAGCCTATACCTAAAATCTCCCCAGAATTAACCAATGGAAGCTGCAAGAAGATAGAGCTGTCCCTGAGGGTCAGAGGAATAGCTTCCAAGGCCTCAGTAGGTGATGTGAGGAAGGCTAGTCTTTCTGGAAAGCCTGGAGAGAATACCTGCCCTCCTCCACCCAGTAAGCCACCAAATGGGCACTGGGTGCTGCGAAACCAAAATTCTCATTAAGCTGTCAAAGAAACCTTTATATAAAATGAAAGTTTAGATAACTTCTCTCTCTTTTTTTTTTTGAGACAGAGTCTCTATCACTGGGGCTGGACCATACTGGAATCATCATAACTCACAGCAACCTCACACTCCTGAGCTTAAGTGATTCTCCTGCCTCAAGGAGAATCACCCTGCTTCCCAAGGGTGCCCGACATAATGGGCACTAGAGGTAGGACTAGAGGTGCTCACCACAGTGCCCAGTCTGTCTTCACTTTTAAGTGACAGGTTGGCTGGGTGCAAGCTTCTAGGCTGGTAGTGATGGAACCTGGGGACCCCCAGAACCAGCTGGTCATTGGGAACCTCTCCCAGCACTGCCTGTGAGTTTGAGACTAGGAGGGAGATGGATCCTAGAGGTCAAGCAAGAGACATCTATACCATTTCCAGGAAAAACAGTGAATAAGAAGAAAAGTACTGCCAGAGTACTTCTTGGCCCAGTAATTCACACTATTTTGCATAGTCATAGCAATTGCATTGAATATTTATTTATATAACCAAACATGGGGACCTCCCCATTTTGGAATGTTGGAGCAGGTGTGCTAGTATATTTAGTACTATGGCAGACTATCAATAGAAAATTCCAGAATCCAAGAGGTTAGTGGAACTATTTGGAAATGTGGAGGGAGATGAGAGAATAGGCCTAGAGTGGGAACACATGGGGACTCTTTGTTGCCATCAGGCTCTCACCTTCAGGTTTTCTTATACAAGGAATGACATGTGCGTGTGAATTTGTATGTAACAGGGCTCTTATTCTGTGTGCTTTGTATAAAAGTGAGTAATTCTTTTTTGGTCATGCTATCTCATTATAGACATTGCAAGCAGTAAGCCATGTCCTGGACACCAGAGTAATGCAGGACACCCAGCAGCTTGGCCAGTCACTCTGCTAGTTGGCAGAAGGACTTGTTTTGTTCTCTGGGCCTGTAACTGAAGGTGGCATAGAGGAGCTTTGGGCCAAAGGTGTGTTGCCAGTGGCTTCAACACCCTGTTGGCTTTATGCCAGGGATACAGCCAGTCAGGGAGAGTTGAGACAGGGTTTTCTTGGACTCAGACATTTGAGCTCAGACCACTCTTCAGGAGCAAGGCTGGAAGGAGCAGTAGTCCCTGGTACCCTAGGTGTGGGCAAGAAACAGCCCAAGGTGGCACCCAGCAGGAGGCGGGCTTTGTGGGGCTCAGAGTCCATGGTGTATCATTGGATTGTAATCGGTCTGTTCTGACAGACTACAGTAAACATGAAGTGGAGCAGACTCAGCTGTGGGGGTTCCTGGGGTGTGTTGACCTGGAATCCACTGCTCTTAGGCTGAGGAGTCACGTCTTTCCAGAAAATTTGTGCCCTGGCCATGGGTGAGGCCATATCAGGTTGTGATGAGTCCTCTGTTAGGCGTGGGGGTGCCAGGTGCTGAACGATGGCTGTCTCATGGGTTGCACATGTCTTGGCTTAGTTATTGAAGGGAGTGTGCAGATACTTCTCAGTCTGGTGAGAAAAAATGATTATCTGAGAATGGCCTGGCTCTCATTTGTACCCGGAATCCCTTCCCTGCTTTCCTCTGGAGGGAGCCACTCCTGGCCTGGGCTTTTCCTGGTGTTCCTCCTGCCAGGGGCAGGGGGGCCTGTTTATACTTCATGTGCCTGTCCAGCAGCCAGAACTGCGCAGGACCTTGGACTCACCCGCCCCCAGTACTGCTGCTGTTCTGAGTCCAACAGGGGTTGTTTATTTACTTTTTTGAAACAAGAGTCTCACTATGTCACCCTCGGTAGGGTACTGTGGCATCACTGCTCACAGCAACCTCAAACTCTTGGGCTTAAGCGATTCTCTTACCTCAGCCTCCCATGTAGCTGAGACTGTAGGCACTCATCACATGCCTGGCTTATTTATTTATTTATTTTAAGAGATGGGGTTTCAAACTTGCTCAGGCTGATTTCGAACCCATGAAGTCAGGCAGTCCACCCGCCTTAGCCTCCCAGAGTGCTAGGATTATAGGCGTGAGCCACAGCACCCAGCCAGATTGAGGCTGTTGTGAGCTATAAAACCATAGCAGTCTACCCAGGTTGATAGAGTGAGACAATGTCTCAAAAAAAGGGGGGGGGGGCTGGGTGCAATGGCTCACTCCTGTAATCCTAGCACTCTGGGAGGCTGAGGTGGGTGGATTGCTTGAGCTTAGAAGTTTGAGACCAGCCTGAGCCAGAGTGAAACCCCATTTCTAAAAATAGCCAGGTATTGTGGCAGACACCTGTAAATCCCAGCTACTTGAGGATTGCTTGAGCCCAAGAGTTTGAGGTTGCTGTGAGCTGTGACACATGGCACTCTACCCAGGCTGATAGAGCAAGACTCTGTCTCAAAAAAGAGAGGAAAAAAAAACATTCTAGGAACAGAGCCACTCTCAGAGGCTGAAGCTTGACTTTCCCTATGCCGTGTACAGGGTACGTTGCTGGAAGTGTCCCTGTGCAGAATAGACCCTGGAGCACAGACTAACGGGCTTGTGGTCAGGGAGCAGAGAAGGGTGGGAGCAGTGGCAAGGAGGTAGGGGACTGTTCCAGAGTCAAGTGGGTTGTGGGGAGGCTGCAGGCTTAAGAGCTTGAATCCAGTTGAACAGAGGTAGCTGCAGCCACAGGAGGGCACAGTTGAGACCTGGATGAACCATGGACTCAGTCGCTTGGAGCATTGGTTCCTTGAGCTATATGGTGGTTCCAGGCTTTGGGTCATGGCACAGAAGAGAGTCACAGAATCTCTGTCCTGAGAAGTAGCCCTAGAGGGAGGCAGACTGCAGACAGCAAGATGGGAACTAGGGAGGCCTCCCTGTGGACGTCCAGGTCAGTAGCAGCACCTGGCATGTTTGGGAGCCCCAGGGAGGCTAGGGTCAGGAGATGGAAGTGAGGGTGGCAGGTGCAGGTGGGCTGTGGGAGCCATGGGAGGACTTGGCCTTCTCTGCCTCACGAGTCCTGCCCCAGGCTCCTGGAGAGGCTGGTCTGTGGGCTGGCCCCTCAGCCTCACGGCCAGCTTGGCCAGACCATCTCTCAGAGCAAATGTGAGGGGTGGGACTCTATACTAACTACAGACCTGAGGTGGTCTTTGGAGCGGAACTGTTTGTGGGAGCCAGGTGGGCTCACCCAGCATACGTGTTGGCTATATTACACTGGGCTACAGACCATGGACTTTGGTTTCCCTTTTTTCTGACTTGGCTTCTCCATTTACATTTCATAAGGAGAGTGAAAACAATAAAAGCAAGTCAAAGACGATTTTGAAATTATTTCATAGCATTTAAAAGAAAATAAAACATAATTACCCAAACTACATTTTAACTTCAGATTTTCTCTTTTCTTTTCTTTTTATTTTGTCTAACAAAGTTATACTTTGAATCAACTTCAGACTTTATATCCAGTGTAGCTGGACAGCCGAGTCATAGCAAGCGGTGTCATGTGCTGACCTAGTTTGCAGGGAAGCGCAAGGAGATTTTTACTGTCAGGAATAGAATGAGATAGAGAGGGAATTGTTACAAATAGGCCATTACTTTGGCACACACACCCCCTCAGGCTCTGAAGGAAAAATGCACATTAAAAATTTCCACTTATTTGAAAATTGTTTTAGTTCTTATAGAGAAAACTGATAAAAGAATCATTTAATTCTTATCAAGACCATAAAAACACCAGCTGTGCCTAACATCTCCTTCTCAGCTGTGTGGGCCAAGACTCTTACATTGTTTATCCACTGTCCAAATCTGAGCCCTCGTCCGTTGTGTTGGAGATGCTTGGTTGTGTTTTGATTTTTTTTTTTTTTAACAGAGTTTCACTTTGTTACCCATGGGCTGAAGAGATCCTCTTGCCTCAATTTTTCACTTTTTTTTTTTTTTAATTGAGACAGAATCTCACTTTGTCACCCTTGGTAGAATGCCCTGGCGTCCTAGCTCAGAGCAACCTCCAACTCTTGGGCTTAAGCGATTCTCTTGCCTCAGCTTCTCTAGTAGCTGGGACTGCAGGCACCCACCACAATGCCCGGCTTTTTTT
>NW_003852439.1:6653427-6654819 GCF_000181295.1 Otolemur garnettii
CTTGTTTTGGCAGGTCTGGGCCAGGTTTGAACCCACCAGCCCCGGAGCATGTGGCCAGTCCCCTAACCCCTGAGCTATAGGTAACCCTAGTTTTTCATTGTTTAGTAGAGATGGGGTCTCACTCTTGTTCAGGCTGGTCTCAAACTTGTGATCTCAAGCAATTCACCTGCCTCAGCCTCCCAGAGTACTAGGATTACAGGCATAAGCCACCATGCCCAGCCTTGGCTGTGTTTTGAAAGTTTTGAGTTCTGTGTTTCCGTTTTTGAAAGTGCAAACAAGATTGTTATCGTTTGAGGGGAAGATCAGTCAGAGACAGTCAAGCCTTTTATATAATGTGCATTCAGTCTCAACTGTACTGGGATAGTTGGTCCTCCTGCACATCCTTGCTCCAGAAACCACAAAATTCTGTTTATGGCGATCTCCCCATCAGTCCAAGCATAAAGGTCTACTGCAGTTCACCTTCAGAAAAAGACCCAAATCTCTAAGACTGGGGCTCCTGCCCCCACCCTACCTGGTGGGCAGCAATGCAGATCTAGCCTGAGGGGTCATCTAGGCCACACTCAAGAAGCTCCCCATTCCAAGACTCAGATCCAGACACCTCTTGGGGAAAACAGTGCAAACAGCCTCCAAAGTCCTTAGGATTCCTAAAACAGAAGCCCAGAGGAGTTTTGGCGTATGGGCCATACTCATGACTGCAAAGCGATTTAAAACAAACTCTGGTGCTTTGTTGGGGCCCTCAGACTCTGCCCACTTTTTAAAGAAGTTTAGTTAGACCAGTATTCCTAGTACACTGGGAGCCTGAGGCAGGTAGGTGGATTGCTTGAGCTCAGAAGTTCCGGACCAGCCTGAGCAAGAGTGAGATTCTATCTACTAAAAATAGGAATGTTAGCCAGGCATTGTGGTGGGCATCTATAGTTCCAGGTGGGTACCTATACTTAGGAGGCTAAGGCAGGAGGATAGCTTGAGCCCAAGAGTTTGAGGTTGTTGTGAGTTAGACTGATGCCACAGCACTCTACCCAGGGTGACAGAATGAGATTCTGTCTCAGAAAAAAAAAAAAAGGAAGAAAAGGTTTAGATTAGATTATGTTTGAAATGTTGAATAAGTAACTGGAATATTTTAGGCAAGTAGTTGAATTAGCAGTGGAGCAGTCAGGAAACACTGTATCTTCCATCAATTGCATGTTCCTTGGAATGTACTTCATCCCTCTGAAAGTGACTGAGAGTCTGTGGAAGTCACTGTCTTTTCCTAGAAAAGGAGAAGGGCAGATACTGTAGGGTTGGCATGTTTCTGTTCCTAATGACACAAGTATAGTTTGTGTGTGATGAGAAAATAGTCTTTTCTTTAAATTTTTTCTTACTGGCTCAGCATCTATAGCTCAAGCAGCTAAGGTG
>NW_003852439.1:6655311-6662256 GCF_000181295.1 Otolemur garnettii
TTTTTTTTTTCTCACTATAAAATCAAACATTTAGGGCGGCGCCTGTGGTTCAGTGAGTAGGGCACCGGCCCCATATACCAAGGGTGGCAAACCCGGCCCCAGTCAAACTGCAACAAAATATAGCCGGGCCTGTGGTCCCAGCTACTCAGGAGGCTGAGGCAAGAGAATCACCTAAGCCCAAGAGCTGGAGGTTGCTGTGAGCTGTGATGCCACAGCATTCTACTGAGGGCGACAAAGTGAGACGCTGTCTCTTAAAAAAAAACAAAAAAACACACAAACGTTTATTATAGAAAATAAGCAAAGTGAACAAAATAATTGCCCATGAGCCCAGCATCCAGATTAAGATATGTTATGTATTATTTATTTCTTCATACCTACACCTTCTTAAAAATAAATGTTTGTTTTGTTTGTGTGTGGCTTTTTTTTTTTTTTTTGAGACAGAGTTTCACTTTGTCACCCTGGATAGAGTGCTATTGAATCATAGCTGACAGCATCCTCAAACTCTTGGGCTCAAGTGATCCTCTTGTCTCAGCCTTCCAAGTAGCTGTGACTATAGGTGCCTGCCACAATGCCCAGCTATTTTTTAGAGATGGGATCTTGCTCTTGCTCAGGCTGGTCTTGAACTCCTGAGCTCAAGCAGTCCACCCATCTCAGCCTCCCAGAGTGCTAGGATTATAAATGTTTTTGAAAAATTAAATCTGCTAACCTGAGCAAGACTGAGTATAGCAGCCCATATAGCCTATGGCTAGGAGGAGTGAGAGTTAGAAATACCTGTATAGCTCAATAATGGAACACCTTGGTGAAAGGGGCATGGAGAGAGATTTAGCTCTCCTAAAGAGCATAAGAGACCGTGTGAGATGAGAGGATTGGTGAATTGGCAGTCTCTACACCTGTGGTGTTGAGAGACACGAGATTAGCCTTATAGTAGGCTGGAGGAGAAGGCAGTTGGGAGTGCGCGCATTTTATCACGGACCCGCTTACTCTGATTCTGTCATTTCTCCTGCCTGCAGAATGCCAGCATGTCATCTCTCTGCTAAAGACTAACATTTATCTTTTTTTTTTTTTTTTGCAGTTTTTTGGCTGGGGCTGGGTTTGAACCTGCCACCTCTGGCATCTGGGGCCAGCACCCTACTCCTTTGAACCACAGGCACTGCCTAAGATTTATCTTTCTAGGAAGACTGCTTTACTCTCTCAAAGACTCTCTCTCTCTCCCTTCAGCTAAAGTAAATAGCCCTCAGGCACCTATGAGCAATTGTTCCTGAGCAAGATAACAGCATACCTGAACACAGCTAGATAGGCTGGGGCTAGAGACCAACCAGTCCCAGGCCCTGATAACTGAGACCCCCTTCTCTACTAAATATAGAAAATTAACTGGATGTTAGGGCAGGTGCCTGTTGCTTGAGAGGCTGAGGCAGGAGGATTGCTTGAGCCCAAGATTTTGAGTTTGCTGTGAGCTATGATACCATAGCACTAAACCCAGGTTGACAGAGTAAGACTCTGTCTTAAGAAAATTAAAAATAGGCCAGGTGTTGTGGCTCATGCTAGTCTGAGCAAGTGGGAGACCCCGTCTCTAAAAAAAAAAAGATAACTGGGCGTTGTGGTGGGCTTCTATAGTTCCAACTACTTGGGGGGCTGAGATAAGAGAATTACTTGAGTTTGAGGTTGCTGTGAGCTAAGACACCACAGCACTCTGCCAAGGGTGACAAAGTAAGACTCTTGTCTCCAAAAAAAAAAAAAGGAAATTAAAAATAAAAAGTTTATCATCCCACCACCTCCCAGAGTCCTACCTGGAAGCACTGCTTTCAGATTTCTCTCCCTCACTCCCTCCATACCTGTGATCTCAGGGCCCCCAACTCCCACAGGAGCCTTCCCATGCCTGCTGGTCATGCACCTTCACCTGTGACCTCACTAGATGGCTCTAGGTGGCTCTGAGTACAGGGTCTTCTCCCCACAGGTCCTGATGGCCAGCCATACAGCAGCATCGCACCTGACCAGGACGAGGAGCCCCTGGCCTGTCCGGATGAGTTTGACGAGTTTGTCACCTATGAGGCAAGTGGTTTCCACCTGTGAGAGCTGACACCCCCTCCTTATGTTCTGCAGATCCTGCTTTCTGCAGGTGCCTCTAGGGCTGTTTTCTGTTTAAACTTGCCTGAAGCATTGCTGTGGTTGGTAGCTCCTGGGCTCCGGGGGATGGTGGCTGTGGCATGAGGTTGACAAGAGGTACACCCCTTTGGCTGTGCAGGAGTCCTCCCTGGGCCTGTTGTTGGACCTAGATTGGGTGGCTGATGATGTTGTGGTCATCTGTTAGGCAGACACAGAGCAGAGGACTTGTGAGGTTTCCTTTTACCAACTTAGGATGATTTTCTGTGTTTAGGGACATTTGACTAACACCTGCTTCCTGCTTGGCCCTCCTCCACCCTTGCTCCCAGATGCAGCCAGGACTGCTTGTTAGCTTAGCTTGTTGTGGTGATATATGTCTCCTGTAGCGTGGGTCCCTTATTCTCACCAAAGTGGAGGAGTTCTGGTAGCACAGTTGTGGGCTATAGGCTGCTGTACCCATGCCCTTCCCTCTGAGGGGTCACATGCCAGGAGAGCTAACATAGCTAGATCAGGAATATTTTCATCTTTACAAAAAAGGTAGGGGTGGCAGCTGCCAGCTCTGGTCAGCCTTCTGACTGGGCTGTGAGCTTGTGGGGCCTGAGTCTCCACTGTGAAATGAGGATTTCCTCATGGTGTCTGGGTGCTAGTGCGGCATGGGCTTCATGAGTCAGCTACCTCCTGTAATGATTTGTGTCTCTGCTCTGGAAAGCGTTCCCAGGTACTAAATGCCCTTCAGTTACCAGGCTCACTTGCTGACTGGTGTATTTCAGTTCTACCAACACAGACTCTCCTCTCCCCCTCCCATCCTCCCATCACTTGAGCACAATCTTACCTCATCATTTTGTCTCAAATTACCAGCAGGGCCTGAGCTCCCAGGGCAGGTGCACCTCTGATGTTGGAGTCTGTGTTCAGCTACACCTTGGTGTGATCGTTCAGCATGTGACTGGGTGGGGGCCTGCAAGATGCCAGCTGCAAGGGCAGTGTGGCAGGAGGTCGGGGTGCCCTTGCCTGGCTGTATTGTGTAGAACCCGAGTTTTGGAATGTGTTACCAGCCTCTGACCATGAAAAGACTGCTTCTGGGACATGAGGAAGACCCAGCGGGTTTACCGTTGGACATCAGAGGTTCTGCACAGGTTCATCCTGCATCTTCTCCAGACCATGGGATAGTAAACTGTTGTTTTGAGCCCTTAGTCTGCATTAGTTTGTTACTGCAGCCCTGGGACACTGTGAGTAGGGTTAGCCACAGTAGTAAAGATGTCAACGCATTTAGTTTGGAGGGTGAGAGCCCAGGCTGGTGTGCAGAGTAGGCCCTGCCCTGTGTGGGCCTACCCTTCATAGCCACCTGGGTGTGGCCTACATCTCCCTCAAGCCTTACGCTTGTTACCTCGGGAGTGGCAGGAATCCAACATTTCAAAGAATGAAAGCTTCTTGGATTTTGAGATTCTTATTTCTTTTTTAGAATGGAAGAAACATTTAAGTTTTGCTACTTAAAAAAATTAAGTCACTTCATATTTTAGAGCAGTTTTAGGTTTATAGAAAATGGAGCAGGCAGTTTAGAGCTTTCCTACCTAGCCCACACTGTTAACCTCTGCTGCAAGCAACTGGTATAAGTGTGGGACAGTCCCTGCAAGTAGAGCTGATGTATTGTCATTAACTGGAGTTCATAATTTTCTTTGAGGTGTCACGAGGGAGCCTCTGCAGATTCAGTCCCCCAGCCCACCTCTGGCAGCCACTGATCTCCTTCCTGGCTCATAGCTCTGATGTTTCCAGAATGTGGGAGAATTGGGAATATCAAGAGTGTGGCCTTTCCTGATCAGTTTCTTTCAGTGATATGTATCTAAGGTTTCTCCATGTCTTGCTTGTTAAAGTTTGGGTATAGGCCGAGCATGGTGGTTCACGCCTGTAATCCTAGCACTCTGGGAAGCCCAGGTGGATGGGTTGCCTGAGCTCATAGGTTCGAGACCAGTCTAAGCCAGAGCAAGACCTCACCTCTAAACAAACAAACAAAAAAAAAAATAGGTGAGCGTTGTGGCGGGCTCCTCCCAGCTACTTGGGAGGCTGAGACAAGAGTTTGAGGTTACTGGCTCGGCGCCTGTGGCTCAAGCGGCTAAGGCGCCAGCCACATACACCTAAGGTGGCAGGTTCGAATCTCCAGCCCAGGCCCGCCAAACAACAATGATGGCTTCAACCAAAAAAATGGCCAGGCGTTGTGGCGGGCGCCTGTAGTCCCAGCTACTTGGGAGGCTGAGGCAAGAGAATCGCTTGAGCCCAGGAGTTGGAGGTTGCTGTGAGCTGTGATGCCATGGCACTCTACCCAGGGGGATAGCTTGAGGCTCTGTCTCAAAAAAAAAAAAAAAAAAGAGTTTGAAGTTACTATAAGCTATGATGCTGCTATGGCACTCTACCCAGGGCAACCAAGTGACACTCTGCCTCAAAAAAAAAGGTATAATTTTCAGGAGTAAAACTGGATACTAGTGGAATTAGAAAGATTCCTCTTAAAAAACAGAAAAGCTTTTTACATTATACTGTTATCTTAAAAAGTCCAATAAAAATAGGATTAGAGAATATACCAATGTGTGTTGCATCCAGATGTGGTGCGTGGAGACCCTTCACTGGGGACGTGCAGAGGTAAGTAAGCCTTTTGTTGTTTTCTGGAGTGGTTGTAGTCAGAACCCATTTTGTTTGCCTGGGAAAGTGGTAGTGCCCAAGCACCGGCTTGACCGGGGCATTGCATGCTGTCACCTACTGATAAGCTGCATTCCTTCCAGGGACATTTTCTCAGAGGTCCTCCTGACCTGTGGTTGATCACAGAAGGAATCTTGAGTGAGAAGGGGAGCATTGCAGGGTGGGTGAGATTTGCCAATGAGTTTTTGGGCACAGTGATGAGAGGAAGGCTCCTGTGTAAGGATGGGGTGGGCAGGGGTGCAGAGTAGCTTGCAGGGTGGGAGTGGGTGTTTATCATTTCAGGAAGGGTCTTGCGACATCACAGAGAGAACAGGTGCAAACTAAGTGTGAGGTATATTCTACACTGCCTCTCTATGCCAGGCGTCCTCAAACTATGGCTCGCGGACCACCTACAGCCTGTCTAGGACATTTATCCGGCCCACCTGGTGTTTTCGCCGCCACTGCCTGTCCTGCTTAGCAGCCGACTAGTCCCGGGGCCCACAGTCCAGCCCTCCAATGGTCTGAGGGACAGTGAACTGGCCCCCTATTTAAAAAGTTTGAGGACCCCTGCTCTATGCTTTCTGTCTCCCTCCCTTCTGCTCTCACTGCCCATGCTATCTGGAGTAAAGAGCTACCCCAGTGAAATGATGGGGAAATGTGTCTGTTGTACAAATTGTTATCAGAACTTCAAAAACAAAAGCCTCTCTGTTTTGAGCCTTGACTGTTAGAACCAGCAAGGACGCTTCCTGACCTTTGCCTCTCCTGCCTGGCCAGCATTAACAGGAGGTTTAATAGAGTGTGTCTGGGAGCAGTTAAACTTTCTCCCAGGCGGGGATGTGCCTTCAGGTGAGCACAAAGTTTTGCAGAAACTCCAGCATGACTAGCACTAAGAAGGCGATGTTGTTGTCATTTGAGAAAAGCCAGTGACTTGGTCCTGACGGAGTTGCCTTGGGATGGCCATCTGCACCAGATAGCATGCCCTTGGAGCCCCCGCCCAGGCTAGCATCTGAGGGTAAGAAGAGACGCTAACTGACACTGGGCCCAGTATTCACTCTTTTATGGTAGAGAAAGGTTCAGGGAAGAAGGGACCATGTTCTGGGCAGTGTTGGCCACACTTGAGTTACTGATGATGGCTCTGAGCGCAGCTGTGTTCTCTGTCAGCCATTTAGAGGACTTGTAAACTAGCGAATGTATTAGCGTAGCAAACTTTTCTAAGATACTTTTTCTAAGATGCTTAAAAGTTAGCGTAGCAAACTTTTCTAAGATGCTTTTTGATTTTTCAAGTGAATTAATCTTAACATTTGTAATTTGTAAAAATGTTAAAAGTTGGCTTCTGGGCAAAGCTGCGTTCTGTCTGGCTGACAAATATAAACTGATGGGGTGTGTCTGGAAGCTGTTGTGTTTTATCCAGTGGACTGTGAGTGAACATGCAATGTGCTGTAAGGTGATTTTTGTCTCTTTTTGAAAAGCAGATGGTTACCTCTCTGCCCTGGAAAACTACCTGACTCTCTGACACTTAGGCAAAGTGGGCTTCACCAGTAGAGGCTGACCTGCAGACCTGGGTCACAGGAGAGCAGGTCAGGGCAGGGGCTGGGTAGTGGGGCAGCTCCCCAAGTACTTGGCCTTCCCTGACCACTCTCCAGGTACTCTCTGCCCCGACCCTGGGGCCTTGCATCTCTGAGCAGGAGGCTTGTTGCCACCCAGCACCCCAGCAGGGTGTCTATAGCAGTAGTATGGGGCTGGGACCTCCACAGCCCCAAGTTGTTGGTAATTTGGAGCAAATAAAGAGGTGAAAGCAAACATGAAGGGCTCTGAGGGGTATGCAGCTGTAATCACCTCTGTGTGATCTGCCATGTACTCGAGCCACTATGCAGCAGCAGGGAGGGACCAGGCTTACTTTGGAAGTGAAGTGGTGAGGGGCTGAGCAGCTACCCTCCTTCCCTAGCATATGAATGTTAGGCCTGGTGGGTGTCTCAGCCTCTGGCTTACAGGGAATTTCAGTTTGCACAGCATTCACCCAGTTGCTGCCGTATCGGGGAGAATTATTTCCAAGGTGAACTGTCCTGGCTCAGCTCTAAAGAGGCTGGCCCTCCACTCACAGGTACCCATCCTCAGCTGCAGGCCCAAATGCCCAGACCTTTTTCCCCTCCTGGGGGAGAAATGCTCAACTCAGGACTCTGT
>NW_003852439.1:6663541-6666980 GCF_000181295.1 Otolemur garnettii
AAAAAAAAAAAAAAAAAAAGAGTCAAGTTCTGTTATACACAGGAAACCGTGTCTGAGGGACCTTGGAGGAGCAGCCTCCCCAAGTACTGACTGGGCCCCTCGGTGTGAGGATGGAGGAGGTCTCCATGGGGCTATACTTGTACTTAAGGAGTAATGTTCTAGAAATCTTTGGCTGCATACCAAATAGCTGAATCTGGTCTTTTATTTCATTTTATTTTTTGAGACAGAGTCTCACTTTCTTGCCCTGGGTAGAGTGCTATTGCATCACAGATCACAGCTCACATCAGGCTCAAACTCTTGGGCTTAAGCGATTCTCTTGCCTCAGCCTCTGGAGGAGCTGGGACCACAGACCCCTGCCACAATGCCCAGCTATTTTTTGGTTGTAGTTGTATTTTTTGGTTGTATTGTTTGGCAGGCCTGGGCTGGATTTGAACCCACCAGCTCCGGTGTACGTGGCTAACACCTTAGCTGCTGATCTACAAGTGCCAAGCCCCTGGCTTTTTTTTTTTTTTTAGAGATAGGGTCTCTCCCTGGCTTAGGCTGGTGTCCAAACCATGAGCTCAGGCAATCCACCCACCTTGCCTCCCAGAGTGCTAGGATTACAGGCGCTCGCCACCACGCCCAGCCTGAGTCTGGTCTTTGTTGTTAGTAATTGTACTTTTTAGAAGTCTGGGTTCAGCGCCTGTGGCTCAAGTGGCTAGGGCGCCAGCCACAAACACCTAAAGTGGCGGGTTGGAATCCAGCCTCGGCCCACCATACAACAATGACGGCTGCAACCAAACAATAGCTGGGCATTGTGGTCCCAGCTACTTGGGAGGCAGAGGCAGAAGACTCCCTTGAGCCCAGGAGTTGGAGGTTGCTGTGAGCTGTGATGCCATGGCACTCTACCCAGGGAGACAGCTTGAGGCTCTGTCTCGGAAAAAAAAAATAAAGAAGAAGAAGAAGTCTGTGGGGTCTTCCTGCTGTCCCAGGTGAGTCTTCAGCTGAAGACTTAGGGAGCATGTCTCCCTTGTGTGTGCAATTCTGTCAGACTGAACAGCAGCAGTCTCTGAGATCATCTCAGGGGCTTGCTTTGGGTTTTGCGTCCTGCTGTGTGTATGTGCTTTTCCACAGGGGTGTAGCCTTTGACCCGCACCCCAGCCTGCCTGTTTTTCTGGCTGCTCCAGTGTGTCCCAATTGACTGTCCACAGGTGCAGTACCAAGCCAGCAGTGACTGATGTCCCCCCATCCTCTGACACCCCTGTTTCCCAGGCTGGAGGGCAATGGCAGGATCACAGCCCACTGTAGCCTCAAACTCCTGGGCTCAAGCCATCCTCCTGCTTTGGCCTACAAAAGTGTTGGAACTACAGTGGTAAGCCACTGTGCCTGGCTAAGCAAGTGTCTCCTAAAGTAATTTCCTGGTTTCAGATTTTGATGTGAATGCTTTTTTTTTTTTTTTTTTTTTTTAAAAGACAGAGTCTTACTCTATTGCCCTGGATACAGTGACGAGGAGTCATACAGCTCACAGCAACCTCTAACTCCTGGGCTTAGGTGATTCTCTTGCCTCAGCCCTCTCAAGTAGCTGGGACTACAGGTGCCTGCCACAATGCCTGGCTGTATTTTGTTGCAGTTTGGCTGGGGCTGGGTTTGAACCCACCACCTTTGGTATATGAGGCCAGCATCCTACCCACTGAGCAACAGGCGCTGCCTGAATCAAATGTTTTTTATGAACTACTTTATGTTCTAGACAAGATTGGGTTTTCCCTTGGAAGTAAGAGTAGCAAAACTGAATACCTTCCGTGTTATTCTGATTTTATCCTGGCTTTACACAGCTGGCAGGGATTTTCTGCCAGTATGCCCTGCAGTCTTTACTTCTATGCTTGGGAAAGCACCTGACGATGTGGTCTTCCTTCATTCCATAAGCTTGCATCCATCCTTGTGAGGTCAGTATGTACGGGCCCTGATTTACAAATGAGGCAGCAGGGCTCCGTCTGAAACCCCACAGCTTTTTATGAGTGGACAAGGGTGGGGCTGGCCTCTCATGGGTCAGGCTCCTGCCAGCCTAGCCCTTTTGTCTTTTCAGATGAGCGAGGGCCTAGCTGTTAGGGGGCTTGGAGTAAGGCCTTCTGGGCAGCCTCATAGTCTGAGTACCTCTGCCTTGCTTGTGGTACCAGACCCAGAGAACAAAGGGCATTACTTTCCTGCTAGAATGCAACTTTTTCAAGATCTTTTTTGTTTAATTGTTAACCTCAGAATCTACTGAGACTGAAATGTTTGCCACTTTTCCTAACCTGCAATTTCATTTTAATTAAAGCTGAGATTATAAATTGAAAATGTACTTTTTAGTGTTTCTTTACTTTTTATGTTCATTTGTATAATTTGCCCCTATTTCTCATCTGCCACATGGGCATAAGTACATGGGCATGAAAACAAAAATGTGTGGCTCGGCTCCTATAGCACAGTGGTTACAGTGCCAGCTGCATGCACCAAGGGTGGCAGGTTCAAACCCGGCCCAGGCCAGCTAAACAACAATGGCAACAAAAAAATAGCTGGGCGTTGTGGCGGACACCTGTAGTCCCAGCTGCTTGGGAAGCTGAGGCAAGAGAATCACTTAAGTCCAAGAGTTGGAGGTTGCTCTGAGACCACAGTACTCTACCCAGGGCAACATAGTAAGACTCTGTCTCAAAAAAAAACGGTCTGGCGTGAAAGTCAGTGTTTAACCAATCAGTAAAATTGATCGGTTAAGGCTGGGCTTGATGGCTCACTCCTGTAATCCTAGCACTGTGAGAGGCCAAGGTGGGAGGAAGGATCCCTTGAGCTCAGGAGTTCCAGATCTGCCTGAGCAAGAGCAAGAAAGACCCCATCTCTACTAAAAATAGAAAAATTAGCCAGATGTTGTGGTGAGTGCCTGTAGTCCTAGTTACTTGGGAGGCAAGAAGATCACTTGGGCCAAGTACATGACTGTAATGCTAGCACTCTGGGAGGGCCAAGGCAGGTAGATTGCTTGAGCTCAGGAGTTTGAGACCAGCCTGAGCAAGAATGAGATGCATATCTACTAAAAATAGAAAAAACTGGCTGGGCATTGTGGTGGGCATCTGTAGTCTGAGCTACTCAGGAGGCTGAGACAAGAGGATCACCTGAGCCCAAGAGTTTGAGGTTACTGTGAGCTATGATGCCACTGCACTCTAGCTAGGGCGATAGAGTGAGGCTTTGTCTCCAAAAAAAAAAAAAATTATTGGCTCTGTGCCTGTGGCTGAGGCAACTAAGGCGCCAGCTATATACACCTGAGCTGGCAGGTTTGAATCCAGCCTGGGCCCACCAAACAACAATGATGGCTGCAACCAAAAAATAGCCAGGTGTTGTGACAGGTGCCTGTAGTCCCAGCTACTTGGGAGGCAGAGGCAGGAGAATCACTTGAGTTCAGGAGTTGGAGGTAGCTGTGATGCCACAACACTCTACC
>NW_003852439.1:6667153-6669021 GCF_000181295.1 Otolemur garnettii
TGTCTGATGGGTGCTTTGGTTGTTGGAGGAGTGGATGTTACAGTCATTTAGAGTCCATTTTATGGCTGAGTAAGGGACAGGGAATGGGAGTGGGGCTTGGGCCTTGCTCTTTATCTTATTTGGAAGAGCCCACATCCCCTGCCCTGAGTAGCCTTCCCATCCCCACTTAACTTTATGGTCTGAGAGCTCCTCCTACCATAGCCAATGACTAGTTTAAACTACTTTGGCTATAGAGATAGCCAGAGAGTAGAACAAGGCTGTGCGCTGTGGCTTATACCTATAATCCTAGCACTGTGGGAGGCTGAGGCAGGTGGATTGACTGGACTCAGGAGTTTGAGACCAGCCTGAGCAAGAGTGAGAACCATCTCTAAAAATAGCTGGGCGCCGTGATGGGCGCCTATTGTAGTCCAGCTACTTGGGAGGCTGAGGCAAGAGAATCACCTAAGCCTAGGGGATGGAGGATGATAGGAACTGTGACACCATAGCACTCTACCAAGGGTGATAAAATGAGACTCTATCTCTGAAAAAAATAGAAAATAAAAAGAAAAAATTAAGTAATTTTTTTCTTAATCTTGGACATGTGCCTATTTTCCATTTTTTAAAATATAATGAATTCTTTTTCTAAGCTAACATTTCTCTTCAGAAGTAGTTGGGACTCTGCACAGGCCATAAGTCTTCCATTGATGTTGTTGGCCAAGACATGCAACAGCCTGCTTCCCTTATCAGGTGTGTGTCCAGACTGACTGTCCGCATGCTCTCTCCTAGGCCAATGAGGTGACAGACAGTGCGTACATGGGCTCTGAGAGCACCTACAGCGAGTGTGAGACCTTCACCGACGAGGACACAAGCACCCTGGTGCACCCTGAGCTGCAACCCGAAGGGGACGCAGACAGCGCAGGTGGCTCAGCTGTGCCCTCTGAGTGCCTAGATGTCATGGAGGAGCCTGACCATGGTGCTCTCCTACTGCTCCCAGGCAGGTCTGTACCCCTAGCCATTTGCTTGGAGACCGCTCTTGGGCATGTGCGCACCACATGGATGTCTGATGCGGGCTGGGGATTCGAACCCGCCACCTTAGGTGTACGTGGCTGGCGCCTTAGCCGGTTGAGCTATAGGCACCGAGCCACCAAATTTCTTTCTTAAAAAAGAAAAACAATAACAACTGTTGATGGTGACTTTTTAATGTGAAAAGTCCATTCTTACACTATTGAATGTGTTAGTTCCTTGGATATAAATAATTACAGTGTTGGAAGGCACAGATACTAGTTGTGCTGAGATTTATCAAGTGGTATTAGAACATTTTGTATCTGTTTTAGATACTTTGTTTTTTGGAGACAAAGTCTCACTTTGTCACCCTGGTCATAGTACAGTGGTATCATCATAGCTTACAGCAACCTTAAACTCTTGAGCTCAAACAATCCTCTTGCTTCAGCCTCTGGAGTAGTGGGAATACAGTGCTCATCACGCCTGGATAGTTTTTCTTCTATTTTTAGTAATGACAAAGTCTTGTTCTTGCTCAGGCTGGTCTCAAACTCCTGAGCTCAAGCGATCCACCTAGAGTGGCTTCCCAGAGTGTCAGAATTACAGGTGTGAGCCACCACACCTGGCCTAAGTACATTTGTTTTAAATAACTTTAAAAAATTAGTCCAGGGCAGCACCGATGGCTCAGTGAGTAGGGTGCTGGCCCTATAGTATATACCAAGGGTGGTGGGTTCAAACCCAGCCCCGGCCAAACTGCAACAAAAAAAAATAGCTGGGTATTGTGGCGGGTGCCTATAGTCCCAGGTACTCGGGAGGCTGAGGCAAGAGAATCACCTAAGCCTAGGGGTTGGAGGTTGCTATGAACTGTGACACCATAGCACTCTACCAAG
>NW_003852439.1:6670361-6671416 GCF_000181295.1 Otolemur garnettii
AAAAAAAAAAAAAAAAAAATTTATTCCGCTGTTGACAGGCATTTTGGTAGTTACTGTTTTTGGTTTGAGGCTAAAGCTGCTATAGACATTACATGTCCTTTGGTGGTTGGAACCCTTGGGTTGGGGACAGGGGGGCACTAGGAGCTCTATAAAGGTCTTACAGTTTACATGATCCAAATGGTTGCTGCCTGGCCCTACTGTAGTGGTGCAGAAGCAGCCATCAATGTGTGAGTGAGTGAGCGTGGCAGTGTCCCAGTGATAAAAAAGGGACCACAGCAGGATTTGGTCTGGCCTGGTCTCTTGGGTTCTCTGTCTTTTTTTTACTCACTATATCGGAGTTTTAAACAATATATTTTAGATGTGAGTCTTTTACTGGGTATGTGTGTTGCAGATACTTTTTCCTACTGTGTGGGTCTCCTTTCTGCTTTTCTTTCTTTCTTTGAAGAAGAGATGTTTTTAGTTTCTCTGACATCCAGTTTATCTTTTTTTTAAAAAACAGTACTTCTGTGTCCCATTTAAGAAATCTTTGCTCACTCTACAGTCACTGTGATGTTTACTTCTTTTTCCTTTAAAATTGCTATTATTCCACCTTCATGTTCAGATCCATAATTTCTATATGCCTTTTTGTGTGTGTGGTATGAGGTGGGGTCATTTCTCTCCATATGGATATCTAAGTGATAGCCTCAGTTTTACATAGATCCCTCCTCCGGTTCTTGCCTCTAGGTGTCACCTTGCCCACATGGAGTGGCTGTGTGGGGGGCTGTCTCTTTCCTCCAGTTAGCACAGTTCATGATGTGGGTGGTTGTAGGTCCTCCACCCTTGCTGGTCAAGGTTGCTTTCATGCCTCTTGGCCTTTTGCCTTTCTGTGTGTATTTTAGAATCAGCTTCTAGTTTTTGGCAGGAAAACTACAGGGTAGAAGAACACTACACGATAATCTCAAAGTATAAGGATAAAATACAGTGGAGCTGAGGATACTGTCTTTGCTTATAGATTTATTAAAAGCTAGTAAGATAAATCCTTCTGATTAAATTTGAGTCAAGGCTCGGTGCCTGTG
>NW_003852439.1:6671929-6675484 GCF_000181295.1 Otolemur garnettii
CTCTACCCAGGGGGACAGCTTGAGGCTCTGTCTCAAAAAAAAAAAAAAAAAAAAAAACCTAAGGAAGTGCCAAATCTGAGATATCATTAATGGGGATATGATTTGTCTTGGGAGATTTCCACACTTCAAGCTGTTGTGCTATGTAACCTGTGACTTGACCTTGAAATTGGACTGCTTGAGACCAGCCTGGGCAACAAAGCAAGACCCCATCTCTACAAAAAAATTTTAAAACTAGCTAGGTATGGTAGAGCACACCTGTAGTCCTAGCTACTCTTAAGAGGCTAAGACGGCCAGCCTGAGCTAGAGCAAGACCCCATAGCTAAAAAAATAGCCTGGCATGTGGCAGGTGCCTGTAGTCCCAGCTACTTGGGAGACTGAGGCAAGAGGATAACTTGTGCCCAAGAGTTTGAGGTTGCTAATTGTGTAACTTTGTTTTTGCCATTACTGTGAAACCAAGGTGTTGTGCTTTTAATTTTTTTTTTAACAAATGTTATATTCTTATTTAAGAGAATAAATTCTAAACAATAAAAAAAAGAGTTTGAGGTTGCTGTGCACTATGGCACCATGGCACTCTATTGAGGGTGACAAAGTGAGACTTTGTGTAAAAAAAAAAAAAAAGAAAAGAGGCTTGATTCTATAGCACAGTAGTTATGGCGCCAGCCACATACACTGAGGCTGATGGGTTCCTAACCTAGCCTGGGCCAGCTAAACAACAATAACAACCTCAACAGAAAACTAGTCGGGTGTTGTGGTAGACACCTGTAGTCCCAGCTACTCGAGAAGCTGAGGCAAGACAATTGCCTACGTCCAGGAGTTGAAGGTTGCTGTGAGCTGTGAAGTCACGGCCCTCTACTGAGGGTGACATAGTGAAACTCTGTCTCAAAAAAAAAAAAAAAAAAAAAGAGGCAGAAAGTGCTTGGTTTTACAGGTTAGGATGTGTTAATACCTGAGCTGTCTGATGAGAGCACTTAGAATAAGAACAGAGCAAGTTGAGATGTGCAGATATACACCACAGTTAAAGAACGTAAAAATCTCAAATTTCTGAATTGATATTTTGAGTATATTGGGCTAAGTAAAATACTTTGTTAAAATCAATTTTGTGGCCAAGCATAGTGTCTCACATCTGTAGTTCTAGCTATTCTGGAGGCTGGGGGCTTAAGCCCAGGAGTTTGAGACTGGCCAGCTAGGGAACAGAACAAGACACTATCTCTGAAAAGAAATAAATTTCACCCATTTCTTTCCTTTTTTTTTTTTTTAAATGTGACTCCTAGTACACTCATGGCTCATAGCACATTCCTACTAGGAAGTACCCTTCTGCACACTTGGTTTTGGGCTGCCCATGACCGTAAGTCACAATGTGTCATTTGTGGTTTTTCTTGACAGGTCCTACCCACGTGGCCAGTCTGTTGTTACAGTAATTGGTGGAGAGGAGCATTTTGAGGACTATGGTGAGGGCAGTGAAACAGAACTATCCACGGAGACCCCGTGCAGTGGGCAGCTCAGCTGCAGCAGCTCTGCTTTCCTCACCCCCAGGTAAGGCAGCCTCACGTTTCTCCCTTGCCTTCCTACGTTTAGTTAAGAGGAGGTTTCCCTTTTGGGTAATAAATTTTTAAGAGAGAACTTGCTTTATTTAATGTAATATAATTAAATATATTGCATTCAGTATTTAAAATTTATACTTGAATGAAAGTTGAGGCTGGGTGCAGTGGTTCATACCTATAATCCTAGCACTCTAGGAGGCCAAGGCAGCAAGATTACTTGAGCTCAGAAGTTTAAGAACTTAGCTAGTTGTGGTGGTGGGCACCTGTAGTCCTAGTTATTCAGAAGACTGAGGCAGGAGAATAGCTTGAGCCCAGGGGTTTGAGGTTGCATTAAATTATGATGATGCCACAGTACTCTAGCTTATGCAACAGAGTAAAACACTGACTCCAAAAAAAAAGTTGAAGTTTTTCTGATCTAGTTATATTTCCAGATAAGTCCAAATTTTTGAGGCCCCAGCTGGATCACGTGGCACAGAGCTGTGTTGGAAAATTCAGTTTCAGGTTTCTTAGCTGTTGGTCCTAAATCATTAGCATCATGGTCTGTGGCAGACGTTTAAGGGAGACTTTAAGATCACAAGCGAGGCTCGGTGCCTGTAGCTCAGAGGCTAGGGCACCAGCCATATACACTGGAGCTGGCAGGCTAGAATCCAGCCTGGGCCTGCCAAACAACAATGACAACTACAACCAAAAATTGCCAGGTGTTGTGGTGGGCACCTGTATTCCCAGCTACTTGGGAGGCTGAGGCAAGAGAATCGCTCAAGCCCAAGAGTTGGAGGTTGCTGTGAGCTGTGACGTCATGGCACTCTACCAAAGGCGACATAAAAAGACTCTGTCTCAAAAAAAAAAAAAAAAATCACAAGTGAGTCTTTGGATGCATTTGCTTATAAGTACCTGACATTCCCAACCTGTCCACCAAGTTCGGGCTTTGAATGAACTGAATTTTGATATGTAAAGAGGAGATACTTGCTCACATGGAACTGATTCTTTCCTGGCTATACTTCCTGTGTGAGGAAGTCATAGTAAGATTCGGAATCCATTGGCTTGTACCTAAACTAGGGCTCTGAGTGTACACATCTGCAGGCCTGTGTAGCCCTTGGCCATAGTTCAGCTCCTCAGAGGGTTCTCCTGCCAATTCAGGGAGACCCTACCTGGCTGAATGGCATGTCCACTTCAGTCACAAATTGTCAGGCTCTTTGCTACTGGGTTCTTGAAATTTTCCATCTCTGCCAACAAGAGGCTCAGTATCTTCAAACTAGCAACCCCAAGATTTTTATTCTTCCTTTGCCTACTAGTTAGGAAGCCCAAAAGGTGTGGTAAAGGACAGTGCCAGAAGGGGCTGTCTCCTGGGCCAAACTGGCCTGTCAGCCCAGTGGGGCCCCCCTTTTCTTTCCTCCTCCATGTGCCCTCTCTGAAACTGCCCACTAGCCATGGAGTGAGGCAGCCCAGCACAGCAGACAGGCATCCTGCACAGTAGGTCTTCATGTAGGAGCTGGGAGAGCAGGAAGCAGTACTGGCAGCACTGAAAGGGTAGGGTGCCTGTTTTAACCATTTTCCTCCACCCAGAGAAAGACCAAAGGCCTTGGGCATTTAGTTTCTGTACTGTTTTTGTGATCTCTTCAAATTTGTTTAGTTTGTTCCTGTCTCTGTGCAGTATTTCCATTTTTTTGTGTCTGAAGTGTAACTTCCATGCTACATTTTATGTTTCACCTTTACCCTTTCTTTAAATAGGATTTTCAAATGGCTTCCAACAGCCTGTGGGTCCTAGTGCCCTAGCAATGAGACTGCCTATTGGCCATTTTCTCCAGCAGGATGGACATCGATAACCACCAGCTCCCAAGACACCATAGGAATGAACTCAGTGGGATTAAGGAGGCTGACAAGCATCACCAAAGCATAGAATTCTGAGTTTTTAATGTAGGTCTTTTTTTTTTTTTTTTTCAGACAGCCTCAAGCTGTCGCCCTGGGTAGAATGCCGTGGCATCATGGCATCACGGCTCACGGCAACCTCCAACTC
>NW_003852439.1:6676159-6690911 GCF_000181295.1 Otolemur garnettii
CAGCTACTCCGGAAGCTAAGGCAAGAGAATCACCTAAACCCAAGAGCTGGAGGTTGCTGTGAGCTGTGATGCCACAGCACTCTACCAAGGGTGATAAAGTGAGACTCTGTCTCTAAAAAAAAAAAAATCACAAAACTAATTGATCCATCCATGCACAGTTTTTGATAGTGATAGGCTTTAGAGCAGTTATTAAAATAGTGCAGTAACTAAACTCCCACTTGGTGACATTCTTTACTACTACCTTGATGCCTCAATATGTTTTTGGTAAAGAAGAAAGTGCTGTGCTTGGTCATTTACCTTAAAGAAAGGTTTTTGTTATACAGTGAAGCTCTAGGGATACACCTCTTTTCTTCTGTGCACCTGACCAGGAAGGAGCATGTGTGTGTAGGACTCTCTCCTGCTCAAGCTGGTGCATGCCAAGGGCTCCCAGAAGTAACTTGAGGGGTGTGGGCTCACGGCAGTCAGAAGTAAAAGCCACAGCTATAATGATGCCATGGCACTTGGCACTCTACCCAGGGTGACAGCATGAGACTCTGTTTCAAAAAAAAAAAAAAGTAAGAGCCAGAGTATTCCACAGCTAATTCTCTTCCAACATGTGTTTGTTCAGTTCTCCCATCCTATCCTGTCCTGTCTTGTCCTCAGCACCTCAGGTGGAATTCCACGTAACCCGGTGGGTCTTTGCTTTCTTCTAAACTGACACTTCTCATTTCTCTAGCACCGACCCGCTGGCTGCAAAGCTGCACAGCATCCTCACTGATGAGGCTTTTGAGTTTTACTGTAGCCAGTGCCACAAACAAATCAACCGCCTTGAGGATCTCTCTGCTCGCCTGAATGATCTTGAAATGAATAGGTAATTGATATGGTGCAGCTATTTGTGCCCAGCATGAGGGAGACTCCTATTGCCCACAGCCCCTTTGCTGGCCTGGCCCCAGCTCCTAACTGAGTAGAGTGTTCAGACAGTAAGACTTTCCCTGTGGCCTGGCCTGCTCTTCTGCATGCTGTGAGCCCTGCCTAGCTCTCCAACCTCCTCTCCTGTGTGCATGCAGTGGTCAACTCAGAGGCTGCTTCTTTCTCAGGGGGCAAAAATGATCTTTAGATGCTGTGCTGTCCAGTGGGTGAAAGAAGACATTTTCTGCATTTTACTAAAAGATTTCTTTAATGGAGTCACATCAGACAGAATTGGGAAATTTTAAGATTTGGTCTTTAAAAACAGATTTGTAAATGACTTTCAGGAATATTAGTTTAAATCAGGGTTGTGTATATCAAGGTGAGCCCCTCCCAGAACTTTTGTTAGGCTGCCAGAGGAAACTCCTTTTAGTAATTGAGTTACCTGGCTTGGTGCCTGTGGCTCAAGTGGCTAAGGTGCCAGCCACATACACCTAAGGTGGCGGGTTCAAATCCAATGCAGGCCCGCCAAACAATGACGGCTGCAACCAAAAAATAGCCGGGCATTGTGGCAGGTGCCTATGGTCCCAGCTACTTGGGAGGCTGAGGCAGGAGACTTGCTTGAGCCCAGGAGTTGGAGAGTTGGAGGTTGCTGTGAGCTGTGATACCACAGCACTCTACCCAGGGTGACAGCTTAAGGCTCTGTCTCAAAAAAAAAAAAAATTGAGTTACCAAAAATGTTATCATATAGGATACCTTTCCTGCCCTGTTTTTAAAATAGGGTGCCTGGGAGCCCAGCATGTGCCTATTGCTTCCTGCCCCAGTAGTCCCCATTCTGTTTCTCTTCTCGACCCTCTGGTACTAGCCTTCAGGTCCCTTCTTCATCCTTGACCCCATTCCGACCTGTGTCAGCATTCTAGGATCTCCTTTGCTACTGTTCATGGCTTCACAAATCCCATTTACAGAAAACATTTTTGGTTGTCTGCACATGCTAACACGCCCGTTGGGCAACTTGTTAATTTAGTTCATGGTATGGGCTGCATGGGGAGGGTCTGGAGAAGAGATTATTCCTTGTGACACCTACCACAGAGCCTTGCCTCGCCTCACAGGGGGCCTAGTGGCTTGTGCTGGGCAGGAGGGCTGTGGGCTCCAGGGTGGCTTCTTGAAAGAAGGGGCCTTGGACTAGTGAGAGGATTCATAAGAAGTGGCAGAAAGACAAACTATCCTGATGGTTTCTGCATGTTTGGGGTCTTTCTAGAAATCACTTTCCCATCAGTAGGAACCTGCCCCCACTTCAGCCAAGGCCAGCTCATTGTTTATAGCAGATCCTCAATGGTGACAGCCTCTTAAACCTGTTGTACTGCATCTAGTTCCAATTCTGGCACATTTAATGTTTTAACCCTTTTTCTTATATCCCATGCAATACTTCAAAACACAAGCCTCCAGAAAATGCCCAGTCAGAAGGAGAGAATGCGCCCCTGGGCCCTGGCATTTTCGGCCAGTCAAGAGCTTCAGGGGATCTTTGAGGGGGCTTTCCTGGAGACATGCAGCATTCTGACACCTAGTAACTCCAAAAATCTGCTGGCCTCTATTTTAGGGGAAATTAGTTTTTACCTCTTACATACACGTTCAGCTAGGTGTTTAGTGCTTAGGGAAGCCAAGTGAGGACCTCTTCTCCCCATACAGACTTGGCCTGCTACCTGGGGTTTGCATACAGGTCTACCATCTCTGTATTTAAACACAAAGACACGTGTCTCATCTCTCATTCTCTAAAGATTTTTGACATTGAAGTGATTTTTGCCTATGCTGGGAGCTTACCCCAAGGTGCCCATGGTTACCTGTGCTGGGCTTTGAGGCAGAGAAGGGACAGGGATATAGCTAAGTATGACCAGTGTATCCAGTGTCACATGCAGTTTCAGACACCTCTTTCCCTAAGAAAGACTCTACCAAGGTGGATTAATGTGCTGTTAAATCTAGTGTAATCACACACAGAACTCAGAAAATTTCCCCCTGAACACTTAAAGAGATCTGAATCTTGCTCCTTGGTTTCTACAAAATTGCCTAAAAGCAACTTATTTGGTCATGGATGATAAAAAATTATTTAGTCCTCGAGACCCTCGGTAGACATTTTGATGTAAGATGTGATGTCTGCCTGGTGAGCTGCAGAGCATGCCAACAGCAATCATATTCTCCCAGATCCTCTGTCAAGACAATTCATTTTGTAGAAACTAGTTTGCTTTACCCAAAAGTCTATTTTCAAGTTTCAAGCCCTGTCATTGGACTGCCATCCAGTCCCTGAGAGTTCAGTAGCTAAAGTGAGTAGTGAGTCCGTCCTGCCCTATTAGTTTTAGAGCGTCCCAGTGATATTAGGATAAATTCAAATTTGTATTAAAATACACATTTTTAGTCAGGGGCCAATTAAGAGAGGGGAGCCACACAGTAATCTGAACAGGGAAAGTTTAAGAATAAAGAATAACAGGATTGGTGTAAGGAGGTGTTGACTAGGATGAGGGGAGAGAACTCTGGAGAACACACAGGAGCAGCCCCTGCCCTGCTACAGTATAGTGCCCTGGCAAGAGCCACTGCCCCTGGGTCTGTTGAGGACAGCTCAGCTGTGGCACATGAGGTGGCAGAAACATCACTATGGTGCTGTGCTGTCAAGACTTGTTGGGTCAGGTGGCACCTGTGGCTCAAGGAGTGGGGCACCAGCCCCATATACCAGAGGTAGTGGGTTCAAAACCCGGCCCCAGCAAAAAAAAAAAAAAAAGACTTGTTGGGTCCACATTCTAGAGCAGTGGTTCTCAACCTTCCTAATGCTGTGGCCCTTTAATACAGTTCCTGTGGGTTATGACCCACAAGTTTGAGAACCACTGTTCTAGAGTGTGCTGGAAACTACCCTTTGGCTGCCACAAGGAGGAGTCTCACCAGGGGCTCTCCCCCACAGAACTGTCAGGAAGCTGCTGGCTGCTACTCGCCAACATGCCCCATGGGATCTGGTGCCTAGGAAACTAGTGGGGAGGCCAGGTGTTCTGAAAGATCCTTCCAAGGAGCATGCTGGTACCAGGAGGCAAAGCCCTGGCTTCCTGTGGCATCTGTCCAGCACCTCCACTGTCATTTAACACAGCAGAGGACAAGCACATAGAGATCACAGCTCCATTTAAACAGAACAAGTGCAAAGGATGAACTTGGAGCTGAGAAGCAGTACATCGGTAGCTGGCACAGTGTGTATTGCTCCACAAGTAGATTTTGCTGCCTGCTCCGTGAAAGAAAATCATAGATGTGTCTGGGTCAAGGAAGCTGAAGAGAGATAGGACCTGTCTGGCTCCTGTGAGTGCAAGGATAGTGATGGCTCATGTTACTGGAGAGATAGGTGTGTCTTCTTGCAGGTTGAGGCTAATAGTTTAATAGTTAAATTGGAAAATATAGAACACTGGAATTCAGAAATGAATGATAAGGTAAGTTTGGCCCTTTTTGCTGCAGCAAATGGCTAAGTCAGACAGACAATATGTAATTAGCTTCATCTGCGGCCCTGAAACGTCAACAGGAAAGATTTCCCAAGTCACCACCCAGGCAAGTGTTTGCAGTATAAAGTATTAGTGCCTAAGTTAATTTGGGAGTAATTTGCCTTCAGAAACATTGGTGTTGGCTGATGGCTCAGACCTGGTACAGGCAGCTGGTGGGTCCAGGCACTGGGGTCAGCCTCACCTGGAAATTTCCTTGCAGGGTAAAGTAGTAAAATGTGGCAGCGGCCTTCACTAGGCCCCTTACATGGTGCTGTGTCCTTCCCTGCTCTGCTGACCAGGTCTTCCATGCATGGAGCCTGCCTGTGGACAGGGTACTGCATGACCATGTGCATGAACAAGTTGCCCCATTCCCATATCTCTTCAGCCTGAGTTTCCTGTCTCCTCCTGTTCCTCTCTCTGACACAATTTTCCTGTTTATTTTGGGTTTTGCACAGTCCAGCAAAGCGGCTCTCCAGCAAGAAGGTGGCAAGGTAAGCAGATCCTTGATTACTTATTGAAGAATGTTCTTAGGAGATGTATAACTCATCATAGTTTCTAAGAAATCATATTAGAAAACACTCTTTTCTAAGACATTTTTAAAAACTTAAAAGAGTTTCTTTCACGAGTTGGAACTATTTTGAAGGGATGGGTTGTGACAAAAACTTCCAGGACTATGGATTTGGACCTGAATCTATGGCCAGGAAGTGTATGGTGAAAGCCTTTGGAATTCATTGTGTTATATTATGTGTTCACTGCGGGGTCTAGAAAGGGCTCTGGCCCTAAATGTCTGCATTTAGAAGGCAGACAACTTCAAGGTAGAGACTGGGTAAGGGCCCTGACCTCCTGCTAAGCCTGCACCTTTCCCAGCCCTCTGTGCTTCCCCAAGGTGAGTCAGAGATGACAGGCTGGGCCTGACTCTGATTCCTGGAGATCATTTCTTCACTCACAGTTTTGGATGCTCAGTGAGCTTCCTGTATGAAAGATGGCCACACACCACAAAGGTCTTCCTCCCTTCCCGTTGTTCACTAAAGTCAGTGTCAAAAGGTTTGCCAGGTGCCTGTGCCATTTGCAGAGACATGCAGTACTCTCATTGTAAGCCCTCTGGGCAGTCATGCCTCTACTGGGATTAGGAACGGCTCCATGTTTTCATTTGCTGCCCTAGCTTCCTTCCAGTGGGGCCATAAGACTCCCCTCTGGCTTGTTCTGGACCATTCCCTTTCGAGCCTCTTCTCTGCTCCTTTGCACAGGGCACTTTTCAGTCTCATGACTGTGGTCTTAGGTGTGTCTCTCTCATGCTCTGTGAATCTCTTTGTCTCAGGTCTCCTTCCTGCTTCCTTGGTTCTCTTTCTTCCAGCTTTTGTCTGGCACATCTTCCTGCAGCTTCTTGAGAAAAGATGTATCCAGGGGGTAAATTGTTTGAGACTTTGGTAGTTACTTTACTTTTATATTTTGGGTTGGTATGGAATTCTAGATTGTAAATAATTTTCATTTAGAATTTTTTTTTTTTGGAGACAGAGTCTTCCTTTGTCACAGAGTGCTGTGGAGTCATAGCTCACAGCAACCTCAGACTCTTAGGCTCAAGCACTTCTCTCACCTCAGCCTCCCGAGTAGCTGGGACTATAGGTGCCCGCCACAGCCCTTGGCTTTTTTTTTTAGAGATGGGGGTCTTGCTCTTGCTCAAGCTATTCTTGAACCTGTGAGCGCAGGCAGTCCACCTGCCTCAGCCTCCCAGAGTGCTAAGATTACAGACGTGAGCCACCGCTCCTAGCCTTTTCTTTTCTTTTTCATTTGTATTTTTTTTTGGTAGGGGTTGGGTTTGAACCTCCCACCTCCGGTATATTGGGCCAGCACCCTACTCCTTTGAGCCACAGGTGCCGCCCTCATTTATAATTTTTTAAGGCATTGCATATCATTTTCTAGTAATAGAGTTGCTACTAAGAGATTTAATGCATTCTGATTTGTTTTCTTTGTGAATATTTTTCCCTTTCTGGAAGTGTGTTTTTATTTTTTAAGACAGAGTTTCACTGTGTCACCCTCACTAGAGTGCTGTGGTGTCACAGCTCACAACAACCTCAAACTCTTGGGCTTAAGCGATTCTCTTGCCTCAGCTTCCCAAGTAGCTGGGACTACAGGCACCAGCCACAACTCCCGGCTATTTTTATGTTGCAGTTGTCATTATTGTTTTAGCTGGCCCGTGCGGGGTTCAAACCCTCCAGCCTCAGTGTATGGTGGCTGGCACCCTACTCACTGAGCTACGTATGGGTGCCACCTCCAGTTCTGTTTCTTGATTTCCAAAATTTCTCATGGTTTCTGCCACTTTCCACCTGTGTTTTCCACATAGGGATGGAAGGGAAGGACCAAGGCAAGGATGACCCTGCCTTTAGTTGGCTCCAGAACACTTCTGATTCCTTTTAACAAAGTCAGGGGCTGATTATAACAGTCCAGAAACTTCAAGCAGCTGGTGACATCATATTGGAACTCTGTATTGTACCATTCATTAATACTAAGTATTCTGTATTTCTTTTTATGAAGCTTCCATATCATAGTTTCAGAAAGCTTAATGGCATAGATTCTTCAAAATGAGGCCTTGTGATTTCTGACTTCTCCATCTCTAGCACCTAAATCAAGAAGTCTATGGGTTTTACTCTTGTGGTTAATTTTAAGCCGTCTCTAAAATTGATCTGGTGAAAATACAAACATGAGTTTCTTCCTAGTAACCCATTGATAGATGTTCTAAACATAAACAGGCTAAAAACAGATGACACAAAAGAATGATATAATTGGATAAATAGCCAACACGATTTCTAATCATATTGATCAAGGTAACTGAATAAAGCCTGGAGCAATTCTTATTTTTTGTTGCACACGGACTACTGGTGGTTTTCCTTCCTGCCTGTCATGTTCACATTAAGGGAGGGTCTCTGCAGCATCCATGTCCTCTGTACCAGCCACACAGATGCCAGACTCAGGCACAGCCAGCTTACTATTAGTCTCATGGGGCCACAGCCACCCACTCTGATCACTGCTCGTGTGGGCGAGGGGGAGGAGGAGGTGGTACTGCTGCCACTGGCTGCTCCTGCCCTAGCTCAAGCTGTTGTGCCCAACTTACCCATTTAGTACCATCAGAGCCAATGTGGGAGATCCCTCTGTACATTTATTCATTTATTTATTTATTTTATATTTTTTTATTGTTTCAGGTTAATTGAGGGTACCAAAAATTAGGTTAAATGTTTGCATTTGTTAGGTAAAGTCCCTCTTATAATTGGGTCCCACCTCCAAGAAATGTGCCATACACCTTAATGTTGTGCCCCTTTAGTGGGAGCACCCCTATCCCCTTCTCCTCCTCTCTCCCTGCTACCTCATTCTCTCACCCCCCCCACCTTGGATTGATTTGAGTTTTTCTCGTATGTGGGTATTATTAAATCATCAGCTGGCCTCATATTAGCATTCAGTAATTGGATTCTTCTCAATTCTTGTGATACTTTACTAAGAATATCCCCTATACATTTTTTTTTTGAGACAGAGTCTCACTATGTTGCCTTTGGTAGAGTGCCATGGCCTCACAGCTCATAGCAACTTCAAATTCTTGGGCTTAAGCAATTCTCTTGCCTCAGCCTCCCAAGTAGCTGGGACTACAGGCACCTGCCACAATGCCCAGCTATTTTTTGTTGCTGTTGCAATTGTTGTTGTTGTTGAGCTGGCCCAGGCCAGGTTCAAACCTGCCAGCCTCAGTGTATGTGGCTGGTGCTGTAACCACTGTGCTACAGGTGCCGAGCCCGTTTGTTTGTTTGTTTGAGACAGAGTCCCACTGTGTCACCCTTGGTAGAGTGCTGTGGCGTCACAGCTCACAGCAACCTCAAACTCTTGGGCTTAATCGATTCTCTTGCCTCAGACTCCAGAGTAGCTGGGACTACAGGTGCCTGCCACAATGCCCAGCTATTTTTTGTTGCAGTTGTCATTGTTCTTTTAGCTGGCCCAGGCTGGGTTCAAACTCACCAACTTCAGTGTATGTGGCTGGTGCTATAACCAACTGTGTTACAGGCGCCAAGCCACCCTATGCATTTTTTTTTTTTATTATTTTTGGCTGGGCATGGTCACGCCTGTATTGGCTCATGCCTATAATCCTAGCACTCTTTGAGGCCAAGAAGATCACCTAAGCTCAGGAGCTTGAAACTAGCCTGAGCAAGAGTGAGACCCACTCTCAAAATAGCCAGGTATTATAGTGGGTGCTTATAGTCAGAGCTATTCAAGAGGTTAAGGCAACAGGATTGCTTGAGCAAAAGAGTTTAAGGTTGCTGTGAGCAATGACGCCATGGCATTCTACCAAGGGCAACAAAACGAGACTCTCAAAAAAAAAAAAAAAGAAATTGTTTTCTTAGGTAGGGCCCCGTGGCTCACATCTGTAATCCTAGCACTCTGGAAGACCAAGGCAGGAAGATCCAAGGCAGCTTAGGAGCTCAAGACTAGCTTGAGCAAAAGTGAGACTTTGTCACTATTTAAAAGAAAAAAAAAGTTTGTTTTTTGTTTGTTTGTTTTGTTTTTGTTTTTGTTTTTTTCAGTTTTTGGCCAGGGCTGTGTTTGAACCCACCACCTCTGGCATATGGGGCCGACGCCCTACTCCTTTGAGCCACAGGATCCACCCTGTTTGTTTTTTAATTACTTTCTTGGCAGAGCGCAATGGCTCATGCTGTAATCCTAGCACTCTGGGAGGCTGAGGCAGGTGGATTGCTTGAGGTCAGGAGTTCAAGACCAGCCTGAGCAAGAGTGAGACCCTGTGTCTACTAAAAAAAAAAAAAATAGAAAAACTACCTGGGTGTGGTAGTGGCACCTGTAGTCCTAGCTGCTTAGGATGCTGAGACAGGAGGATCACTTGAGCTCAGGAGTTTGAGGTTGCTCTGGGCTATGAAATGCCTACACTCTAGCCTGGGCAACAGAGTGAGACTCTGTTAACTGAGCATCTGCTGAAGCACCAGCAGCTGGAGAACAATTTTTCTCCTGAGACTGTAGCATGTGGGGCCCCAGGGGCTTATACAGGACCCTGAACCCCAAGGTCCCTGAGCCTGAGCCGTGGGCTAGGCAGTACCTCTCATGGCCACAGGGCTGGGGACACATATCCAGTGGAGCTGGTTCCACAAAGGACATACATGCCTGTATGTGCTCTCTAGCTGGCTGTCCCAGGCTCTGAATGTGACCTTGAGTGACCTAGGATCTATACCTTTCTTTGGGACTCTTGCTGTCACTGCCACGGAGTACATTTGAAAATCACACATCAAGGCAGGGCACAGTGGCTCACACCTGTAATCCCAGCACTCTGGGAGACTGAGGCAGGAGCATCCTCTGTCTCTACTAAAAATAGAAAAACTAGGGCCAGTTGCAATGGCTCATGCCTATAATCCTAGCACTCTGGGAGGCCAAGCCAGGTGGATTGCCCTGGGCTCGCAGGTTTGAGACCAGTCTGAGCAAGAGTGAGACCCCATCTCTAAAAAAAATAGCCAGGTGTTGTGGCAGGCACCTGTAGTCCTAGCTACTAGGGAGGCTGAGGTAAAAGAATCACTTGAGCTCAGGAGTTTGAGGTTGCTGTGAACTATGATGCTAAGGTACTCTACCAAGGGCGACAAAGTAAGATTGTGTCTCAAAAAAAAAAAAGGAAAAACTAGCCAGGTGTGGTGGCAGGCACCTATTGTCCGAGCTACTCGGGAGGCTGGGGCAAGTAGGTCACTTGAGCCCAAGAGTTTGAGGTTGCTGTGAGCTATGATGACAGCACAGTACTGAATCCCAGGGTGACAGAGTAAGACTCTGTCTCAAAAAAAAAAAAAAAAAACAGGGCCAGGTATAGTGGCTTGTGCCTGTAATCCTAGCAGTCTGGGAGGCCAAGGTGGGTGGATTGCCTGAGCTCATAGGTTTGAGACCAAGCCTGAGCCAATTGTGAAACCCCGTCTCTAAAAAATAGCCAGGTGTTGTGGCAGGCACCTATAGTCCCAGCTACTTGGTGGGCTGAGACAAGAGAATTGCTTGAGCCAGAGTCTGAGGTTGCTGTGAGCTATAATGCCATGGCACTCTACTGAATGCAACAGAGTAAGACTCTATCTCAAACAAAACACAACCCATACATCAAGAGTATGTACAGGTGTTATGCATAGAGGTCAAGACCCCGAATTAATGTTTCACAGGCCTCTGATATCACAGTGAAGAGCAGCGTTGTCTTTTATTGCACCTGAGTACAAAGTACCCTCATCTCATTAGCTGGTGAGGAGCAAGGTCATGTTCCCTATCAGGCTCCAAAGAGCGCCAGGACAGTGCACACCACAGAGTACGACCTCCTCATTCCTAGTCCCTTGGTAAAAGCCTCCACTCCAGGATACCCCCTTTGTCTAGTGCTTTGTCAGAAGGCAACTCCCTAAAACAGGAGAAGGCCTGACCCTGATAATGCTGTTGTCTGCTTTTCATATTGATTTAGAAATGCTTGTGTTTAAAGAACTTGTCCTTTGGTTTTTTCCCCATTTCCTATGCTTGTTTCTTTTCCATAGGTACCTGCACCAGTCAGGGGCTCTGACCATGGAGGCCTTAGAGGACCCTCCCACTGAGCTGATGGAGGGCCCTGAGGAGGACATTGCTGACAAGGTAGGCCCCGGATGGTGGGAGGGCCCTGTGTTGATGTTGGGGCACAGCGTGGAGAGACTTTACTAGACTTGAGGACAGGGAGGGCCCTGTATCAATGGTGGGGTGCAGTGTGGAGAGACTTTGCCAGAAACTCTGCCATGTGATCTAAGAGGCAAATCTGAGTGCTGGCTTAGCACATCAGGATACACCTTGTTAGGACACCCAGCAGAAGGTGGCATTGTAGTCATGGGACTAACAAGACCATCCAGCCCTGACACTCGTAAGCAAGTTTCCTCTGGGCTATAGTGGCTGTGGGATAAAAAAGGAGTATTTCATGTTATACATGAAGAGGCAATGGAGAGGGACAGAATGGCAGTGAGAGATGCCTCTTGTCCTGTGTGCTCCTCTTTTTTACAAGAGTCAGTTCAGGAGAAGCAGGTTGATGCTGGCAGCATCATGGGAACCCCAGAGATTCAGTTCACCAGGCCCTTGGAGGTAGGATTTGAAGACCTCGGCCTGCAGTGATGGCAGAACCATCAGCATGAGAAGTGGGCTCTTTCCTGAGCTTCACATGAGCAGGTTACACCTGGAAGGCTGTGATCGCAACTACTCAAGGAGCAGCTAGACTCTCATCAAGAGAGGGTGGCAGCAATACCCTCCACCCCCTCTTGCATACCCACTGTCCCCCCCTCTGTGCACCCACACCCCTTCCTGTACCCCTGCCCCCTCCTACATATCCACTGCCCCCTTCCATGCATGTACCAGCCCACCGCCCCCTCCTGCACCCCTTTACTCCCCCCTGCACACCCACTTCCCCCCTCCATGAACCCACTGCACCCCCACCCCCTCTGTGTACTACTCCACTGCTCCCCTCCAGCACCCCCAGTCTCCTCCTACACATCCCAACCCCTCCCGCCTCACTTCTTTAACTCCTTTTCTGGACATCTGTCATTTCACACTCTGCTGACCAAGGCTGAGTGTTTCCTCTGGTTGGCTTCATTCCTCTTCCTCCTGTCTCTGTAGGTGTCTGTTTCCCATCTCATTGTGAGCGTCCTGAGGGAAGGTCTGAGTCCTGGGTCTTTTTGTCCCTCACATCCACAGGCACATGGGCTACCTCCTTTGGCTAGGTCTGGCAGAGCCAGGAACCCACCTGTGTATGGATTGGGGCCCAGGCCTTCCTACCTCATGTGGCAGTCAGCCCAAAGGGTCTTTTCTGCCCCAAAGTCTCGGAACTCCCATTGATATCTGTCCTTGAGCTGTTGAGCAGACATTGCTTCCCCAAGCCCCTTCATCCTGTGATAGGCTACACTGCATGGGGTTTATGGGACAATCTCAAAGAATGAGTTAGACCCAATTCCAGCTTAGCCAGGTGCACCTGATACTGTGCAGTGCTCAGAAAATCCTCAGGGCTGCCTCCCGAGTAGTTCCCTTGGGATGAGCTCTTCTGCTTCTTCCTATCTGACCCTCAAGCTATTGTCTCATTGCCAAGGTCATCTTTCTGGAAAGGCGAGTGTTGGAGCTGGAGAAGGACACCGCGGCCACTGGTGAGCAGCACAGCCGGCTAAGGCAGGAGAACCTACAGCTGGTGCACAGGTGAGCCTAGACAGACATTTGGGGTCTGTGGCTTTGCGCCTCCTGTGTGCACCTGTTAGCATGTCACCCTCACCTGTCTTAGTACTCCACACAGTAGGTTCTGGCCTCTGCTCAGAGGTGTGGTTCTCCCCAGGAGTTGCTTGTCAGTCTCATGCTAAGAGCCAACGGGGGCTCGGTGCCTGTGGCTCAAGTGGCTAAGGCGCCAGCCACATACACCCAAGGTGGCGGGTTTGAATCCAGCCCGGGCCCACCAAACAACAATGACGGCTGCAACCAAAAAAAAAAAAAAATAGCCAGGCGTTGTGGCGGGCGCCTGTGGTCCCAGCTACTTGGGAGGCGGAGGCAGGAGACTCACTTGAGCCCAGGAGTTGGAGGTTGCTGTGAGCTGAGATGCCACGGCACTCTACCCAGGGGAACAGCTTGAGGCTCCTGTCTCAAAAAAAAAAAAAAAAAGAGCCAGTGGGTATCGTACCTTATTAGTGAGCATAGATGGCAGCTGATACTCTAACAGGAGCAGTCTCCACTGGCCACCATACCGGAACCCTAGAAACACCTGGGGCCCTAGAGGGGAATTGAGGGGAGGGGCCCACCTACCTCTCAGGAACAGCTGAGACCTATACCCAGATGGACAAAGAGGCCTGACAGTGTATGGGCCTGACACAGGACCTGATATTTGGCCGTGCAAGCACTCAGGGACATGTAGAGTGAAGCCACTAGGAGACATCACACTGCTGGCTGCGCCCCACCCAGTGCCTCTCTAGGCCAGTGTTCTGGTGACATTGGGAGTCCTCGTGAGACTGGGCAGAGGGCCACCTGCAGCCAGTTAACAGTCACTGTCAGGGACCTCTAGTTTGTGAGCCCGTGTCTAAGAACCTACCCCAAGGAAATACTCCCAGTCGTAGGTGCATTTGCTCTGTGCTGGTTGTGCTCATTTCACTGCATGATCCCATCCATTCACCCTTATACTCACCCTGGGAGATGAGTCTGCTACTGTCTCCCTTTCATAGGTGAGGACAGTGAGGCTCAGGGAGCCCAGGTGATTGCTCAAGGCCTCAGACATGGCATTGGGCATGAGGGGCAGACTGAATTCTGTGCCCCTGGAGTTCTTTGCACTAGTGGGAACAGAAATGATGTCTACATAGGCCTTGACCTGTCCTCAAAGAACGTAGCTCATAGAAGTTGCTCACCAACAGAAAGTGAAATGGGTGGAAACACTAGATGGGCAACAGTTGCACAGTACAATTACAACTGGGCAGGAGTGCAGAAAAGGGAATAAAGGGAGCAGGTAGGAGCTGTTTTCCTGACTCCTGTTTGCAGACTTCCCTTAGAATACGGTATGATCTTCAGACCAAGAATGCCACATAGTCTCAAGGCCATTTTGCAGTGGTGGTTTTCATGCAGAGTAAGATGAGCTCTCCAGGCTGTGCTCACATGGAGCTGAGTTCTGACAGAGGCAGCAAGGTGGCCCAAGAGGCACTTGTGGAAGTGTGGAAGAGGCTCTCTGTACACTTCTGTTCTGGCCAGGATGGCTGGGCTATCTCAGTCTCCTCCACAACTTCAGGCAAGAGCTCTGTCCTCTGAGCCTCAGCTTCCTCATCTCCAGATACTGCTGGCCCCAGGCCCAAGTGCACTTCTGTTGATAGCAGGTCATTCGCATTGTGATCCAGGTACTCCTGCTACAGAAGATATTTGACTCCTACTTTGATGTGCTCATGCTGCATGATACTAGCATGATGCCAGTAACCTGTCCCTTAGCATCGGTAGGTCAGTCTGCCCCTGCCCATTCATACTGAGCATTGGGAAGCATCATGCTATTGTAGGTATGACTGCACGTCATTTCAGCAAAGTAAAAACAAGCTCTCTTGTGGGCTCATGGTTGCCCCTCCTGAGATTTTTACCAGGGGAATGCCTGCCGCCAGCCCCTGCTGCAGAGCTGGCAGGAGGTGATGGCCACATTCATGAAGGAGGTGCATTAAGTATATGGTGCATCTCCAGAGACCATTGCTGCCATCTCCTCTTTGTCAAGGGAACCTGGACAAGTGATTAGCCTCCTTTCTTGAGCTGAAGGTGAAAATTCTGTTCTATTCTGATGTATGTCTGTCAGTTAACCATGTGTGTGGTATGACATCCACAATCCTACTTCATGCCACCCTGTGGCCAGGCTTCAGCTC
>NW_003852439.1:6692025-6694419 GCF_000181295.1 Otolemur garnettii
TGGGTTCCAACCCACCATTTTTCCGCATATGGGCCAGTGCTCTACCCACTGAGCCACAAGCGCCACCCCCCTCATATTTTTCTTTTTTTTTTTTTTACTTTTTGAATCTCTAACTTTGTCTTTCTGGCTTTTCCTAAAACCCCTATATCTCTGGGCTCTGAGCCGCTCATTGTGCTCAATTGCTGCAAGTAGGGTAGCTGCTCGTGTCAGTGCAAAGTGCCACAGGGACCTGGCAGACTTGGGCCCACTGGGTGTCTTGGTGGGGCTCCTGTCCACTCACCCTACCACAAGTTGGCAGTCCCTACAGGTGTCAGCTAGGGTAGGGGTGCAGGGACACTGTCCTTGCCACTCCAGGGTCCTGTATTGTGAGGACCCATAGCCATTTAGGAGGCATATTCCCTGCTTCCAAACTGCCCCTACCAGTGCTCTGGATGCCCACCCTGCCCCTTCTCCCAGGTGGAGGGTGGCTCTCACAAGGTCTTGATGCTGCTTTGAGCTTTTGGAGAAAAGCAGAGAGTAGGGAGTCACTGCATATCCCAGGATGTTAGGCAGGCTCATGTCTTCCCCTCCTCTTTGCCTTTCAAGAGCTAATGCCCTGGAGGAACAGCTGAAGGAGCAAGAGCTGAGGGCCTGTGAGGTGGTCTTGGAAGAGACCCGGAGGCAGAAAGAACTCCTGTGCAAGATGGAGAGAGAGAAGAGCATCGAGATTGAGAACCTACAGGCCAGGTAGGTCACGGCCTTCCAGGGCAGCAGTCCCCACCCCAGAAGGTACTGTCTAGGCATAAAGTTAATTTTGGAAAAAGTGGGAACCTACATGGAAAAAGCCTTAAAATGCTCCTAAAGGCCACAAGAGGTCTGAGTGCAAAGACTGACCCTGTGTGGGTGTCACTGTATCCAAATGTCTGTTCAATTGATATATCCCAATCAAAATATCAGTCTTTTTTCAAGGGAACTTTTCAAAATTACTTTTTTTTTTTTTTTTTTTTTTAGAGATAGAATCTTACTTTTATCGCCCTTGGTAGAGTGTTGTGGCATCACAGCTCATAGCAACCTCAAACTCTTGGGCTTAGGCAATTCTCTTGCCTCAACCTCCGGAGTAGCTGGGACTACAGGCACCCGCCACAACTCCCTGCTATTTTTTTGTTGCAGTTTGGCCAGGGCGTAGTTCGAACCCGACACCTTCAGTATATGGGGGCCGGCACCCTACTCACTGAGCCATAGGCGTCGCCTCAAAGTTACTTTTATGCTCATTTGGAGGCATAAGCCATAGATGAGTCGTAAAATGTAGGAAAATACAAAGAGAAAAAGGTGTAACCACATTATTAAAACATACTCTAAAGGCATAAAGATTAAAGCAACACAGTACTGCAGGAACCACCCAGTATTCTGGCTCTGGGAACTTATACCATCACCTGGGGAATCTGTGACTTGGTGACACTTGCAAGGGAGGGTTTTCAAGCATTGTCAAAATGTGTACACCAGCAGGGGGATTCGAACCCGCCACCTTAGGTGTATGTGGCTGGCGCCTTAGCCGCTTGAGCCACAGGCGCTGAGCCTTGTTACCCATTTTTAAATGTCAACCCCACTCTGAGCTGGTTTCTGTCTAGCCCTGCTGCACAGCTTTCTTCTGTCCACGATCCTAGAAGTTCTGTGTGCTTTCTTCTGTTTGGTTTCTTACTTTCTGGATCCTACATTTTTTTCTTTTGCTCACTCATTTTCTGAGGAGAGCATCCCCTGATAGGTTCCCAGGAACGGATACACAGGAGCCAACTTCTTTTATACCTGCACATCTGAAAATATGTTCATTCTCTCCACCCCAGCCTCCAATTAATAGTTTAGCTAGGGATAAAATTCTAGGTCAGAAATAGATTCCCTGAAAATTGGAATATGTGTTCCAGGCTACCACTGAGAGGCCTGCTATAGTTGTCCATGTAACCTCTATTTCCTACCCCGGGCATCTTGGTGAGGGTCTCACTGTTCTCTGTGCTGGGCACCCAGTAGTCGGCCATCCAATCCAGAAGACGTGTCCTGCAGCTTCAGGATCCTTTCTCTGCAGCCTCTTCCTTTCTCATTTGCTGTTAACCACAGAGTGGGCCTTCTGGACATTTCCCCCTCTTTTTTTTTTTAAGAGACAGAGTCTCACTTTATTGCCTTCAGTAGAGTGCTGTGGTGTCACAGCTCACAGCAACCACTAACTCCTAGGCTTAGGTGATTCTCTTGCCTCAGCTTCCCAAGTAGCTGGGACTTATAGGCACCTGCCACAATGCCCAGCTATTTTTTGTTGCAGTTTAGCCGGGGCTGGGTTCCAACCCACCATTTTTCCGCATATGGGCCAGTGCTCTACCCACTGAGCCACAAGCGCCACCCCCCTCATATTTTTCTTTTTTTTTTTTT
>NW_003852439.1:6694439-6703833 GCF_000181295.1 Otolemur garnettii
AGTATGTCACCCTTGGTAGAATGCTGTAGCATCACAGCTCACAGCAACCTCCAACTCTTGGGCTTAAGTGATTCTCTTGCCTCACCCTCCCTAGTAGCCGGGACTACAGGTGCCTGCCACAATATCTGGCTATTTTTTGGTTGTAGTTGTCATTGTTGTTTAACAGGCCCAGGCTGGGCTTGAACTCTCCAGCCTCAGTGTATGTGGCCAGTACCCTACTCACTGAGTTACAGGCGCCAAGCCTAGTTTTTCTATTTTTAATAGAGACAGGGTCTCGCTGTTGCCAGGATGGTCTCAAACTAATGAGCTTAAACAAAATCCATCCTCCTAAAATACAGTAAATTTTTTTTTTGTTTTTTTTTTTAAAGACAGAGTCTTGCTGTGTCATCCTCGGTAGAATACTGTGGTGTTACAGCTCATAGCAACCTTAAACTCTTGGGCTTAAGCAGTTCTCTTGCCTCAGCCTCCCAAGTAGCTGGGACTACAGGTGCCCGCCACAATGCCTGGCTATTTTTTTGTTATTGTTGTCGTTGTTTAGCAGGCCCTGGTCAGGTTCAAATCCACCAGCCCTGGTACATGTGGCCAGTACCCTAACCACTGAGCTATGGGTGCCAAGCTATATTCCAGCTTCTTTAGCTTGTGTTTCTTTCCTGCTCTTAAGGATAGGAAGATACATTTTTATTTTATCTAAGAACTTCCAGGCATTTTCAGAGGTGGGTGACAGAGAGCTGTACCATGGGCCAGGCAGCTGCCTTACCTGTTCCACCATGGGGGATTCGCTCCTGGGACAGCAGGTAGGACAGCTGGGTCAGTATTCTTTACCTGGCCTTGGCACATTGTCATTGAGTGGGGTAATAATACAGGTGTGTGCTTCTCATCTGTGAGCATCAGGTACCATCTCCTTTGGTACGTTTCCACTGGGTCTATGGGGTAGGGCCGTAGTTATGTTAGACATCCTGTTTTACACATGAGGCCCTCAAGGAGCACTTGGGGCCAGTATCACAGACTCTCCTGAGCAAGCCTCCTGCCCACCTTGTGCACTCAGTACCACTGCATTGTACATCCTGTCACCTCCTATTTCTTCCTGGGGTGACCACCAGATGCCATCCAGGGTATCCTCAGGGCAAAGTATGTAAGGATTTGCTTTGCCACTGTGCTTAACAGTTGGTTCTGCAAAGCAGGACCCTCTCTTGGGTCAAGCAGGACCCTCTCTTGGGTCAAGGGCACCTGAAGGCCCACCCTCTGCCAGCCCTGTGCTACCCAGGAGTTCCCATCTCACACCAGATACTATGAATTAGAGGGGACAGCAATGTGACAAGGATGGTGAAGACAGCTGGACTAGGGAAAGGAACTGGGCTCCTTGGAGAAATGGCCAATTCTAGGGCTGGGACAGAGGAAATATAAGCTGAACCTGGAGCATCTTATAGTTCCAGAAAGTAAGGAAGTGCTCAAATTAAAACCAAACACACAGGTACACATTGTGTCCTGATGTCAGAAGGACGTAGGAGCCAACTAAAAGTTCTCAGTGATCAACACTGGAACGATTTGAGCAACAAGCTAATACATTACTGGACTATATCCCAGAATATAAAATAAAAGTACATGAGTCCTCAGCTCAGTGCCAACCACATACACAAAGGCTTGTGGGGTCAAACCTGGCCTGAGCCAGCTAAAACAACGACAAGTGCAACAAAAAATATCTGGGCGTTGTGGCGGGTGCCTATAGTCCTAGCTACTTGGGAGGCGGAGGCAAGAGAATTGCTTAAGCCCAAGAGTTTGAGGTTGCTGTGAGCTGTGACATCAGGGCACTAAGCTGAGGGCAACATAGTGAAACTTTGTTTCAAAAACAGTGCATGAGTCTGGAGTGCCACAAATCAGTGACTGATAAATAAACAAATGGGGCTGAAAATACAAGTCTCCCTCATGAAACAATTCCAAATACCTGTAGACCCCCCCCCACTCCTGGAGGGTGTCTAGCCTCAGTGACCAGTGCTCAGAGGACAGACTGAGTGGGAGAGTAGTGACTTCGTAGAGGGCACCTGGAAGACACACCCACCCAGAAGATGAGATTCCTATGAATGCCAGCTGTCCTCAGGTGGGATAGGAAAGACCCTCACTGCAGGGGCTTCTTCCCAAACCTGCCACCCAGTCTAGTCACAAGAAAACATCAGGCCGGGTGAGGTGGCTTACACCTGTAATCCTAACACTCTGGGAGGGTGAGGTGGGAGGATCCCTGAGCCCAGGATCAGAGACCAACCAACCTGGGCAAGAACAAGACCATCTCTGCTAAAAAAGGAAACTTAGCCAGACATTGTGGTTGAGCACCTATAGTTCCAGCTACTTGGGAGGCTGGGGCCGGAGGATCACTTGGACCCAGGAGTTTGAGGTTGCAGTTTGCTATATGAGGCCACTGTACTCTAGCCTAGGCAACAGAGCAAAACTCTATTTCCAAAAATAAAAAATAATAATCAGACAATGCCAGGCATGGTAACTCACACCTATAATCCTAGCACTCAGGGAGGCTGAGGCAGGTGTATTGCCTGAGCTCACAGGTTTGAGACCAGCCTAAGCAAGAGTGAGACCTTGTCTCTAAACATAGCCAGGCATTGTGGTGGGTGCCTCTAGTCCCAGCTACTCGGGAGGCTGAGACAAGAGAATGGCTGTGACCAAAAGTTTGAGGTTGCTGTGACTGTGACACTAGGGCACTCTACCAAGGGTGACAAGTGAGAATTTATCTCAAAAAAAAAATTAATAAAATGCAGTTTGAGGGATGTTCTACATACTACATGACCAACCATCAAGGTTGTGAAAAGGTAGGGAAGCCCAGGGCACTGTACCAGATAGGGGATGGAGATGTGAGGAATATGTAGTTGCCAGGGTCATGGGGTGAGGCAGCGGTCCTGGGGCAGAAAGAGCACTGGTGGGAAACGCACAGAGTCTACAGTGGGTCAACAGAATGTTCCAGTATGGGTGTGCTGGGTGCACCCTGGTGATAGCACCAGAGGTGACAGAATGGGGCAGGGCCTACAGAGACTCTACTGTGTCTTCAGCTTTTCTGTAAGCTTAAAATTATACAAAACCCAAAGTATGTGTAAAAGCTATTGACACCTAATGGTGTAAAAGCTTTGCTCACAGTCACTTGCATGGGGTAGCTAAGGACTGGCCATGGTCGTCTGGGGGTGTCTATGAATCACCTAGCAAGCCTTGCTGGGGACACAGGACCTCCTTCCCTTTGTGGAGGTTCATTTCCTGGGAGCAGGTTCCAGCCTTATTCTTATGCCACAGGCTGCAGCAACTAGATGAGGAGAACAGTGAGCTACGGTCGTGTACACCCTGCCTGAAGGCCAACATCGAGCGCCTAGAGGAGGTGAGCTGTCTGTTGTCACTGTGCCTGGCTCCTGAGCTAAGCAAGGGCTTTCCTCTGCCCTCTGCTCTTCACCCCAGCTAGGGAGTCAACACAGGCTAAGTCCAAGTTGCCAAAGCAGGGCATCTACACAGCTGACCAAGGTGTGCTGGTTGGGTGCTGCTGCTAACTAGGTCCTGCTGTGCTGTATTAGGGAATGAGGCCAGCTCAGGGCTCAGGTTGTCATCTCTGCTGGAAGACACTGGGCCTTGCATAGCCTCCAGTTCCCCAATAAATTCAGGATCCACAGGATCCAGAAGTTCACTCTTACATGACCACAGGTCTGACTCTAGGAATGATGTCCTTTGTGGGGCAAATTCCAACAGTCAATCATGTGGCACCGTGGGGCTCCCGTCCCCCACCTGCTTCACTGAGAAGCCTTCTCCCCTCCTCTCTCACCAAGGATCTTCTAGAAAGTGCCAAAATGAGCGTTCCAAGACCACTTAGGCTCTGGTTCCCATGGCCTAGAGGAGCCAGGCTAGAGTTGCCCACAGCCACTGGGTCAGTTCCTGTTCATGCAAAGGCCCTTCCTGCCTCCCTAGCACTGGGGAGTGCACCTCACCCATGAGGCAGGTCAGCCTTGGTGGGAAAGCTAAGATAGCCCCACAGCCCTCCAAGCACTAGGGCTACCACATTGACATTGGGGAACTGGGAGATGGTCCTGGGGGACAGATGGGGTGGGTGGGTGACATGTGTCCATGCAGGTGTGTCATCTTTGCAGGAGAAGCAGAAGTTGCTGGATGAGATTGAAGAGTTGACACTTCGGCTTAGTGAGGAGCAGGCAAATAAGAGGAAGATGGGGGACAGACTAAGTCAGGAGAGGCACCAGTTCCAGAGGGACAAGGAGGCAACCCAGGAGGTGAGTGAGTGTGCTGTGCTGAGTTGTCCTCTGCCCTCACACCTCTTGGGTGCAGCCTGCTCCCTGGGGGGAGGCGGCAAGGAGCCCTTTGTTCCTGCAGCCATGTTGCTCCTGACCGCAGCTGCTGGTGCACAGTAGCTTTAGGGAAGTGTATGTCATCGTCCTCCTGAGAGAGGGTGGCCAGAAGGACCCCAAGGTTCTAAAGCCAAAGGATGGCTGACACTTGTCCCCTTGGTGCCTGGAGCCCCAGCTCACCCTGCGGTCGCCCTGCAGCTGATTGAGGACCTTCGAAAGCAGCTGGAACACCTGCAGCTCTTCAAGCTGGAGGCTGAGCAGCGGCGGGGCCGTAGCAGCAGCATGGGCCTGCAGGAGTACCACAGCCGTGCCAGGGAGAGCGAACTGGAGCAGGAGGTCCGCAGGCTGAAGCAGGTGCAGCATGCATGGGCCACACACACCCACGTACCCCTGTAGAACTTTCCTGAAGGCTAGCTGGGAAGGGGAGCACATAGAGCGCCAGCCTCCAAGATGGAGGTCTTGCCCAGGCTTAGCCAGCAGCAGGAGCAATAACTTAGCTGTGACACTGTTATGTCCCCCAGGACAACCGTAGTCTGAAGGAGCAGAACGAGGAACTGAATGGGCAGATCATAACCCTCAGCATCCAGGGTGCCAAGAGCCTCTTCTCTACTGCCTTCTCAGAGTCCCTGGCTGCAGAGATCAGCTCAGTTTCCCGGGATGAGGTAATGGACACCTTGTCAACCCACTGTTGTCAGTAGCCTGTGGCCTGTGTGCTGTGGTCCAAGGCCTATTTACTGTGGCATATGGCCTGTGTGCTAGAGTGTATGATCTGTGGCCTGTTTGCTATAGTGTGTGGTCTGTGGCCTGTTTGCTGTGGCTCATGTGCCACAGCTGTCACCCTTTGCTCTTCTTACAGCTCATGGAAGCAATTCAGAAGCAGGAAGAGATCAACTTCCGTCTACAGGACTACATTGACAGGATCATCGTGGCCATAATGGAGACCAACCCATCTATCCTAGAGGTCAAGTAGAGGGAAGACCCAGCCCAGGCTGGATTTAGGACTCTGCCAGCACCCTGAGTGGCCTGTCACACCATGAGGAGCTGAGATGATCATCAGTTCCCATGGCCAGCTGAGAGCTTCCAGGGAGCCCTTGTGCAGCTGGGATGGGACCAGTGAAGACTGGGGCAGGAGGCCAGAGGGTCATGGAGAAGGGAGGGAGAAAGGGAAGCCTACAGCAGGTGAGGAGTGGCTAGGCCTCTTGGAGACTAGAGCCTCCCAGCTCCAAGTCTGCCCAGTATGGATGTGTATACTTCTGTTCAGCAGTGATGGGCTCAAGAGCCTCTCTGCAGAGATGCTGGGTAGTTTCTCAGGCTGGCACAAGCCCCTCTGTGGTCTCCTCATGGCAGACCCCTGTCAGAAAGGAAGAAGACAGGTCCCCCTGGGGGTGCTGCTTGCCCACACATGTACCCCAATGCAGTGCTGCCCAAGCCTAGCCATTCCTATGTGGCATACAGGCCTCTGGTCCCTCACATTGAATATAGTGGTGTGGGAAGGATGGGCAGGCGTGGTTGGCTTGTGGTCACTGCCCAGCTCTCCCTGAACTGCTCAGGCCATCACTCTGCCTGATTTGGGCACTTTAGCCCAGCTTTGGGCCCAGGGTTCCTTCAGGCTGTTTGGCCATTCCCACAGCCCAACTCTTACTACAGTACCCTTGGGGGCTGTAGCCCTCCTCTTGGGGTTGGGCAGGAGCCCAGTGGGACCATCCACTCTGAGATGAGGACATGAGATTCTGACTGTGTAGAACTCTCTCCCTGGACGAAGTGGATGCCACCAGCCCCCTGACCCCCAGGTGCAGGTGCTGCTTCTCAGAAGGTGTGGCCTACCCTAGCCACCTGGAGTCCACACCCTCTCTACACATTGTCACTGCCCTGGGTAAAGTCTGCATTTCCTGGGCCAGAACCCAACATCTGGAACCCTGTTTTCTTCTGGAAGTTACTGTTCTTCCCAAGTGTGCAATGCTGCAGGAGGATGGGTCAGGGAAATATCTCCAAGGATGTCAGGGGCAGAGGGAGGCCGTCCTGCCCTGCGCCTGCCGCTCCCTGGTGCAGTAGTGTCCTCCTACAGGGGCTACTGGGCCTGCCGGGGCTTCTGGGTGTTGCTGGGTGGGCTGAGGCACCTCCGTGGCATGTGCACACGTGTGCTGACCTGCTTCCTTCCACCCTCCCAGCAGCCTCGCTTCTACACTAAGATTTAAGATGTTGCCTCGTATTGTACATTTTGGGGAAAGCCTTGGATGTAAATCAGTGTAAACTTGGAGGAGAGATTTTTCTATCTTGTAGAGTAGGTATTTTTTATAGATTGAAGGTTGATCAATTTTTTTAATACTTTCAAGAGAGAAAACTATCTGTATACACATGAAATATATATATGTATAATATATAAATATTGGAGCCCTGCATCTCTGTGCCCAGGTCTGGCCCTGGAGACATGGAGCTGTGTCCTGCTCCCCTCTCATTGTACATATGAGTCGCCAGGAGACAGTGTGGGGACACAGCGATCACATATGTGCACACTGCTCCTGCTTCTATTCCTTGAGAACTGGTTCTTCCTGCCTGAAGGGTGGGGGCTCACCACTGATTAAAGCTATTACTGCACATGCAGAGGCTGGCTTCTTCCTCTGAGGGGACTGTGGGTTGAGATCAGGGTGCTCTTTGGACCTGCCCCAGCTCCCCCCAAGGTATTTGAGGCCATAGGTTTTCTGGGCTCAGACCACAAGAGACTTCTTTCTTCTAGTTTAGTCAGGCCAAGACCCTGGCTGAGGCCCCAGGGCTGACAGGATCTAAAACTGATGCCCTGCAGCTCAGCCGAAGGGCATCCCGAGGACTCCTCATACATCCCTGTGGGGTAGGACTCAGCCCCCAGGTGCTACCTAGGGGGGCTGCTGAGAGGGCACTGAGGGATGGCTGGGCATAGGGGCAGCACAGGGGTGTCCAAGTGTTAGTCTTAGGTACAGGCCTTTGCCTCCTGGGCATGTACTTCCCACATGAAAAGGGCAGTGATGTGGAGGTGGCCACATACAGCACCCCACACCAAAGGCATGGATAAGGCAGGGGCTGGGGTGGGAATGGGCTCCAAGGGGCTTGGTGAAGGCAGGACGGGGTAGCCCACTGGAGGTCAAGTTTCATTGTAGTCACAGGAGCACCATAAAGAAGTCTAAGGGGAAGAGACCACATCTGGTTAGGGGGGTCTTATTAGCAAAAAATGCCCATGGCATGTTCTTTAAAACTTTCCCAGCCCAACTCACATGTCCACAAACAGTGCAGGGCTCCAGCCCACGCTGAGCTCCCTGCCTGCCAGCAACACTTCTCAGGTGGAAGAACTGAGGCCCAGGGAGTCTGAGGACCCAGGCCTCCCAGCCTACATGGCCACAGCTGCTGCTTGTGAGTCAGTGACAAGAGGAACATGGCTGGACCTTGGGGAGCGGGGTACAGCAAAAGGTCACAGTCAGGCTCAGGATCCCTGGGTACTTCATGGGGTAGAATGGAAGAGGAGATGTGGGGACAGGGGGAGTGGGCATGTCCAAGGCCAAATTTTTGCCCTCACACCTACCCAGGGTCTGTCCCTGGGTCTTTGGTGCCAATAGGTCCCATCTCTGCCTAGCAGGAGAGGCCAGAAGTGGGGGAGGGATCTCTTGTTGCTGGGCAAAGCCAGAGCCAGCAGCCCTCAGCAGACTGGTCTGGGAACCCCTCAGGTTCTTTTCCACTCTAAATTCTAAATAATGGGAGCTGTCATAGTCCTTTCAACCCACCAACAGGTGACACCGAGATCACTGCACTGGCCTTCAAGCTCCAAGCAGACACAGCCCTGTCTAAGACAGGAGGGCACAGGGTGGAACTCTGTCGTACATGATAACATGTCAGCAAATGCTGCAGGCAGTTGCTTGCAGGTGGGGGAAATAAGTCAAAGGTGGGCAAGTGGACATTCCCAAAGGAGGCCTACACCCCCAGGAGACCTCAGCATGTCCCTCCTGAGAGGCGGCTCTCCATCCCTAACCCTGCAGTGGCTTGGCCACGGGCCTGCCAGCCCCCTAGGTGAGTCCTGTCCCAGTTGGCTCCTAACTTGCTCAGCTCTGCCTGCCAGAAGAGCACAAAAAAATCTGCCCTACAAATGTGAGTGGAAGAAGATCCACTGACATGTGGAGGTGGCCCCTCACCTCAGGCTGGCCCCAGCTTGTCCCTTCCTGTGTCAATCTCTGGTGGCCCTGCCTTACCACTCAGCCAGACTCCATGGTGACTAACCAGTTCACACCCAGCCTCTCTACCTGCTGGAGTCCAGAAACCTGGAGCAAGAGGCCCAGAGAAGGGCAGGTGCTTTAGCCAGGGACCTTGCCCTTGTGTAGTACTTTGACCCATGATGTAGGCTGCCTTCTCCTGGGCCTAGAGACATGTGGCTCAGAGCAATTGATCACAGCACGCTCTCCCCCCTAAACTCTGAGCTTGGCCAGAGACAGGCAGCCCACCAGTGCCCATACCACTAACCTCCCTATGTGCTCTTTCCACTAGAGTACTCCATGGTAGCATTTGGGTCTGTTTGTTACTGCCCAAGAGTGTCTGAACAGATGCCTCTCATCTCTCCTCAGCTCTTTCTGCTTGGTCCTCCCATCCTCTTTTCCAGGTGGAATCATACCTTTCCCATCAAGCTTGTGTTAGCTCCTTAGGTCTGTTTTGATGTGAGGCTTGCATCCTCAAGGCAGGTCTGCATAGGCACAGGGCAGGACTCATCAATAATCCAAAGTCACATCCCAGCCACTCCGGAGGCTGAGGCAAGGGAATTGCTTAAGCCCAAGAGTTTAAGGTTGCTGTGAACTGTGACGCAACGGCACTCTACCCAGGATGACATAGTGAGACTCTGTCTCAAAAAAAATAATCCAGAGTCACTCATCTTATGCTCTGTAGTCTTAAAATTCACACCTATGGCTCGGCACCTGTGGCTCAAGCGGCTAAGGCGCCAGCCACATACACCTAAGGTGGCGGGTTCAAATCCTTAGCCCGGGCCCGCCAAACAACAATGATGGCTGCAACCAAAAAAATGGCCAGGCGTTGTGGTGGGCGCCTGT
>NW_003852439.1:6704008-6718705 GCF_000181295.1 Otolemur garnettii
TAAGATGATCACATGTTGACTACACAGTCAGGCAACTCCCCTTGCCTTTCATCTTGCCCATTCCCTCTGGTTCCCTCCTTATGTAGTAAAATCTCAACCGTCTTGAAGACTTCTTATGAAGCCATCCTGGGTGAGTGGGCTCTCTCCCCTACCGTTTGGCTATTTACTGGGGAGGGCAGGAATGCTCCCACCCTCTCAACCCTAGTACGGCCTGGCTCAGCAAAACTGGCTACAGAGTTGATCACTCAGCAGTGAGTTGGCAAAAGCCTGAGCTGTCAGATCAACAGGCTCTGGTGGCAGGTTACAGGGTTATGAACCCTCTGCCAGCTAGACCAGGGGCCCCTAGCCAAGGAGCTACACCAGCCCTAATATTCACAACCACACCCAGGGGAGGACTGGGAAGGGAAGGGAACCTGAGAGGCAGCCCTGGACTCTGTCCTAATGTGATTCTGCAGCTACACTTGGCTAGTCATGCTTCATGCAGGTGAGGAACTTGGGAGGACGGGGGCCAAGAGCCTTGTCTAAGCCACAGGAGAGCCAGCTCACTGCAGCCTACCTTTCCTGGTGTCCCTATCTGGCCCTCAGGGTGCCCTACCATGGACACTCTGGCTACGGGCAAACAACACATTAAGCAGCCCTGCCATCGCAAGATAGTGGGTAGCAGACGTAGGGGGAAGTGTTCCAAGGCAGGGGAATGAAGTCTCACCCAAAGCCTCCCAGGACAGAAGTAAATTTCCCACCCTCTCAGAACACTCAGGCAGCCAGCTTCTGTCTTGACTGTGGCTAAAAGCTGGAGCCTCCATTTTGGGACACAGGTGCCCCTACTGCATCATCTGGAGAGTATGGTGGAGCTCCATCCTTGGCTTGCTGGCTTTTCTAGAGCATGAATGGCCACCTACAAGCACCAGCCCTGGCCCTGTAAGTCTAGATGAGATTGGCTTAGCCTCTGGGCCCTGGAGTAAACGTCACCCAACTTCCCACTTATAAAACTCTGCTCCATCTTGCCACAGAATCAGACCACAGTCCAACCCCGTCTCTCCTGAATCTCTCAGCTGACCAGCTTTGCTTCTGTCTTCCTCTGCTGTGTGGCCAGTGCCTTCTCTGGCTCTTATTTTGTCCCAAATGCCCTCTGCATCCCACTACCCACTCTGCAGCCTGTGCTGCCCTGCATCTAAAGCTCTTTGCTGAGAGATGACCTAAAGGTCCAGCAGATCCAAGCCTCCTCCCTAGTTAGCTGCTGGGTGGAGAGTAACCTCAGGGCAGCCAAAAGGAGACTTCTGGGGAGACACTGAGCTTAAGGTGCTCTTTTGCAAACACACTTGCTCAGAGGACCTGCCCAGGGTTACCCAGGAGTAGGAATGTCTTCCGTCCTGATAGGCCAGGCCTGAAGGACTTGTGGGTGGTGTCACCCTTGACCTTAGGAGGAAAGAAGCTTAGACAAGTGATGTGCCCAAGTGACCCTGCAAGGACCGAGGCCACTCAAGTGGGTCCCACTACAATTCCTGCTTTTGACTACTGATCGGTGGGGAAAATCGAGGAAACCAAGTATAAAAATCACGGAGAAGATTGGAGGCGCCTCTGGAGCCAAGGGGTCTCAGCAGCTCGTCGACGCGCAGAGACCGGGTGGAGCCGACAGGGCACTCTGCAACCCCATGCTGGGCCCTCCCTGATGATATGCCTGGCGCGCGGCGCAGCCAGAGATAGAGTGGGTGGGCGGAGCCGCGAGGGTGCCTAGGGACTACAACTCCCGGCATGCCTCGCGCGGGACCTCCCCTGCTCCCGGCATGCCTCGTGCGGGGTACCGCGCGGCCCTGTGGGAGTCGTAGTCCCGGCGCGCGATTCACAGTGCCGCGTGCGCCCCGGGCGCGCCGTAGCTGCGGGGCCCCGGCCGGGCGCTACGCTACGGAGGAGGCGTAGGGCGGGCGCCGGATGCTGGCCAGGGCTGGGGCAGGGTTGGGGTGCTCGGTGGCTCTGTGGCTGAGGCGCGGGAGGCCGTTCAGGCAGTAAGGCCGGCGGCGAGAGTGGCTGCGCCGCTCTCCGGAGAAAGAAGTTGTGGGCCGGCCGGTGGAGGCAAGCCAGCCCGGGGGCCGGGGCCAGGGCCGCGCTGCCCAGGCTACGGGGACTGAGGAGGCGCCACCGGGTTGCAGAGGTGAGTCCCGTCGGCGGTTTGGAGCCTGGGAGCCCGGCGAGGAGGTCGGGCCTGGAGGACAGCGGAGGATGGCAGGCCCGACAGGTCGCGTGGCCTTTGATGACCAGACGCACCTAGGCTCCCGGCCGAAGGCAAGGGCGACCGGGCCCTTGGAGCAGGAGTCAACCCTCTGCCCCGCTGGCGCTTCCGAGGCTTTGGAGGTTCCGGTTGGGTTCGGGCACTGCTTCGGGAAGGGGACCCAAGATGAAGGCGGGAAGCCGGCAGAGACCTGGGTCATGCAGGTCACTCGAGGCCAGCTTGGGGTGCTGCGGATGCAGGGGACAGCCTCAGTCCCTGACTGCCCTTGAGTGCCCTTATCTTCTGGGCCAAGGATCTGGTCCTTGGCTACATTAGAGGATGTGTTGGTTGGTGCAGGCATCCCTCCCCAGTCGCTTGGAGAACTGCCTGGGGGCGGCTAAGTCCCGCCTGTACCAGCCATGGCAGATTTGCTCTTCCCTGTTTCTCTCCAGGCTGAGACTAGCACAAACTCAGGAAGTTACAAAGAGTGGCCCCTGACGACTGCTCTTCCTGCTGGCTGCAAAAGGGGCCTTCTGGTCCTGACCACTGAACTCTTATGTGGTCAGCCCTAGCTGGGCTAGCTCTCATGGTACCTTTAGTGCCCTGGAGTTTATTACCAAACTGCAGGTAACAAGACCAGAAGGCGACTGTGAGGCCTAGAACCTGTGAGGCAGGCCTGGGTATTTGAGTACTCCAACTCAAAAGCCAGTGGAGTAAACTGGGACTAAGTTGGGTGCTGAGTTGGGTGTGTGCTCCTGCTTTAGGGATCCCTGATCTCCCTTTGCCCAGATATGAGAGCTACAGAAGTATAAGTCACAATTAGGTGTGGAGAAGGCCCCATAATTGCCTCCTTGAACTGAGAGTCCGGGACTGATGGGGACGTGAGGGTAATTCTATCCTTCCAGTTCTCAAATGTGGACGGGGCAGGAGAGATGGTGTTTCTCTGACCCCAGATAGACATGGGGAGCTCCTGCTTTGTGCCCTGGCTGGGAAAGCAGGTCTTGCAGGAAACCAGCTTGGCCTGGTCTTCGGGTTAGGCATGACTTATTTCCTGAGGTCCTTCTGCTCCCCAGAAGAGCACCCCTCTTTTTTCCCCTTCTGAGAATCTCTGGAGCTGCTTGATGGCAGATCACTAACATCAGTTCTTCAATGGAGGCAGGCTAAAGGACTTAGTGTCTGGGCCTCCACAGACCGTGTTCTTTGAGAGCAGGAAGGAGCTGGGCCCCACTAATCCTGCATCTTTCTAAGAGCCTCAGCCCCACTGAAACTCCCTATGCATCAGGCCCCTGCACCAAGTTCTCTGGGCACCTTTCTCATTTTATCCTTCTGCAGGCTTTGAGGCAGCACTCTGGTAACTCCAGTTTTACAGATAAGGAAAGTGAAGCTGAGGGACAGCAGTTGCTGGCAGAGGAGGGGTAAAGGGAGGCTGAGCATTTAGGTCTCTGACTCATGAAGCTACCTTTCCACCTCCTCATTCCACCCCCTTGTACAGGATGATTGGAAAGAAAGATTCTGCTGTCCTAAAACTCCTATAGATGTCGTTCAGGGGCCTGAGCTGGTTGAAGACCCCGAGGGAGGGCATCTATCCACATGGCTGTTCTAGGCAGACCAGCCCCTGGTCCAGCCCTCTGGCCCTCGGCATGATGCTTCTGCTTACTGTACCAGGTGTGGCCTTGTGCTGGGAAGGCAAATAATATAATTAAATGGAAACAATTAAAGTCTTTGAAAAAAACACAACTACAAAAAACCCAGGATGGCTCTGCCCTAGACTATGTGGCTGAAATGACATGAGGCACATGGTGTGGGTTTTATTGGCCTCTTCATTGGACACTGAAGTGCTCACATCCACTAGGAGAGGTAGGGCTAGACAGGGCACTTGGAGAACAAGATTGTTTATGTTTCTTGGGAGGCCCAGCACTGTCCAGCTGATGCAGAGCAGGGGTTCAGTGAGTATCCCCAGTGCTCCCTCAATTTGTGACATCTGAGGGTATTCCCAGGAAGCTTTAGAAAGGGGGTACAACAGCCTATTCGGGAGCAAGGGATGTTTCCAAGTCCAGGGGATAGATAGACTTGCTGATTTGTGTGTGACCCTCACGTGAGCTTCTCATGCTCACCACACCTGTCACCTGGATCTTGCATCTCAGTGGAGCCCCTGGAGGCATCTGGAGTATCTGTATGTGGGCTCTTTGTATGGCTGCCTCAGTGCCACTAGGACTGGGCCCTCATGGAACAGGGCTGCGGAAAGGCAAAAGGGCCTCCTAGGTCAGTGCAAAGACTCCAGGATGGACAGTATGGGGTCCCCAAGGAGAGCCACAAGGCCCTGGGTGTCAGGCTATTCCTTTGTGTGCTCTCTAAGGAGCCTGCACTAGCTGCCACACAGGAAGCAAACATAGCCTTTCCTCCCACAAGGACTCATTAAGGGCATTTCACGTCCTGTGAAGTGACATACATCAACTTCATCTCTTCTGTCCTAACACTCTCATGGTTCTGCTGTCTCACACCATCCTGATTTCTTAGCTTCCCTGAGGTTGGAGGGGAGCTGCAAAGGCTGCGGCCTCTGCCTCCCCGGTAGCTAGGCTGGAGCAAGTGCCTAGATGGGGTTTCAGGATATAAGAAGGAAAGCAGGTCGGCTCGGCGCCTGTGGCTCAAGCGGCTAAGGTGCCAGCCACATACACCTAAGGTGGCGGGTTCGAATCCCCAGCCCGGGCCCGCCAAACAACAATGATGGCTGCAACCAAAAAATGGCCGGGCATTGTGGCGGGCACCTGTGGTCCCAGCTACTTGGGAGGCTGAGGCAGGAGACTCGCTTGAGCCCAGGAGTTGGAGGTTGCTGTGAGCTGTGATGCCGTGGCACTCTACCCAGGGAGATAGCTGGAGGCTCTGTCTCAAAAAAAAAAAAAAAAAAAGAAGGAAAGCAGGTCAATAAGCTGCTATTTGAAAATGTCACAGTGGCTGTGCCCAGTCGTGGTAGTCCTTGCAGCTTCCTGCCCCTCCTGAGTGGAAGAAACTCACTTTGCAGAAGAAGGTATTAGGAATACCTGAACTGTTCTGCCAACACCAGGACACACTCCAAGGCGGCTCTTCTCTTCTAGTTCTAGCTTTCTTTATATTTGCTAAGTGCAAATTTCCCTTCCCTCTCCCTTCCCCCTCTACTTTTCCTGAAAAAGTTCCTTTGTGTTTGTTGTTGTTGCTGTTGCTGTTGTTTTGAGACAGAGTCTCACTCAATCACCCAGGCTAGAGTATCATGGCATCATCATAGCCTTCTATAGCTTCAAAGTCCTGGGCTTAAGTGATCCTCCTCTCTTAGCCTCCCAAGTAGCTGGAACTACAGTTGTCCACTACCAGCCAAGTCACTTGGGCAGGTTGAACCTCTTACACCTCTCTTTCTTGCCTCATCCCCCTCTTCCCACTCCCTTCAGTGGGAAAGGCATTGCATTCTGGAGCTTTCTGGATCCTCTGTCTTCCTGAAAGGTGGCTGTGGAGAGGCCAGTCTCCTGAGAGAGGAAGTGCCAAGAGTCCTCCTTGGGGTCCAGGGCCATACAACTTCTCATCTGTCTCTTTTCAGGGCAAACAAGAGACATGAGTACCCCACCCCGTGACCCCTGCTCTGCTACCAGCAAGGCCACCTGGCTGCCCAGGGCAGAGCTATACCTGCTGCTACTTGGCAGACAGAAATATAGATGTGCCAAAAAATGAGAGTGCTTGTCTTGTCCTTTTTTTCATGTTAAAAATAGTATTCAACATTACGTATCATTGAACTTGTGAACTAAAACTAAAACCCTGAGAATGTTCTGTTTCTCTGACAATACCATTTAGAAATTTCCTTTTTCATGATACATAACTGAGGTAGTATGCCACTCTAAAAACAAAAAGGGCTGGGCATGGTGGCTCATTCCTGTAATCCGAGCATTCTGGGAGGCTGAGGTGGGTGGATTGCCTGAGCTCAAGAGTTGGAGACCATGGCCCGGTGCTTGTCTGTAATCCTAGCATTCTGGGAGGCCAAGGTGGGGGATTGCTTGAATTTATGAGTTTGAGACCAGCCTGAGCAAAAGCGAAACCCCATCTCTACTAAAAATAGAAGAACTGAGGCAAGTGCAGTGCCTGTGACTCAGTGAGTAGGGCGCCGGCCCCATATACCGAGAGTGGTGGGTTCAAACCTGGCCCTGGCCAAACTGCAACAAAAAAATAGCCGGGCATTGTGGTGGGCGCCTGTAGTCCCAGCTACTCCAGAGGCTGAGGCGAGACCATTACCTAAGTCCAAGAGCTGGAGGTTGCTGTGAGCTGTGACGCCACGGCACTCTACTGAGGGTGACAGAGTGAGACTCGGTCTCTAAAAAAGAAAGGAAAAAAAAGGAAAAACCAAGGCAAGAGGATCAGTTGAGTCCAAGAGTTGGAGGTTGCTGTGAGCTATGATGCTATGGCACTCTACCCAGGGTGACATAGTGAGACTCTGTCTCAAAAAAAAAAAAAGGTCAGGCGTGGTGGGTCATACCTATAATCTCAGCACTTTGGGAGGCTGAGGCAGGTTCGAGACCAACCTGAGCCAGAGTGAGACCTAGTCTCTAAAAATAGCCAGGCGTGTGGCCAGCGCCTGTAGTCCCAGCTACTCAGGAGACTGAGGCAAGAGAATCACTAGAGCCCAGGAGTTTGAGGTTGCCATGAGCTTTGATGCCAAGGCACTGTACTGAGGGTAACAAAGTACAACTCTGTCTATAAATAAATAAATAAAGTAAATAAAAATAAAGACACAAAAGGACACACAGCAACCCCCTGTTCCTTGTCTTCCTGTCCTTCCAGATCCTCCCCCAACCCAGTGAGCCTCTCAGGACATTATTTTTGTTGTCCTTGCTAATATTTCAGAGAAGCCTGTGTCTTCTCCTCACAACCCAGGAAGTCAGGTAACTCTGGAAGCAGAGGGAATCCAGCCCATCCCACCTGTTGGAAGTTCACCAGTATCCAGAATTACTGGATATTGCAGAGCTGCTGAGCAGGCTGAAAAACTGAAGCCCTCAGTGGTGCAGTGCAGCTGGCAGCCAGGCCCCTGGGACTCTTGTGAGCTGCATAGGCAGCCCAGGCCCCTATTCCTCCAACTTCTGACCTAGAGCTGGTGGCTGGAACCTTCAAAGACCTTGAAGTATTTAGCAAATACTAAGCAAGCTGGAACTAGAAGAGAAGGGTCGCCTTGGAGTATGTCCTGGTGTTGGCAAGACAGTTCAGGAAAGGGCACATTCCTCCAAAGGTTTGTTAGCAGGAAGCCCTATTGAACTCTGGAACCCCCAGGCTTGTTTCTGTACATAGCTCTTAGGTGAATATGTCTGATTTTCAGCTGAACCTCTGTGCTTCACCTCACTGAGGTCAGTGTCATCCCTGTACCCTGCCTGTCCCATGCTGCAAGGCTTACAGCAGGTGGAGGTGGGTGGTGGCTACTGTCCTTGGTGATGGATGAATGATTAGAGGAGGCTGTGGGAGTACAGGCCAGATAGGGTGAGCATCTATGCCTTGGTGTCTCCTGCTGAGAAGCGCATGCCAAGAAAAGCAAAGCAGGTGGAGTGGCCATTGGTGCCAGGACCAGGATTCTTGGTGGCTGCCTTTCCTTGGCAGTGCCACAGAAGCCCAGGGTGCCCTCCCTTGCTGATGCTGGTCTCCAGCCCTGCTGTGGGAGGTCAATGCAGGACCTTTGATAGCCCTGTCTGCCATCTTGGCTGAACCAGATGGACTGGACAGGTCTAAGCTGAGGTCAGGCACTGAGGCACCAGCTGTGCCCACACTGCCCCCCAGGGCTCTGGCCACAGTTAACTGTGGGGCAGATACAGCTTCCAAAGGGAAGTGGTTCCTAGGCCATGTGGCTGGTCAGGCATGATTTCTAGGGAACCTTGGCTTGTGCCAATAAGATTGGAGGCTACATTTAGCGTTCTGGGGGCAGAGACCAGCCCTTCCAGGCAAGGTACCCCCTTCATGGCAGCCAGGGTGGCAAGCCTGGGGTGGGGTGGGGGGATCCCTTCCAAGGCAGCAAACCAGACTTGGTGTAGAGGGAACTTGGAGTTCTTGGGGCCTTGGGTGAGTTAGTGCCCAGGCACTGTGATCTAGAGATGAGTTTGCTTGAATTGCAGAACCGTCAGGGGGCGCAGCCTGTTGGAAGACTGTGGCGAGGTGCCTCTCTTTGGCATAATGCCCAGGGTCCCCCCAGAACCTTGATTCACAGAACCCCTTGAAGCTGGCTGCCCTGTCACTCAACAAAGCCTGTCTCCCAGCCTTCTGGGCCATGGTCCTGTTGAGGAGTATCTAGTCCGGGCAGATGTTGGATCTTGTGGTGACATCCCCACATCCTGGATGGTAGTGCTGGGGTAGGACTGGTAGAGAATGTGCATGGCCTGCCTTGTCCTTAGGAGCTGGTGGTGTAGGTGCTGAGGATGCTCCCTCCCTGTGGAGGGCCCTCCACCTGTTTCAGAAGAATGCTGACCTGGCAGTTCAGGGCATAGGGGAGGTTGGCCTGGTTCTTGTGGGGATGACAGGGAGGATTCACCACCTGTCCCCATCCCTCCTGCCACACTTAGGCAAGAGTTTGATTTTCTCAGAGTTGTTTCCCTCCAATGGTGGCCTTGGTGTCAAGCCAGTATGAGGGCAGAGGCATCTGTCCCCAGGCTGAGGGACTAGGCAGGCTGAGCCCCAGGCTTTGGCTTGCTCTCATCATCCTGATCTGATGGGTGCCATTCTGGGGTGGGATGACCATGGGAGCCTGGCAGGGCTGACGTCTGATTGATACAGGAACCCCCCCCCAGTCTCTCTTTGCCTCCCCCATGACCCACCCACGGTGGGGTAACCTTAGGCTGGCCTCACTGGGATCACTCAAGACAGCTCTTCATAATATTTGCTAAGATGCAGCCCCCCTGTCGGCTGCAGTGGGGGGCCCTCCTCACCATGCATCACCTGTACCCACAGCAGTGGAGAGGGCAAATGAGCCTTGCCAGGTGCACTATGAAACCATAAGCTAGAAGATGGTGAGTGCAGGGCAAATGCCACAGGGCAGGAGCCTGTGCTGGGAGTATTCCCTTATGGGCTTCCAACTCCCCATATGGGGACATTGGCACTTAGGGGAGCCCCAGTAGCCTCAGGAGCATGGGCTTACATACCCATCACACCCCCCTGTGAGGGAAGCACCAGAGGGTGTGTCCTGCCCCAGAGATGTAGCATGTACTGGTGACCATACTTAGACAGTCCACAGTGGCTGAGGACAGGGCGGGGAGGGGGGCAGGAGAGCTAGGGGAGTTGGTATGCCCCTGCTGGGGTTTGGCCACACACTGAGCCCTGGGGGGATCACTCTTGTCTGTCTCTGCTGTCCTCATAGGTGTGTGGGGGACACAAGCCTCTTGCCAGGACTAGGGGACAGCCAGTCGGCCATACTGGTTAACACTGTGTCTGCATAGGGCAATGGCAGCCCTTCCTCTGTGCTTCCTAAGGCCAGATCTGGGCCACCGCCCCATTTAAAAGTAGGGCAGTGCATCCCAGTGAAGCCAGGGGCAAGGGAGGACACACAAAGCCTCCAGTGGGACAGAGTGCACATAGCCCAGAGCCAGGCAACTTGTCCTCAGAGTGCCTTGTGCCTTTCTGAAGTCTTTGTCCCTGGGTTGTGAGTTACAGGGGCAAAGGGAGCCCCCTGTGGGCAGTGGTTTCTGGTATTGCTCACTGCTGTGTCTGAACACCTAAGACCAAGCCTGGCAAGCCTGCAGGAGTGGGGGGTGGCATTGGGGCTTGGCTTTGCTCTGCAGGCCTGGGGACAGGCCTGGGGAGTCTACACTGTAATAGCCCCATCCCTCTCTGTGGGTTATTCACACATGGAGGCTGGTGGGAGCCCCAGGTTGACTTGACCTGCATCCAGCCCTCTTCACAGGCCTGCCCTGGGCTCACTCACCCTGTCCCCAAGTCCTTAGGCAAATGGCTGTAGGTGTGGTAGCCCTCTTTTCAGAGCTCTGGCCAGGGCACTGTCCCTCACCTTGGAGTCTTCCTCTTAAATGCAGTTCTCACCCTCCTGGGAGCCTCCCAGAAGCCAAGTGTAGGGAGCCTTTTATGCAGCTGCTCACCATGCACGTGGAGCTCAGTCTAACCACAGTGGGACAGGAAGCAGAGGGACCTGAGCCAACAACTGCATCAGGAAGGCCATCAAGAAGACAGGGTGGGTTTAAGGGGAGCGTGGTGCTAGCTTCCCATAATCGCACCATGTGGGGCTCTCCAGTCAGTGCACACCTATGCCAGGCGGCCTGGCCCCCCCCTAGAGCATCAGTATGAGGCTGGGCCCCCACGACCTATGTGGGGGTCTCTGCAGCAGCAAATGTGGGGTGGTTGAGGTGATGACATCTGGAGATCCTCTTGAGTGCCCCAGAAAACCCCAGAGCAAACCTGCCAGAGCTGGCCATCCAGGACTGCCTCCTCCATCCCAGGAGGAGCTTACCCCTTGACAGGTTCTCTTCTGCCCCAGATGGGCCCACAGGGTCACCTTTTTGAGCTGGATCCAGCTCAGGAAGGGATATGAGCCAGCACAGGTGCATGTAGAGGCCAGGGTGCACCTTAACCCCATGACAGGCATAAGTACTGGCTGCCTAGGGTGCAGCAAGACCCTGTCTCTGCTGTGGGTCTTCCTGGCGGCTTGTGCTTCAAGCATCACATGTGACCTCAGGTTCTTTGAGGGTCACCCTGGACATGGATAGTAGGCAAATCACGAAGGAGCTGAGGGTGCACAGTTCTCTGGTTTCACAAGGACTTGGGCAGGACTCATGACTAGGGACTGGCCAGCTCAGGGCCTCATTGTGGGCAATTCCTGCCCTGTGGTTACCTCTGCTAGGTGTGGAGCCCTCACCTGGTTCTCACCTACTTGGGGTCTGTCTATGGAAGGAGCATCAGATGCCTGGGCCTGCTTCCCATGGGAGCACCCATATGGAGTGGGCTCAGGAGTACAGGTGTCATTTTGGTTATTCTGTGTCTGACCAAGCAAGAGGCAGGTGTCTTGGGTGGCCCCTGGGTGAGTGGGACTGACTGCCCTTGACCATACTCTCTGCTGAGCTGCCAACCAAGACCTCAAAATATCGGTAACTAAGTGGACGTGGGCTCACCATGGGCTTGAGCTCAACTACTGCAGGAAGATGCTGGCACATGGTGGCCACTAAACCCACAGTGTGGCACATCTATGTTGACATGGGCTGGGAAACACAGCATAGTCCAAAGGCCTTAACTAGAAAAAGGGTCCTAAATATCACAATTCTTATGTCAACTTCATTTTAGCTGTTTCTTTTTACCTTGTTTATGTGGCTACTAGGAAACTTAAAACGACATCCATGACTCCCATTTATGCTGGGCAGTGTTGCTATGGCTCAACTGCCCAGCAGGGCTCCCTAAAGGGCCAGGAAGGAGGCATTTTCTGCTTTGCTGGCCACATGGCCTCCCAGAGGAAAGGTAGCCTCAGCATGCACATCAGTGAGCATGGCTGTGTCCCAACAAAACTGTGGACACTGAAATTTGAGTTTCACGTGCTTTTTACCTCTCACAAAGTGTTATTTCTCTTTCATTCTTCCAACTATTTTTCATTTTTCCATTCGTTCTCCAACCAATCCCTGTCTTGCGGGCTAGACCTGGCCTTTGGGCCATAGTCTGTGATCCTGCACTGAACCAATGTGTTTTCTGCCTTGTGGGGAGGCCTAAGGGACCAGGGGACTGTAGGATCACCAGCCGCCAGGGCAAGTGATGCTCTGTCCCACCCATGACCCCAGTTTTTCCAAGGCAAGCAGTCCCTCATGTGCTGATAAGAGGCAATTCGGGCAAACATTATTGCTGCACAAGGGACTTAATTGACTGAAGCTCTAAGTGAGGAGTACAGAATTCTCTGGCCCCTTGCCCTGCAGCTCTGGGTCCCACAGCACTTAGGGAAGGGCTGGCCTAGGATGGCTTAGCCATAAGTGCCCAGTGCCATGTGCCCAGCTGTGCCCAGGCCCTGTGGCCTCAGAGCTGCACAAGCTGCTAGCCCCTCTAGAATGCCACACACAGCCCTGCTTATGTGGACCGTGGGCCCACCTAGGAGCCTCCCTATATGGGTCTGTGCCCTTGGACTACCTGCATCCTAAGGTGTGTCCTTTGGTACCTCTTACTTCTTTCACCATTCCCACCCCAATACTATCTCTCTGTCGCAGAGACTTAGTCAGAAGCTGGGAGAAGTGGGGACAGCAGCACAGGGGAGGAAGACAGCTGCCTAGGGACTGCAGGGTTCTCTTTGTCTCAGGGTTGATGCTCCTTTAGGTAAAGGAGCCTTCTCTGAGCACAGAGAGCACTGGAGGCCCTGGCTAGACACATTCTCCTAGGTCACCGAGCAGGGGTGAGTTTTACCTCTCTACATGGGAGATCCAAAGGCAAGCCTCTGCCCTCAGCCACACTAGCCTTTCAAGTTCCTTATCTTTCTTGTTGTCTGGCTAGGCCCAGGTGTGTGGACAGCTATGCACCTCAGCCCCTCCCTGGCTTCTTCCACACCCCAGACCCAGGGTCTTCATCTGGCTTTGTGGTGGCTCTGCATACCCTCTGAGGTCTGACCAATTCCCTGTGCCCTTTGCCCCTCCTCCTCTCTGCCTTTTGGTTAAATGTCTCCTTGATCCTTTCTTCAATAGTAATGCAAAATTGTGTGATCTCTTTTTCTCACCAAGGCACAAGACCTCTTTGAAGACCAGAGATCAGTAATGTGGGGTTTTCATGGGCAGGGAAGCCCCATCCTGGGACCCCAACCTCTGGCCCCTAACCTTTACCCTACTGGGACCCCTAATGGTAGGAGGAAGCCAGTGGGTGCTGCAAGATGTGTACTCTGGCTCTGATTAGCCAGGTCCCTGCACCATGGCCCTCGCAGGGATCCAGCCCAGCACTCAGCATGCTAAAAAACTTTCCTGGGGCTTTGAGGCCCCTCATGTGTGGATTATGCTGTGTTTCTCTCCTTTTACTCTCTCTCTTTCTCTTTCTCTCTATTTCTGTTGTCATGTCACTGTGACCAGCTGGCCACTTTGTCTCTGGCATGGGCACACTCCTCCCTCCATGCTCTACTTCGCCCACCACTGGCCAGAGGTGACCAGGCCCCGCTCTCCGCACGGCCGATGTCAGGGGGGCCATGGGGAGCTCCGCCTCCTCCCTGGCCGCCGAAACCGAGTCGGACCACAGCTTCCCTGGGGGGCCGCCCTACCCGGGGCCCCTGGCAGCAGCTGACTGGTGTAGGAGCAGCCCAGGGGGGCCTGTCTGGGGAGGCACCCTGGTCACCCGGCAGCACCCACGCCCCCGAGCCCGAAGGTAAGAAGGTGGGGAGGGGACAGCCTCCCTGAGGGCTCTTGGGTATAGAAGGCTTCTTTTTTAGGGTGTCACTTCCTTGGCAGAGGTGCTTATAGAAAAGTGAGGTTCCTGTTTGTCCCCATTTCCTGGCAACTCACTTTCCCTGGCAGTGGGAGGGCTGAGGAGCTCAAGGTTGTCTCCATTCCTAGATGAGCAGATCTGGGCTTCTGACCCCTCCTGCCCAAGCCAGGCTACATGGCTTTGGTTTGCCTGGTCAGCTCTGGTAGACATGGGCACGTGCTAGGATAGCCCACCACTGGGATACCAGGTTCTCCGAGCTGGGCTCCTGGGGGAGCTGCTCTAGGAGCTTCTTTGGGCTGAAGGAAGTCTTGACACAGGCAGTCCCAGAACATGAACTTGCTTCCCACGGGCTCTCAGGACTGGATGAGCTCCTAGACCTGCCTCTGTGCCCCTGCCACAACGTGGCTGCCTTCAGGAGAGTCATCATGGCCACATAGGCCTAGGGTGGTTGGGGCTGCTGTTGCTGTAGTCTTAGCTACCCATTGGGTCACCTGGAGAGCCCTCTCAGGGTTAGCAGGTACCTGGTGTGGAGGCAGTGGGGTCTGAGCTGTCTGGACCCTCCCTGGCACCTCTGCCTTCCCCTAACCTGTGGTCTCAGTGGAAGGAGGGGCTGATGCAGCAGTGATGGCCCTCTGCCAGGGGGCCTCATCTGGCTTCCACAGGTAACACAGCCTCATCTCTTACTCTGACATGTCTACTGGACCCCAGGTGAGAGGGGAAGGTTAGGTATGAGCCACGCACAGTATACAGGATTGCAGTTGGTTATCTGAGAGCTGGCCCCGCAGGGAGGCATCAGTGCTGAAGCCAGACATCTGGCTGAGGAGAGGCCTGATTGGAATGCTGGAGGGCTTAGCAAGGCTGCCAGCTGCAACAGGCCTAAGGCCAGGCAGTAGAGCCCTAGAAGTTACCTTAACAGAAAGCTGTGGTGGAGCTTGAGGTCCAGGGACATGTAATAAGAAGCAGGACAAAGCAGGGCCCAGGGCGAGGCATGTGGCTGGTGTTGGAAGGGAGGGATCCCTGTGTTCCTGCTGCACACATGGCAGACCCAGGACCATGTACCAGTGCAGTGAGGTGTCCATATGTGTCTCTTTTTTTTTTTTTTTTTTTTTTTTGAGACAGAGCCT
>NW_003852439.1:6719251-6722189 GCF_000181295.1 Otolemur garnettii
AAATAAATAAATAGCATTACTGAGATACAGCTTACCAAATTCACCCATTATAAAAGTGTGGTTCGGTCATGCAGCCACCATCTCTATCCAGCTTGCCAGCATCACAGTACCCCAGAAGGATCCTGCCTGTTTACAGTCATGCCCCAGCCCCAGACATCCACTGACTGGCTTCCAGTCTGTAGATTTGCCTTTTATAGAAATTTCACATAAGTGGAGTCATACAGCATGTGGTCTTATGTGTCTGAGCACCTGTCCCTCAGCATAACACCCTTAAGGTTCATTCATGTGGCACCATGCATTAGCCTCACAGAGGCTGTCCCACTGTATAGATGGGCCACACTTTGTTTATCTATTCGTGGACACTTGGGTTGTTTCCACTTGGCTTTTATGAATAATGCTAATGTGTGCATGCAAGTATCTACATCAGTGGTTCTCAACCTGTGGAACTATATTAAAGGGCTGCGGCATTAGGAAGGTTGAGAACCACTGGTCCACATGAACGTGTTCTCATTTCTTTCCTGTATGCACCTGGCAGTAGAGTTGCTGAGGCTTATGGTAATGGTAATTTAATGTTTAATTTAGTAAGAAACTGGCAGGCAAGGTGGTGCCTGTAGCTCAGTGGGTAGAGTGCTGCCACATATACCAAGGGTGGTGGGTTCAAACCTGGCCTGGGCCAGCTAAAAAAAACAAAACAACAACAACAAATGGCAACTGCAACAACAAAAAAAGTAGCTGGGCATTGTGGCGGGCACCTGTAGTCCCAGGTACTTGGGAGGCTGAGGCAAGAGAATCACTTAAGCCCAAGAGTTTGAGGTTGCTGTGAGCTGTGATGCCATAGCACTGTACCCAGGTAACAGCTTAGGACTCTGTTTCAAAAAAAAACAAAAAAAGAAACTGGCGCCTGTGGCTCAAAGGAGTAAGGCTCTGGCCCCATATGCTGGAGGTGGTGGGTTCAAACCCAGCCCTGGCCAAAAATTGCAAAAGAAAAAAGAAACTGGCAAACTGCTTTCCATAGTGGCTGTCCCATTGTACATGCCATCCAGCAGTTCTGGGGAGAGTTTAGTCTCCATGTCCTTGACAACGCTCATTTCTCTGTCTTTGATCATAGCCATCCTAGTGGGGTGACTTGGCATCTTACTGGCTTTACCTGGTGCCTAATGGTAGCATCTTTCTGCATTTCCATCTATCCACATGTGTCTTTTAATATCCATTTATTTATATTCTACAGAGAATTATTAGGCATGGAGTCACTGGGCCCCAGCCTGTGCTCTGTGACTTCTGCTGGTGGCTATTCCCTGAGAGTGGTGGTAGCTTGCAATGGCCTGGCAGGAGTGCTACCACGTGCTCAGCACATGGGGGAGAGAGCTTTTGTTGCTTTTTTTTACTAAGTTCATGTGTGCAAATGAAGTTCAAGGTTTTTAAATTCAGAACTATATTTACTGAAGGGCTGCCCCATCTGGGAATACTGCCTTCTGATTGAATTCTTAAAATACTCCCAGTGACCACCCCCTTGTGAGGATGGAGAGGCAGCTCATAGGCCACCACAGCAGGGAAAGCTGTGCAGCTAGCTTCTTCCTCCCTTGAGCAGGAATTCCCCTTGTATCTGACACCCCAGGTGCTACTCACCTCAACCAGTAAGCCCTCGATTCAGGTATCAGTGGCCTAAGGACACAGAAACAAAGAGTACACACCCACCTAGGAAGACTACCAGCACTAGATTGTGGCTTGCCCAGGAGAGTACGGCCCAGCACTTCCCTGTCAGGGGAAGTGCCACTCCCACCTCCAAAAACATCTGGTAGAAGGTCCAGGCACAGCCACCCTGGGTGCAGGTGAGGGACCACCACTGCAGCATGTCTCCCTGTTGCACCTGGAGAACCCCCACAGCTGGGCATTGACACTGGGCTTCCTAGTGTGGCTGACTCAGCCAGCTGCTTAGGGAGCCCCAGCTTCAGACATCAGGTGACTTTGACTGAGAGCCTAGTGGACAAAGCATCACTCACAACTCTTAGCTTTTCCTAAGACAGAAAAGGCCACAGCCTCACCCCGTCCATGGCAACAGGACAATGGCCTCCACATTCTCTGTAAGTGTTCAGGTCCTAATTTCTTCAAGGTGGACTTTATCATGCACCCAAATGAGCAACTTGATAACCTCCTTTTTGAATCAGATCTGAGCATTGATGGCACCTAGATAATTGAGGACAAAACAGATCTTTTTTTTTTTTCTTTTTGGAGACAGAGTCTCACTTTGTTGCTATGGATAGAGTGTTGGGTGTCATAGCTCATAGCAACCTCAAACTCTTGGGTTCAAGCAATTCTCTTGCCTCAGCCTCCTAAGTAGCAGGGACTATAGGCACCCACCACCACACCTGGCTATTTTTAGAGATGGGGGTCTCACTCGGTCTCAGGCTGATCTCCAACCTGTGAGCTCAGGCAATCCACACAACCTTGGCATCCAGAGTGTTGGCATTCCAGGTGTGAGCCACCACATCCAGCTGCAAAGCAGGTCTTCTTGTGTTGGACTTTTCAGGACAAATGCCTCCATTCTATTGGGGGCAGGTTCTTTTTTTTTCTTTCTTTCTTTTTGAGACAGAATCTTTTGTAACTCAGTGGAGTGCTGTGGCGTCACAGCTCACAGCAAACTCAAACTCTTGGGTTCAAACAATCCCCTTGCCTTAGCCTCCCGAGTAGCTGGGTCTATAGGTGCCAGCCACAGTGCCCAGCTATTTTTAGAGATGAGGTCTTACTCTTGTTCAGGCTGATCTCGAAGCTATGAGCTCAGGCAGTCCACCCATCTCAGCCTCCCAGAGTGCTATGATTACAGATGTGAGCCACCACACCTGACTCTGGGGCCAGTTTCCTTCAAAGATATAATTGCTGGCTCGGCGCCTATAGCTCAACCAGCTAAGGCGCCAGCCATGTACACCTAAGGTGGCGGGTT
>NW_003852439.1:6722909-6750013 GCF_000181295.1 Otolemur garnettii
TTTTTTTTTTTTTTTAAGAGACAGAGTCTAACTTTATTGCCCTCTGTAGAGTGCTGTGGCATCACAGCAACCTCCAACTCCTGGGCCTAGGCGATTCTCTTGCTTCAGCCTCCCAAGTAGCTGGGACTACAGGCACCTGCCGGAACGCCCAGCTATTTTTTTGTTGCAATTTGGGCAGACCAGATTTAAACCCGTCACCCTCAGTATATGGGGCCAATGCCCTGCCCACTGAGCCACAGGCACTCTCCAGCTAATTTTTTCTATTTATAGTAGAGATGGGGTCTCACTCTTGTTCAGTCTGGCTTCAAACTCCTGAACTCAAGCAAACCACCCACCTCAGCCTCCCAGAGTACTAGGATTACAGCATGAGCCACGGTGCCTGGCTATTTTAGGAGCATCGTATGTTGAGAATTCTGAAAGGTCTTTTCTGAGTCCTTGGTTTGAATCTTCAAGCTCCTGGTATAGGTTTTGTTTGGTAGTCTGGCCTCCCCCAGGGATGGTGCGGCTTGTGAGGGTGACCCTGGGAGTGGCCATTGGGTTGTGAAGACCCAGCCATGGGCTGAAGGATCTGAAGACTGGCCACTGACCTCTCAGCCCCTTCCATGTTGGCCCACCCATTGGAAAGGTCTGTGCAGACTCGATAAGGGGATACAGGACCCCAGACATTCTGAGTCTCTGGTCCTTGACAAGTTTTCTTCGAGCTATATAAAGCCCCTGCTGGGCAGTGCCTATGGCTCAGTGAGTAAGGCACCAGCCACATATACTGAAGGTGGCAGGTTCGAACCCTGCCCCAGCCAAACTGTAACAAAAAAATATCTGGGCATTGTGGCGGGTGCCTGTAGTCCCAGCTACTCAGGAGGCTGAGACAAGAGAATTGCCTAAGCCCAAGAGCTGGAGATTGCTGTGAGCTGTGATGCCATGGCAGTCTACTGAGGGTGACAAAATGAGACTCTGTCTCTTTAAAAAAGAAAGAAAGAAAGAAAGAAAGCCCCTGCTCACCTTCTGTTTCCTGAGGGCTTCCCTTGACTTTTAGGCACTACCTCATTTAAATCTTCCTGAACTGCAGACAGAATCTTCTGATTCACCAAGACAGCTCTGACACCTGCCCTTACCCTGAGTCATAGACTTCCCAGTGTTTCTGGGGCCCTTGCTATCTATGACAAACAGAGCCTGGGGCTTAGGGCAGGGTATGTCCCAGGAGGGCCCCAGCCTCTTAGACTGGGTGCCCAGTCCTGTGAGGCCTGAGTCTTCTCTGGGCACTGAGCTGTAAAGGGTCACACCAGCTCTGCTGCCCACCAGGGACCCTCTGGGCCATCCATCCAGGCCCAGTGGGTGTGCGGGGTGGAGCCTGCAGGCGAGTATGTTTCCACAGACACCTAGTGCTGGCCATGGGCTCTTTCCTAGGTGAGGAGTGGGAGGGAGGGGTCTGGTCGTCATCAGTGGATTTCTCAGCCTATTCCCAGCATGGAGCCTCAACCCTGGCTGCATGGCTCCTGCCAGGTGCTCAAGCCCGGCCCCAGTACTGCCTACCCCATCAGCTCCCCCCAGGCACCTAGAGCCTCATCCACTCAGGGCTGAGCCCAGCTCTCCCTGCATTTCCCACCTGCACCAGGAAGACAGTGTTGCAGAGGTCACTCTGGGCTCTGGGAAGCAGTTGTGTTGCTTGGAGAGATTTCTTGTTTTTTAGGTTTATTTGAAAAAGGCAAGTTTTCTTTCTTCCTGAACCAAAAAGGCTTAAGCTAGAACATAGTGTTAGACGTACAAGATTCATGCCATGCTATAAAGAACAATTGATTTTTCTGCCAGGCAGAGCAGCTGCAGTCAGTTGAGGAAACTTTGAGTGGGATGTAGAGATACCCCACCCCCACCCCACCAGCACTACTTCATCCCAGATCCTGTTGTGAAGGCCCAGAGGAACTAAGGACACATTCCCCTTGCCCCACCAGGGGCCTGAGCTTCTCTTCCATACCTGTGGGACGATCAAGCCAGGGGCCAGAGCTCCCAGCACGGAAAGCCATACCCACGTTTGCAGGCAGCCTGCCCTGCGCCAGTGCCCACTACAGGGTGCCAGGTACATCTGCCTCCCAGCCTCTGGTGCCCACACTGCTATGTACCACAGGTGGCTGGGCAAGTGCAGTCCCTGCGGAGGGCAGGTCCAGCTTGTGGAGGCCCCAGTCCTCCCCCAAAGTCCTGCACCTGCCCCAAACTGGGGCTTGAGGGGTCTGCCCTGATGGGTAAGGGTCCCTGAGCTGTGAACCAGTCCTGGGCAGAGTCAGCTGCCCCACCTGCCCACATGCTCGGCTGTGATGAGAGCATAGCCCAGCCCCAAGCTGGCTGCACCTCTCAGAACACCAGCCCTGCAGGCACAGGCAGGTTCCCTTTCTTAGGCCAGCAGGAGAGTGGGGTCCTCTGACAGAGACCTCACAGGGTCACCTGACCAGCACCTTCCCTTGTAGCCACACCCACTCGCCTGGGTCTATGGCCACAGTCGGGGAGTGGTCCTGTGCCCGCTGCACCTTCCTGAACCCCGCGGGCCAGCGCCAGTGCTCCATCTGTGAGGCTCCCCGGCACAAACCTGACCTCGACCAGATCCTGCGGCTCAGCGTGGAAGAGCAGAAATGGCCCTGCGCCCGCTGCACCTTCCGGAACCTCCTAGGCAGGGAGGCCTGTGAATTATGCGGCTTCATCCCAGAGCCTTTGCCTGGGGCCACCCTGCCCATCATCAATGGGGCCCTCCCCAAGCCACCCACTGTCCTGGCAGAGCCTAAGGGCAGCTGCAAGGAGGAGGCAGGTCCAGTGCGGACAGCGGGGCTGGTAGCCATGGAGCCAGCCGTGAGGCACCCCGAATTGGAGGCAGAGGAGGCAGCACCAGGAAAAGGCTGGGCGTGCCCACGATGCACTCTATACAACACGCCTGTGGCCAGTTCTTGCTCTGCCTGCGGGGGGCCGCGGAAGCTCTCACTGCCCAGGATCCCACCTGAGGCCCTGGTGGTCCCTGAAGTTGTGGCACCTGCTGGCTTCCATGCTGTGCCTGCAGTGCCCCACCTGGGCCTGCCCACGGACAGTGTTGAGGCTGACCCAGCCCCTGCTGGCCAAGAATCCCCCAGGGTGCCACCCTTTAGCCCCTTCTCAGCTACCATGCAGAACAACCCAGTACCCCGCAGCCGCCGGGAGGTCCCCCCCCAGTTGCAGCCACTGGTGCCTGAGGCTGCTCAGCCCTCGCCCCCTAGTGGCTCCAGAGGGCCCCTCCAGGGCCCAGGGCGGGCCTCAGCTGGGGCCTCAGCTGGGGCCTCCCGCCTGGCAGAGCTGCTGTCAGGGAAGCGCTTGAGTGTGCTAGAGGAGGAGGCCATGGAGGCCAGCCCCACCCACATGGAGGCCAGCAGCTCCACTTTAGGCAGCGACATCATAGACCTGGCAGGGGACACAGTACGCTACACACCTGCCAGCCCCTCCAGCCCCGACTTCACCACCTGGTCTTGTGCCAGGTGCACACTCAGGAACCCCACAGCGGTCCCCAGGTGCACAGTCTGCGGCTGCTCCAAGCTGCATGGCTTCCAGGAACACAGTGAGCCACCTGCCCGCTGCCCTGACTGCATCGCTGACAAGCCTGGCCCCTGCAGCAACAGCTGTGGACGGATGCCCTTAGCTCACAAGGCCACCCGCCTCTTGCCTGAGCGCCCTGGCCAGTGGGCCTGCCCCGCATGCACCCTGCTCAACACACCTCAGGCCAACCACTGCGCTGCCTGCCATACGCCCCAGCTCCTGGTGGCCCAGCGCCGAGGGACTGCACCCCTGCGGCGCAGGGAGAGCATGCATGTGGAGAAGCGGCGGCAGACAGATGAGGGCGAAGCCAAGGCCCTGTGGGAGAACATCGTGGCCTTCTGCCGTGAGGTAAGTGCCATGCCCGCACCTCCTTATAGCGTCAGTCTTCCCCTCATATTTGCCCCTGAGGCTATGGGGTCTGGCTGCAGCCTGGGGAGGAGCCCATGGTGAGCCAGTGAGGCCAAGATACAGTGGGCAGCACTCTCTTCCCAGTCCCTGAGCATCCAGCCTGGCTCCCTATCCCCGTCCTTATTGGTGATGGAAAGTGTGACATTCACCACATCACACCCCATTCTCCCCCACACCCAGGAGGTTCCCTGGCACCCTCTGTGTATCAACCCATAGGCAGGCAGTGCTTCTGGGGGAGTGTGGAGACCCTACTGAATCTCACTCTTGCTCTTTGCCTTATGATCTTCAGGAGGCCTGACCCTGGGGTGGCATCACCAGGTTGCTAGAAGAGAAGTGTGCACCTTCCCCAGGCAGGGCCAGGGATAGGAGATATTGCTGTCCTGAGTGGCAGGGTACTTGTTTCTCTTCACCCCTTACCCATCATACCTGTGGCCTCCAGCTAGGAGCTTTGTTGTACCCTTGGTTCCCACCTGCTGCTGGCCAATAGTGTCTTAGCCAGTTTGCTACCATCACTGTGCCTGCACAGGTCAGGGGCTGAGCTGAAGCCTGTAGGCTGCACATGCCCCATGCCTTCCTCCTGGGGCATGGCAGTATTCCCAGGAACTACCAGGCAGAAGGAGACCCACCCTGAACCCAAGGCTACCCTTCCCAAGCTGAATGACCGGCTGTGGTCTCTGCAGAACAGCGTGAACTTTGTGGATGACAGCTTCCCTCCTGGGCCAGAGTCAGTGGGCTTCCCTGTGGGTGACAGCGTCCAGCAGCGTGTGAAGCAGTGGCTTCGGCCCCATGAGATCAACTGCTCTGTCTTCAGAGACCAGGGGGCCCCATGGTCTGTCTTCCACACACTCCGGCCCTCAGACATCCTACAGGGGCTTCTGGGGAACTGCTGGTGAGGCTCTAGGTTCTTGGGACCAGCTGGCCCAAGGGAGGGCAGTTGGGGTGGCTTGTCCAAGGTCTCCTGCTGAGGCCACCTGGCTCTGTGCAGGTTCCTGAGTGCACTGGCAGTGCTGGCTGAGCGGCCAGACCTAGTTGAGCGGGTGATGGTCACACGTAGCCTATGTGCGGAAGGCGCCTATCAGGTGCGTCTGTGCAAGGACGGCACGTGGACGACGGTGCTGGTGGATGACATGCTGCCCTGCGATGAGGCTGGCTTCCTTCTCTTCTCGCAGGTGGGGAAGGTGGGGATTAGTGGGCAGGGCAGTGGGCATGGTGGCAGGCAGTTCCTGACTCTAGTCCCTCTCTAGGCGCAGCGGAAGCAGCTCTGGGTGGCCCTCATCGAGAAGGCGCTGGCCAAGCTGCACGGTTCCTACTTTGCACTCCAGGCGGGGCGTGCCATCGAAGGCTTGGCCACGCTCACCGGCGCCCCCTGCGAGAGCCTGGCGCTGCAGGTCAGCTCCACTAACCCCCGCGAGGAGCCCGTTGACACTGACCTCATCTGGGCCAAAATGCTGAGTTCTAAGGAGGCTGGGTAAGAGGGGCGGGCACTGTAGCAGCGAGCGGAGCGGTGGGAGAAGCGGGGGACGAGTGCCCTCTGACTTGCACCCTATGTCCATGGTGCCCCTGGTACAGACAGCCCACAGCCAGGAGCCTGGCCAGGATTTGGCCCTATGTAGCCCTGTCACCTCCCCCCTCCCATGCCAGGAAGACCGCATCCTAGCCTAGGCTAATGAGAGCCCAGATGACCCTTGCCTTCTGCACAGAGCTCGGTAGAACAGCCTCCTGCCCAGTGGGGTGGGGCATGTTCTGAGATCTGCCACACACTGGTCATCTGGCTAAGTTTAGCCCCTGGGAAGCCTTGGGGAGGGGCTTGTGGTGCTGAGACCTGCCCTCAGCTGCTGCTGGGCAGCACTACTGCATGGCTACTTTGTGCCTCATGGACCCAGGCCCTCCCTGCTCTCCAGCATGTGAGGGGGTGAGGCCTCCCCTTCCTGACAGTGTCTCTTGTGGTCCTCCCCCTACCAAGCAGCTCCTCCCTCTCCTGAGGGCAGGGCCAAGGTTGGAAAGGGTTCCCTGGTTGGCAAGGTCTCATGTCATCAGAGGCTTCTCTGCCCACACAGGTTCCTAATGGGTGCCTCCTGCGGTGGGGGGAACATGAAGGTGGATGACTCTGCCTACGAGAGCCTGGGCCTGCGCCCTCGCCATGCATACTCCATCCTGGATGTCCGCGATATCCAGGGCACCAGGTAGGGGCCGGGCTGGCCACAGGTAGCAGGTGTGTGGACACGGGTGGGAGCCGTGGGTGGCGCGGTCCTGTCTGTCAGCCCTGTGGTCCACAGGCTCCTACGGCTCCGGAACCCGTGGGGCCGCTTCTCCTGGAATGGCAGCTGGTCAGACGAATGGCCACACTGGCCAGTGCACCTGCGTGGTGAGCTCATGCCACGTGGCAGCAGTGAGGGCGTTTTCTGGATGGAATACAGTGACTTCATCAGGTACCTGAACACCACAGGCCAGGGGCACATGATGCCCTACCACCCATTTGGGGCTGAGTTCTTCTCTAGGAGCATAGCCTAAGATTCCTGCTGGCCTGGGGCAGGGGCAACTTGTCCGTGACTCAGAGTATATAGGGGATCTGGGCCACAGGTCCTAAGTACAGATCTAGAATGCAGGTTTGCAGGGTCAGTGGTGTTACCATTTCCCAGTGTTCTGGGCCTGGTACCCCTTGGTGGTGTCCTGGCAGCAGTAGCAAGATAGCATGTCCCACTGGAAGAGCCTCCTGAAGGGCTTCCCCACATTGGTCCCAGGAGGCTAGGGTGTGTGAAGACTGCAGCTATACTACAAATTGCAAGTGGGCTGCACAAGGCTCAGGCCCATCTCCCTGCTGCCAGGTACTTTGACTCTGTGGACATCTGCAAGGTGCACTCAGATTGGCAGGAGGCACGCGTTCAGGGCTGCTTCCCCAGTTCGGCCAGTGGGCCTGTGGGTGTGACAGCACTAACGGTGCTTGAGCGGGCTTCGCTGGAGTTTGCGCTCTTCCAGGAGGGCAGCAGGTGGGCATCACAGAGGCTTTGCGGGTTGGGAGCTGGAGGCCAATGGCCACAATCACATGACATAATCTCAGCTTCTGGTATCTGGCCTGCAGGCGCTCAGATGCAGTGGACAGCCACCTCTTGGACCTGTGCATCCTGGTATTCCGGGCTACCTTTGGCAACGGCGGCCACTTGAGCTTGGGCCGCCTCCTAGCCCACAGCAAACGCGCTGTCAAGAAGTTTGTCAACTGTGATGTCATGCTGGAGCCCGGCGAGTATGCGGTGGTGTGCTGTGCCTTCAACCATTGGAGCCCCACCCCACCGGGTCCCCCCTCTGTGCAAGGTAATGCCCCCACCCCAGGCCCAGGGCCCATGCTAGCAGAAAGGGCTGTGGCTCACACTGTCCCTCCCCATAGCTTCTAGCCCCTCAGCAGGAGTCCCACGCAGTGTCCCTGAGCCACCTGGCCACGTGCTAGCTGTGTACAGCTCTCGGTTGGTCATGGTAGAGCCAGTGGAGGCCCAGCCAACCACACTGGCCGACGCCATCATCCTGCTCACGGAAAGCCGGGGCGAACGCCATGAGGTGGGTAGAAGGCCCAGGGGGTGGCCAGGGAGCAACTTGCCCCAGCCCCACCCCATGCCTGCACCTGTGCCTGTGCCCAGGGCCGGGAGGGCATGACCTGCTACTACCTAACACACGGCTGGGCGGGGCTCATCGTGGTGGTGGAGAACCGGCATCCAAGATCCTTCCTACATGTGCAGTGCGACTGCACAGACAGCTTCAATGTGGTGTCCACACGTGGCAGCCTGCGCACCCAGGACAGTGTGCCACCCCTGCACAGGTGGGTGCCCTGCCCCATGCCCTATTGCCCCAGCCTGGTGCCCACCAGCCCTTACCCGCCCCTGGGCACTGCCCCACCAGTCTTCACCAGCCCCTGTGCCCCACTGGCCCTCACCGCCCCCTCCTTCAGGCAGGTCCTAGTGATCCTGTCCCAGCTGGAGGGCAACGCCGGGTTCTCCATCACCCACCGCTTGGCACACCGCAAGGCAGCCCAGGCCTTCCTCAGTGACTGGACAGTCTCCAAGGGCTCCCACAGCCCCCCACTCACGCCTGAGGTGGCTGGTCTACATGGGCCCCGGCCACTGTAACCACCGTGCCTGGGGCTGGGCTGTGAGCAGATGGATACCCACCTGCCCTCCACATGCACTTTATGAGGGAGACCCCGATGGAGGATGATTGAGCCAGAATCTCAGGACCCTGCCCAGGGAGCCTCTGGTTGCAGCTTCCCATGGGCCCCCAGCACCCATAGTCCACCTGACCAGGCCTTCTGGCAGCCAAGCAGAATACCTCGAACTAGGCAGGCTGTAGCCAACCTCTGGGGCAGCTTCAGCAAGGCGAGTCTGAGGCCAAGCTGCCTCTCCCCGGGGACTTGGGGACTCCTGCCAGAGCAAGGGTGACCAAGAGCTATTCACAAAACCAAATCTGGTGTCAGAGGTTACCACTTTGATGAGATCAGTGACCACCATCTGTGGGCCCTGAGGTCAGAACCTTCTTGGCCTGCTCCAGAGCCCAGTTCCTGGTTCCCTGGAGGTGCCCCAGAGCCTGGCACCAAGAGGCATGTCCTGGGAGGCAGGTGCCTGTCTCCGGAAGGAGGGTGTCTCCTATCTAACCGCCCCCTCCAGTGACACTATGCAATTCATGGAGCACCCTCTAGGACTGAAGCCATGACCAGGGTGGCAGGGTGGGGAGCCTGGCCCAGCCTACTGTCTGGGGAGGCACCTTGTCCTCAGCTCTGCCAGCCTACTGCCAGGCAGGCCAGGGTCCAGCAGAGTCCTTGGCCAGCCTGGTCCATGGCCTTGGCCCTGTGGCAGAGAGGGACCCTCAGCCCCATCACAGGCACAAGCAGGGTGCAGCTGATCCCACCTCCCCCCAACCAAAAGCCCAGGGAGCTGAGTCACCCATCTGCCTAGCATCACCCCCAGCCGCTTTGAAGGCCAACTTCCTGGGTCCCCCAGCTGGCCCTCACTGCCCTGCCGCCCCCAGCCCTCATATCCTTGGGGCCTGTGGGGTTTTTACACATAGAAGAACATTCCCCTCTTCCCTTTGGGCATCCTTTTACTCTGAGCTGTGAATATTTTTAACCCTGTAAATATGGCCAGCTCTTCTGACACAGAGACTATTTTATCACTTGTCAGTCCCCATCCCTGTACAATACAGTTCTCCATGGGTGGTTTCCAGACTCAGGCTCCAATGGACCAAATAAAAGCATTTTGTTTTATAGTGATGCCTCCTTACCTATCTGTTGTCCTCCCAGGAGTATGGGCCCTGCAGATCAGGGCTGCCAGGGGTGGCTTGTGGGGGTCTGGCACATGCTGAGGTCCTTTGAGGAGGCCTCAGCAAAGAGGCCCAGGGGGAGAGCTGCATAGTAGAGGTCAGCTCACCATGAGCCTCCAATGGGCAGCTAGAGACATGTCTGGGAGGAGTGAGTGCCAGGGCAGGGGGCAGAGGCTGTACCAGACCCTAGGGCCTCAGCCTCATAGGACGGACGCTCACAGCCAACAGGACAATATATAAGAATGGCTTTTCTCAGAATTTGAGGGCCCTGTCTGAACTGATCTATTATCAGGCAGGAGCAAATGGATTGAGGGGGGCATGTAGGGAAAAAAGTTTTATGTCCCCTTCTGCAGCAGGTGGCAGCCACTCCTATTCCTACTCAGCACCCAAATCCCCTCCCAGAGGGGCCTCTGTCCCATGTCCTGTATTGTTCAGGTCATGGCTCTGCTGCCTGGGTGGAGTGGGGGGCTGGGGTGCGGCCAGAGCCGGCCTAAGAGGCCTGTCACCGGCAGCCTATCGAATGTGAAAGCAATTAAAGCCACCAGCAGTGTTCGCTCCAGGCGGGCCTCGGGCAGCGGGGGAGCTGCCACAACACATCTCACCTCCGTGCCCGCGGACGCTTGCCCTGCTTCACCACGGCTGCGCCACATGGAAAATTCTCCCATGGGTGAGACCAGGCGCACACCCACCCTTGTGCCTGGCATAGACCTGGCTCTAGCCACTCCTGGGGTGTCCTGGGACCCCCAGGCCTCCCAAGGCCCCTGTTCCTCTGTCCCTGGCCCTGCCTCACCTGGCACCCCCTTTCTGGCTTCTGCAGCCTCCAGATGGATGGAGGCTCAGGGTATGAACCACACCATGAGGCCCTCTGTTGGCATGGCAGGACAGGAGTCTCCACAGTGGGCAGAGGTCACAGCTCTGCTGCCTGGGTGGAGTGGGGAATGGGGTGCAGTCAGCACCAGCCTAAGAGGCCTGTCATCCCCCGCCCTAGCCCACTCAGTGACCCTGGCTATCTTCAACCTGCACCCTTCTCTCTGCCTTTGGGCCCCAGCCTGTAAGGAATGGGTGGGGGAGGGGTCCACAGAGGAATCAGGCCAGAGCCTAGGCAGGCGTCCAGCAGGGAGATAGGGGCCACCTGGGGAGCAGAGACAAGATAGAGCCAGGCCAGCCTGAAGCAGGGCTTCACCCACCAAGGCCTCACAGGCTAGACAAGGGCAGTTCGGAGTGTGTGTGCCAGCCTGGCCACAAGCAATGGTCAACTAGTCCTAAGTGCCAGGAGCTGTCCCTTACTGTGCCTTCCCTCTCTCCCCCTGCCACCGCCGCCCCCCCCCGCCCCGTCTCTTCCTTGCCCCTGCTTCTGGCCCTGGCCCTCTCTCCCCTTTGGCCTGGCCCAGGTCAGCCTCGTGCCCCCATGGTCCTTTCTCTCAGCCTCTCACTGTCAGTACTGTTGGCCACGGTGGCTTCAGGGCGGGTGGCGGCGTGTTCTCACTTGCGAGGCACCCCTGTCAGAAGCACTTAGTGTACAAATTAACTGCGGCCTCCCCACCTCCCTTTGCACAGCTCTGGGAGCTGGGCTGACAGGCCTGCAGCTCCCGGCCTTCTCCCACCTGCCCGGGGCACATGGCTGCGCAATGTGGACCCCTGGCCCCCCACCCATGTCTGAGCAGGAGGGCCCGTCCCCCACTGGCTGGCTAGGGTTCCTCTCAGGTCCCTCAGCCTAGAACTGGACAGGGAAGGCCACGATGGGCAGGGAGTGTTCTATGAAATATGGGGAGGGTTAAGCCCAAGGCCCAGCACCTGGTCTGCCCAAGAATGGGCAGTCCTGCCGTTGAAGGCAATTGTAGGCTGGACACAGGGCCAGCTTGGAGGCCCCCACAGCACCACCCGCCAGCCTGCCTGCCACTCAGGCGGGGAAAATCATCTGTGACAGGCCCAGGAAGGCCGACCCTGGGGGCTGCAGAGCAACACGCAGCTCCTCTCCCCAGCATATGGCTGCTGTCGGCCCCAGGCACCACTTCGCCAGTGCCAGGCTTGGAGACCGGGTGGGGGCTCAGGCAGCCTGTGCCTCATATCCCACCCGCCCCTCCTGGCCACTCTGATGGCCCATATCTCTTGCCCCCCACAACAGAGAGCTCACTCACACTTAGCACCTTCAGCCCCTCCAAGGGGTGTCACAGAGGGTCAGCCCCATACCCCAACCCACCCCAACCAGCCTGGACTGCTGGACTCTTGGCAGTGGTCTCTAGGGTGGCCAGGGCCACAAGGCAGGAAGGAGTGGCCTAGGCCACTGTGAAGGGTCCATTGCCTAGCAGAGGGTGAACCAGCTCAGACAACCCCCAGGAGGAGAATCCCCAGGCCTTGCCTGTGCCCTTGTCCCTATGGGCCATAATCCTGCCCCCGAACCCCTCACAGCCCTCCTGTGTCCCTGTTGTGATGTAGCAGGTGCCCAGGGCTCTCAAGGCTTGACCCTGTCCCAGGCCAAGCCCTGGGCCTAGCCTCTCAGCCTGGGGACCCTGAAGCCACCCTGAATGGGCAAGAGAATGTTGCCTGCAGGATGTAGGTAGATGCCCTCTGGGCCTGGGGTTCTTGTGCACACTCAGGAAGCTGCCGTGTATCCCAGGTCAAGCACCCTGTGTGGCACCAGCCCCACCCTGGGCTCCCAGAGCTGCTGCCACTCGTGAGACAAACACACCTCTGTCCCTCCACCCATGGGCAGGTGTAAGCCAGTTAGCCCTGATGCCAGTCCCAGCAAGGGCTGTGTGCCAACAATGAGGAGATGAAATAGGCCCCCTTTGGGCCTGTACTGTACCACTACAGACCCTGCTGGCCTGTCAAACTGCTGCTGCCCCTGCCTTCCCTGGGTCTTGGCTCTCTATCCTGCCCACCACCCCCTTGCCACACACAATCCCAGCATTAATGGAGATGACAGGTGGGCAGCCATGGGCAGACCAGACAGAGAAAGTTAATGGTCGAAATGAGCTTCTGAGTGGAGGCAGAAAGAGGGTCTATGGGTCCCTACCCCCTCTTGCATCAGGACTAGCTGAAGAGAGTACCCTAGGTTCACCCCCCAGGACCCCACTGAAGCCAGAAGTGACCCAACACTATGTATCCCACTACCTATTCTGCAGATTAGGGGCAGCAGCCCAAGGAGTGTGGACTGGGAGCTAGCAGCAGGTCACAACCACAGGAGGACAGCAGGAGGGACCAGCAAGGGAGCCCCTTGGGCAGAGAGCACATGGCCAGAGGTTGTACTGATGACCCAGTCTTACCTGGCCATTCATGGTGGTGATTGTCATCTGAGCAACCAGCTTACTGGCTTGACATGCATACCTAACCTCCACCCTGTGCACAGGCTGCCCAGGTATAGCCCAGCTGAAAACTGGAGAACCCCAGAACAATGCCAGTATCCTCCTTACATGGACCCTCCTAGAAGCTCAGAGATGTGACCAAGTCATGCCTCTGGACACTGCCCTTCCTTCTCTGGCCCACACTTCTGCAAAGAAAGGCCCTACAAGGGAGCATTCCACTGCTGGGCTGAGCTGGCCCCACCTGCTCATCTGGCCTCCTCTGCACAGGGCCCATTTGTCCCTAAGCCTCAATGGGCTCTGCTCCCTGTATGCTGACTCCTGGGTGGGCATCCCAAGACCAGGGCTTCCCAGGCCTCGCCATCCTTCCCCTGGACAATGGTCATAGCCTCTAGCCAGCCCATCTCCCATGCAGTCAGCTGTAGTGTCTTCCACACCTTCAGAGGGATCAGCTTGTGGCTGACTAGTGAGGGACTAGAAGGCACAGGGCATCCCTGGGACTGAGGGGCTATAGCCTGGAGTCCTCACTCCCACCGTCTTGGTGTGACCTGGGTCCCCAGCTTCTCTGGTCGGTGTTTGTGATGAGGGGCCCAAGCCCGGCTGAGCATGTCCAGAGAGGGTCTGTGGGCAGGAGCCGCCTCCTGGTTCCCACTCTCCACAGGGCTGCTGGCATGACGGCTGCCCAAGCTGTCTCCGGCCCGGGGCTGCCTGCACGGTCAGCTGGTCAGCTGGGCCAGGCCAGGCAGGCAGAGAGAAGACTGACATGCTTTGTCACCCCCAGCACCCTCCACAGTCCCAGCCCCAGCCCATGGACTTCTCTCTGATGGGAGTGGGGGCTGTGTCAGGGAAGGTGATATGGGGCACTCACCCTCAGAATCCTTGGCCAGCACCATAGTGACCCCTTCCAGCACAAGCCCTGGCTATCACCCTCACTGCAAATAGGTAAGCCAGGGCCAGCCTTACAAGAACTCTGGACCCAGTGCCCTCCTCTGGCTACTGCATTCAAGGGGTGACACCCAGAAGCCTCTCCTTCCTTCTTCCCCAAGGCACTCCTGTCCCCTGACCTGAGCTGGGGACACCCCAGGAGCCTATGGCTGAGCCTACAGAGAGCCCAGGGTCCTCACGGGGCTCTGTGGGTTAAAGAGCCCTCCTGGGGCAGCATTCACCCCTCTCACTGGAGTCCCTGTAATACCTGAAGTGCCATGTTACACATCTCTGAGTTAGGATACCTTCCTGGGAGCAAAGTCAAACATCTGTGTCCATGTCTGGGACACAGTGGCTGATCAAGCCAATTTCTGCTAGGACCCAGTTGAGAAGTGGGACCACAGACCTTTAAGTTTTGACAGCTCAGGGAGCAACTTGGAATCTTTTAGCCTGGGAAGTGAAGCTGAGGGCCTTGCTGACTATGACATTAGCAGGTCATGGTGTGTTCCAGGTTCAAGCCCCTCCCTGGCCCTGCCTTTCAGCTCCCAGGTGCCCTCAGGAGGGGTCCTTCCAGCAGTAGGTAAATGCATGGTCTGGTGCAGCCGGAGGCACCTCCCAAGAGAGTGGGCAGGGAGGGCTGGGGTTTGTGTACCCAGAAGGAGGTGAGTGCACTGCAGGACAGCCTGAGGTGGTGGTCGTCAGTGGGCAGGGGCTGTAGGGGGGCTCAGATTCACTTAGCCTCCTGCTGTGAAAAAAGGAAACAGAGGATAGGGGTCACCAGGAAGAGCCAGACTCCACGGACTGAGCCAGTTCTGGCACCCTACTCCTGAGCCAGTTCTGACTCCCTACTCTGAGCTCTGCCCTTCCCTGGCTGGCTCCGGCCCGAGGGCCCCCTGTCCCGGGGCTCAGCCCCAAGGCCCTGGCTTGGGTGGGCAGGCGGCTGTCAGGGGCCAGAGCCCTGACAGATGAGTGCTGACGGCCTCTCTCCTGGCGCCCTCCGCCGCTGACACCCCATCACACTGCTGCGGGGACCCCGGGAGACCTGGCCGCCTCTGCGCACCCCCGCGGCAGCCTGCAGGCAACGAGGGCGGGGACGGTGCCAGGCGCCCCTCACTCGCGCACACCTGCGCCGCCAGTCCCGCTTGGTCGGGCGGCAAGGCGGTGTTACCGGCCGCCGCTCCGGCTGCGGCCGCCGGGCGCCCCAGAGCGCAGAACCGGTCCCAGGCGCGCAAGGCCGGTGAGTGCGCACGAGGGCTACTTGGGGGCAGGGGACGTAGGTACCAAAGGGTCTGGGAAACCTGGGGGCCGCTCTTACCACCCGACGTCCCCGCACCTCCTCCTCCGCCAGCCCGGGTCGGAGGTCGCAGCACCCCGCGGAGCCCGGCGCCGTGGCGCACGCGCGCCGCTCCTGCCTCCAACTTCGGTGGGTGCGACTCGGCGTCGGGGAACGCGGCCGGTGGCGGAGGCTTCGGAGATTCGCTGCCACGTGAGTGACCGCAAGACCCGCTCCCAGCGGCGGGCCTCAGTTTCCCCTTCGGCAATCCCGGTCGTCGCCCAACCCTGAGCCTGTCTTAGGTCGGGGTCGCAGCCGGCGCGGGCGGAGGCGGGCACGGGAACTTTGCGCCCCTCGCGGGGCTTCGCGCGGACTTGGCGGCGCCGGGGGCTTGGCTCCTGCTCCGCGCAGGGGTCACGGGGGACGCGGGGTAGCTGTTGAGGCGGTGCGGGGAGCGCCGGGTGCAGTTGGGGCGGAGCGGGGGGGAGCTCAGTTGGAGCTTGGGCCGAGGGGCGCGGGGCTCAGCGAGTCCTGGGGAGAGGCGGCAGCCGGCCCCAAACCGCCACTTCTCAGCGTCCAGGCTCCGTGAGAGGATCCTCCTGGGCGCGTCCTCAGGGAGGGCTGCCCTCAAGGGTGCGACTTGGGAGGACTGAAGAATGGCGCTGGGGTCCCAGCCAGCTCCACCTCTGCCTGGTCCCTCCTACCTCCACACCCAGCCGGTGGGTGCTCCTTAAGTCCCAAGAGGGCCAACGGGAACAGGGGGCTGTGACCTGCTGGTGGCTGTTTCTCTGGCCCCAGGTGTTGAGTGTCCCCTCCTGTCCTGAGGTGGGACCTCATGTGCCCCCTCTGCCACCACTGTTCTCTCCCAGACTGAGAAAGGTCAGTGGGGCCCTGATGTCTGGGCTGGCAGAGTTAAGGCTGCCCAGTGATGCCGAGATGCCATACCCAGCCACTAGCCCGGATGTGTGTGGTTTGTATGCCCCTTTGTGTGTGTGCATTTGGCTGGTGTCTGGAGATGTCTTCAACTCTGTACATGCATGCTGGTGGGTGACGGGAATCCTCTGAGTCCCTGTGGGGTCAGCAGCTGCTGAGATGGCTCCTGGTTAAGCCCCCAACCCAGATCTGATCTGAAGGGAAGCCCAGAAGGAGTTCCCAATCTCAGCTACGAGGCAGGGCGGGCGGTACAACAGTTGGCACAGCTGTGTGGCTTCTAGGGCTGGATGATCGATGGCCCAGTACTGCCGCCTCTGTTGCCAGAGCCCACACCCCCATTTGTCATCCACATCTAAGGGGACAGGGAGAAGGGGCTGCCTCTGCACCTATCACCAGGTCCAGGCTGGGTCTGCAGCCCCCAGGAGCCCCAGGCTCAGCATTCTCTTCCAACCCCTACACCCTCTGGGCTGAAAACCAGCCAGTCAGTTCCTGCTTGCCCCATCTTCCCAGCCTATAGCCCCCTCAATGGAGACCCAACTCCACCTCTCCACCCACCCTTTAAGTGGTCTCCTAACAGGGGTACCCACCCAATTTTGGGGGGCAGCAGACATAACTGTCTACATGGACAAAAATTATGGTGGTCAGCATAGTGGATGCTATGCCCAGCCCTGCCCCACTCACCCACTGGTCATCCATGAGCTATGAGGAGTCTTGTGTGCCCGTGTCCATGAGTATGTCTGTGACCTTGTGTGTGAGTCCCAGCCAAGTCTGCATGTGCCCTCAGGTGTAGTGTGTAATATGTGCACATACATGGGCTATGCTGCATAAGCCTGTGTGCCTCCCCACACCTCAATGTGCTGTGTTCTCAATAGACATGCAGCCATGTCCACGCTGAGTAGGGGTGAGATGCGTGTATGGGTGCCCAGGGTTGCACTTGGCACACCCAGCCCTGAGTTGGCTTAGTGGTGCAGAGGCTGTGCTTCCCCACACAGTGTGAGGGCACCTTAGGAGCCTTCTGTGCTTGTGCACACACCGGAAGCCTGTGTGCACCCCACACAATCACATAGACACACGCTGGGGCAGTGGACAGCCCAGGTGGCGGCCCAGATGGAGTACAGAGCAGCTTACCAGTGAATGTGTGGGGCATGGGGAGAAGCGGGTCTTGGCTGAGCGTGGCCGCTGCAGGCTTGGCCACCAACCTGCCTGAAGCCACCCAGATGGAGCTGGGCTGAGCAGGTGGCTGCACCGTGGGGCCGTGTTGTAAGGTCCACTCCCATCAGCCTGGTCTGCCCCCCCAGAGACCCTCAGTGTCCACCTGACACCCGCCAGAGCAGGCTCATGCCTATGCACGGGTGTGCATGCATGTGTGCACACAGACACAGGGCCTTCTGCTGGTTTATCATCTCAGCGTCTTTTACTGCAGGGGCTCAGCAAGGGCAAGGGGTTCCGGAGCGGGGTAGGACCAGCTCTATCACTCTCTGGGTGCTTGTCAGGAGCCTGCCTGGTGCTGGGGAACTGGATGCAAACTGAATTATCCTAGAAATTGGCCTGTGGCTGGGTGGCCTCAGGGGTGGGGAATTGTGTAGGGTCACCAGATACAACCCAGTATGCCCAGGTAAACTTAAATTTCAGAAGAACAACGAATAATGTTTTAGTGTCTGTTCCAAATATTACCTAAGCCATACTAAAAATGAAAAAAATTACTGTTTATCTGAGTCAGATTTAAACGTCCTGTGTTTTTATTTGCCACATCTAGCTACCCTGAAAGTGCATGTAGAGGAATTGAAGGGTGAGGGCTGCAGGACAGATGTCGGGGACACCTGTGCTCTTGCCACTGGTGCCTAGGGAATCCTGAAGGTAGGCTGGGAGGGTCAGTTAGAGGCGGAGCTGATTCTGATGGTGGCCCCCACTTCTGCAGGTGGCTGTGGTGCCCAGCCCTGCCTGGGCCTGCCCAATAGCTGCAATGTCTCAAGAGCCAGGCTCAAGCAGAGTGTGCACAGGGACCAGGGCACGGTCCAGGAAGCCCAAGAAGCCACACTACATCCCGCGGCCCTGGGGCAAACCCTACAATTACAAGTGCTTCCAGTGCCCCTTCACCTGCCTGGAGAAGTCGCACCTATACAACCACATGAAGTACAGCCTCTGCAAAGACTCCCTGTCTTTGCTGCTGGATTCCCCAGACTGGGCGTTCCGCCGCGCTCCTGCCACACCCAGGCCCCATGCACCCACTCCTCCCCTCCCAGGAGACTCCTCAGACCCTGGCAGCCAGCCACAAGGAGCCACCACGCCTGACCTGGCAGTTGTTGACATCCTCTCCCTGCACCATAGTGGGGGCCCCAAACCTGGGGCCAAGGGGTCCCCAGGGTCCCTACCTGCTGCGGCTAGGGCTGCCCAGAAGGGTCTGGGCCCAGGTGGGCTCCTGGCTGAGTCCTGGAAGCCAGGGGTGAGTGGAGGCCTAAGGAGCACAGCTGTGGGGGATGTGGCTGCATCTGGCCCCAAGGGCAATGCCCCTTGCTACCCCCCACCCACACCAGGAGAGTTCTCTGAGGCCCAGAGCCTCCAACTGTCTTTGCTGGGAGTCAACTACCCTCTCAGCCCAGGCCTCTTCTCCTACTTGGGGCCCTCACTGGCTGCTGCAGCCCATGTGCCCTTCTTGGCCTCAGCCGGGCCCCTGCTGCCCCCAGCCACAGCCTTCCCAGCCCTGCAGCCTGCTGAACGCCCAGCCTTGGCCCCCCGCCTATACTGCCCACTGCTACTGGAGCATGCTCTAGGACTGCCAGCTGGGAAGGCTGCCTCTGCCAAGGCCCCTCCCTGCCCCAAGGGCCCCCCTAGGATGCTTGATCCTGGCTTGCTGGGGGGGCCCTGGCCCTGCAGCACCCTTAGGGACCCAGGGCAGGAGGGGGAGCTAGAGCAGACTGCCCAGTATGACCTCAAGAAGAGGCCACCTTTGGGGAGCAGGTTGGAGCTCCCAAAGACCTCTCCTGACCTGGCCAGGTTCTGCTCCCAGAGCAGGTGGGTGTACTGGGCTCCCAGGTCTAGGGTGGTGGGGTCTGAGGGCTGATTGGGTGGCTGGGATCCAGGGTATAGAGGCCTATCTTCTGGGGTCCCCAGGCTCTGGGCTGATGGGGGGCTATGGGGAGCAGAGCACATGGGGAGTGAGTGGGGCTGGGGCACTGTGGGGCAGCACAGCCTTCTCACCAGCTTCTACCCCACAGCCTGCCCACCGCCCCATCTGCCGTGCTCTGGCCTGAGGACAAGGACCCGGGCACAGACCCTGAGACCACTGGCCCCCAGGGCTCCCTCCTCCCACAGGCTCGGGGCCCAGTGCCAGGAAGCCCAGGGCACATGGGTGAGGACCTGACACGGGCCCTGGGCGACTTCGCCAGGGTGGAGCAACGCCTGGGGCAATTGGCACCTGCAGGAGGCCTGGCCCCAAGACCTCTGAGGGAGCAGTTGGGCAGGATCCGCCTTGAGCTGCTCACCATTCACCAAGCCCTGGAGCGGGCTGTGCAACCGCCAGACACACCCCTTGACCTCTCTGTGAAACGCATGCCCACCAAGAGGTCTGAGGGGATCTGGGGGTCAGCTGAACTGCACCCCGTATTGGCCCCAGGGACCCCTGAGTCACCTAGCATGATGGCCCCCCCAGCACCAGAACCCTTCTCTGGCCACACCACCAAGTGCGAGGCAGACTCCAGTGTCCCACCCCCAGGCCTCCCCTTGCAGGCCCCTGAGGACCCGATTGCTGGCAGTGGCTGGGGCCCCTGTGTTGGGGCTGGGAGCTCTCAGCACCCTGAAGACATCCTCCCAAGTCCCCCAGTTGCCAAGGTCTGATCCCAGCTCTTGTAGTCTACTCATGTTGGTCCCACTCCTGCAGCCCTGGGCCCCCCTCCTCTGCCCCTGCTTCAGCCCCATAGCCAAGGCCTGGGACCCATCCAGCCTTGGCCTGCATGTGGATAGACCCTTGCCAAGCTGTGGCCAAGGCTTGTCTCTGGGGTCACCCAGGGACAGCAGAGGTCACAGCTATTTATTGATCATAGTTGAGGACATTAAAATAGAAACTGCCTTTCACCCCTGTCTAAGCCTCCTTCCTTTGTTGTTTGGCATAACTACTCAGACACCCCTCAGAAATTTCTGTCACAGGAAGATGATGTCTGGGCTTTGAGCTTTGAATCCTAACCCTCCCGCGGATTGGGCTCTCCTGGAGGGGCTGGGGGTGCTGTGGGGGTTTCCAGCATAGGGTACTGGGTGAAGGGAGGTGGGAGGCAGGCATGTGTGGTCTGGGGCTGCTCAGGATGATCTGTCCTATGTTCTGTGGGTTGGGGGTGGGCAGGGATCCCTTGTGCATTCTCCAGCCCCCAAGTCCAGCAAGGCAGCACTAATGTCAGCCTTCCCTGTAGTTAAACGGTGCCCCCTGCATTCTGTGGCTCAGGGCTGCTTACCCAGCGTGGGTTCTGCTGGGCCCCCGCCAGCCCCTGCAGCCATGATAGGCATCAGTGGCCTTCACAGCTCGCTGCCTCCCACCCAGCCTGGCCTAGCTTGGCCTTCCCATGGCAGGGAATGGAGGGTGGATGGGCAGGAGCCTGCAGAACCCCCCACAGCTGATCACTACTGTCCCCGAGGAGTGGGCTACACCTTCCAAGCCCACCCAAGAGTGGCCCCTGGAGCCCAGATTGCCCTCTGAGAAGGTGCAGGTCCTGCCTGCACCAGCTCTCTGAGCTAGGGCTGGGCTGGCTGGACTGTGGCCAGCAGGACCAGGACTTGAGGCTGCCTTGTTCCCTGTACTTGGTGGTGATAGCATCGGCCACCCACCCTGCCTCAAGGTGTCTGGAGGTGGAGTGCAGCCAGCCAGGCAAGGAGTGCTATGGGTCAGACTGGGGCAGACAGGTCCCAGCCAGGCACCTACCCACAGCTTCCTGGTGGGGTTATAGGGGGCTGTGAGCAGAGCCAGGTGTCCAGAGGGTCCCCAGGTCTGCAGGAGACACCCTTTCTGTAGCCTTCCATCAGCACCCTGACACGTCTATTGTACTTCAATTCTCCTCTCTCTCCAGGCAGAGAGGTGAGGCTGCTCTGCTGGGCAGCATCATGCAGTTTCACACGTACAGAAATGGAACCATCCTGCCTATCACCGGCTAGGGGAGGCAGGACTGACCTCCTGCATGGCCTGCCCCCAGACTCCAACCAGCAGTCACCTTCTCCATGGCCAAATACAGTGGCCCTGCTTGGAGGGGTGGCCTGGGGCTGCCTCATCACGAGAGTGTTTTATTGAGAGAGGAGGACTGGCTGAGTGGCTTCCAGCCACCAGGGGCAGCTGGAACAGGTGTAGGGCAACACAGCCTGTGCGAAGGCCCCAATCAGGAATGCAGCAGCACTGTGAAGCCCCAGGGGCCTCCACGTACATTTCACAGATCTTCCCCGGGCCAATGTTCAAACACGGCCAAGGCCCACTTTGGCACCCCTATGCCCAGCTTGTCCCTACCTGGGAACCTCAGGTGCCACTTCTCTTCTCTCAGGCTCTAGTTCTCACCACAGAGGCTGCAGCCATCCAGCCCTGGGGCAGAGCCCAGGGAAGTCTTTCTGCGTGGGCCTTCCCACCTTACCTTTTAGGGATTGGAAGTCTCCCTGGCCTGGGGGCAGAGAGGATGGCCACCCCTAGAAAGGAAGAGAATTCATGGCAAGAGGAGTTTGAGAAACGCTGCTGTCACCCCTAACCCTACCCTGGGATGCTGTGATGCTCACTTTGGACTCTGGGAAAACCCACAGCAAGCATCTCTCAGACTCAGTTTTAGGTGCCATGACTCCTGAGAGGCCACTTGGGGTCCTGGAGGAACACAGCTAGGACCCAGTTCAGCCTTGTCACCCAGTACCTTAGGTTTCTTCTCTGTGAAATGAGAGGACACCAACACTGCCTGGAAGGGCCAGGAGTACTGACTGCCTCTTGGCACACAGTGGTGCCTCATTATCTTTCTTTCTTCTTTTTTTTTTTTTTGGTGCAGTTTTTGGCCAGGGCCAAGTTTGAACCCTCCACCTCCAGTATATGGGGTTGGCACCCTACTCCTTTGAGCTACAGGCACCACCCCTCATTATCTTTCTTTTTCTTTTTTTTTTGAGACAGAGTCTCACTATGTTGCCCTTGGTACAGTGCTGTTGTGTCACAGCGACCTCAAACTCTTGGGCTTAAGCCGATTCCCTTGCCTCAGCCTCCCAAGTAGCTGGGGCTACAGGTGCCCACCAAAATGCCCTGCTATTTTTTGTTGCCATTGTCATTATTGTTTGGTTGGCCTGGGCCAGGTTCGAACCCACCACTCTCAGTGTATGTGACTGGCGCCGTAACCACTGTGCTACGGGTGCCGAGCTGTGTATCATTCTTTCTTGCAGCCCCCAACTTGGCTCAGCTGTACAGAAGCTGAGCCGGTTCTGCCTACCCACCCCTGGCCCTGGCTCCTTGACCTTCTGAGTCTCCTATGCTGACCTGCTGACCCCTGGGGCCCATAACTCATGTTGGACCCACTTGAGACTCTACTTATTTTTGGCATTCCCAGCTGCTCAGGTGGATCCTGCACTGCCCCCCCAGACCCCCAGACAGCCTGCTCTTCCTGACAGCTGGAGCTGCCCCTGTGTCCATGAGGGATGATCCATGTGCATTCTGCCTTGCCTCATCCTGGAGCCAGAATCTTTCTTCCAGAGGATGTGGCTGGGACAGTGCTGGGGCTTGTAGTGCTCAGCAAGTTCATCTGTTGGGCTGTCCATGTACTGCAGTATACTGCCTGGGAGCCCTCAGGTCTGTAGCCACCTTTCTGTTCCCTCCAAGGCATCCACAGCCCTCCTGTTGAGGGACTATGTGCTTGGACTTGAGTACAGCCCATGTTGGGCTCTACCTGGGAGCCCCTGCTCTCAGTCTCAATGCTGGGTGGTTCCAGGGACTGATGGAGCATCACTGTGCACAGGGGTTTAGCCATGTGCAATGCCCGTCAGCTGTTAGGCTCCCTGGGGAGCCAGGTTACCTTGTTTCCCTGGGCTAGGCCACTCATCTGCCTGGTGTCAGAGGGCCTGAGGCAGCCCTTGGGTGTATTCTGTACACTCTAGGGCCAAATCCTGGTGTCAAATGCCAGGGATGGCTATACTGAGGTGGATTCAGGTGAGGCCAGCCTCTAGACCCTTGGATTACCATCAGAGGAATGTACATGGTTGGTGGGATGCTCTGCTCTGGGACTGCTGGCTGTGCCCTCCTCACCAGGAGCATCCACTGTGCCTGGCCCTTGCCTAACCTTCTATCTTCCTCTTGGCAAGGGTCCCTATCTCACTAGCAACCATGAATCAGCTGTCTGCCAGGCCTCCCTCTGGACTCTGTGCTATCACTCCCATGTCCACTCAGACACTGGTTCCGGTCCCAGGAGGCCTGAACTTTCAAGCCTGCAGTGGAAGCCTTGAGATCCTCCATCCATCAGGTCACCTTCCAGTAGTATCCGGGCAGGATCTCCTGCCAAGTGTCCCAGCCCAACCTCCTAATCAGAGCCAGGCAGGGAGGGTGTGGCTGGGCTGGGCAGCTTGAGAGAGGGGTGTGGTCCCCCAGTGTCCTCAACTTTCGAGGCACCCACAGTCCAGAGCTTCTCTGGGCCTACTGAAGGTAAGGGGAGGTGGTGATGGTGGGTAGCCCTGGAGGTACCCTGGTCACACATGGCTGAGTTTGGAGTCTTGGTGCCCTCTCTTTCACTGCCACACGAATGAAGGCTACCTGAGCCTTTATTTTCTCCTATGCCAATGGGAACCACACAGCTCCGGGGTCATGGCTATTGCAGGGGAGCCTTCCTATGAGGATAGACTCATGTTTCTTTAAGAAAGTGAGAAAAACCATGGATCCTAACCCTTTCCTACCATTTTACAAGTGAGGAAATGAGGTCTGAGAGACATTTGGGTTACTCAGTGAGTCTGGGGCCCAGCCAGGAGTCTTCATGGGAAAGAGCTGGGAGGAGACAGGGCCTGTTTCTGTGCCTTGGCGCCTGACAGGTCCCCTAAGTATGTCAGGGTGGGGAACGCAACGGGCCCAAATGAGGGAGCGGTGTCCTTCCCTGGAGCAGGAAGAAACCAGGGCCGCATGCAAGTGCCCTCCCCACAGTCAGACAGCTGCAGCCTCTGGGCTGGCCCTTCAGGGCTCGCTCAAACTTCCCGAACCGCTGGCCTTGGGGGACCTGGGAGCAAGCTCCTCTGCAGAGGGCAGTGTAGGAAGGGAACAGCTTGGGGAGAAGGAAGCTCCTTCTGGTATTTCACGTAGGGCCTAGGGGTCCTTTCACCCTGGGAGGATGGGAGCAAGGCGGGGTCTGGGTCTCCCAAAGGTCCGGCCCGCTCGGTCCCTCAGGTGAGGAATCGGAGCTCAATGAGGCTTGGCAGCTGGGGGCGGGCGTGCAAACGCTGCGCGCGCGGAACGCTCGAACCGAGCCGGCGGGCAGCCCGGGCGCCTTTGGGGGCCGGACCGTCGCGTGGCAACGCGCAGAGCCGGCGGAAATGGGGCTTGTGTCCCGCGGCGCGGCCGCGGCGGGGCTGGGGGCCGCGAGCGCTGTGGTCCCCCCAGGCCCGTCCAACGCGGTCCCCAACCTCATCTCCACCCCGCCGCCCGAGGGCGCAGCCCCGGGAAGCAGCCGGTGAGCACTGGGGGGAGGGCCGGCATTTGCGTGGGGTGACCTTGGGGAGCCGCCGCTGTGGCTGTGGGCCCACAGGGCCCAGAACTCCCCGTACTCGGCGAGACTCAGTGCAGACAAGAGAAGAGAAAGAGGGTGTCCCAGTGGCCTCTCCCTGGCTGGCGTAGGTCCTTCGCCACTCGGAGTCTTTATCCGTAAAATGGGGATGTCACCGCCAGCCGCTCAGGCGTCCAGCCTCCCTCCCCTCCAGGAGCCCCAGGCGCCCAGCCCCTAGAGGATTTGTGGCTAGGCCTGGTGGGCGTCTTTCTGGGGAAGTCTGGTCCCCTTGCCTTGTAGAGTGAAGGCTTCCAGTGGGCTTCCTCTGGCCCACCCTGGCCTGGGTCCTGCTGTGGATCCTTTACTGTGGCCCTGCAGAAGGGTCAGAAAGGGAAGTGGGGTGCATGGGACTGCTGTCAGCAGTTTACAGTTGTCCCGGACTGCAGTAAGAGGCCAAAAATAATCATAGATTCATGTCCGTTCTTCTGAGGTGAGAGGAAAAAAGCACTGTTTCATAGAAGGCAAGAAAGTTCTTGTTTGTTTTTTAAACAATGTGGGGGTAAAAACAATTCTTATGAGCTCTTCAGCAGTGGGTGGGAAGGCTTCACAGAGAGGGGTTTCAACTAGTGAGATGTCCCTGGACAGTTCAAACAGGGCTTTTTCTCCCAACTGTTGGTGCACGGGAGGAGAGGAAAGTTCTTCTAGTTTGTAGGGTAGACTTTTGACTGCAAGTTCTGTGAGGAGGGGTGTCCCTGAGACCTCTTTACCTGATTGATCTGGGAATGGGTTATTTCACAAGGGAACTTGGTCTTAGCAAATGAAGCTTTTCTAGTCTTGTGTCTTTGTGTGTATTTGTGTGAGGGTGGGGGTGGGGGGGTGCCTTTAAAGATGCTCACATTGCCCAAGCTCCTGCTTTCTCTCATCCTGCACCTCCTCTGCTATTGATTGCCTGCCCTTTCATCTTTTTTCTGGCTGTCTGATCCCCCGCAGCCTGGCAAGGGAGTACACTTCTTTACAATTCAGTCACTCCTGGAGGCTGAAGTGGGAGAGGGGGTGTGTTTGGAAATTTGCCTCATAATTTGTTGAATTCTCCCTCACTACCTTATGGATAAGAACATCCACTTCTGGGCGGCCCCTGTGGCTCAGTGGGTAGGGCACCGGCCCCATATACCGAGGGTGGCAGGTTGGAACCAGGCCCTGGCCAAACTGCAACAAAAAAATAGCCGGGCATTGTGGCAGGCGCCTGTAGTCTCAGCTACTCTGGAGGCTGAGGCAGGAGAATCGCTTAAGCAAAGAGATGGAGGTTGCTGTGAGCTGTGATGCCATGGCACTCTACCGAGGGCGACAAAATGAGATTCTGTCTCAAAAAAAAAAAAAAAAGTGCGCAAATTGTGCATACCTCAATGAATTTAGCCAAAGTGAACATACCACATAACCAGCTCCCCATGGTTAAATTGGTTGGTTTTTTTTTTTTTTTTTTTTTTTTAGACAGTAGATATCAGTTCCTGGAAAAGTATTCTCCCAGCAGAGGGTGATGGTGTCATCTGACTGGTGTGTCCTGACTGGTTGATGCTGAAAGACTTGGATTGTGCTAGGTGGTTCCCTGGAGTAGTCACCCAGTCAAACACACTGGGCCCCTCACAGACAGAATTGCTTTGTTCTTCTTACGATGAAGGGCTGGTTCTGCAGAAGGGTCAGGAAGAGTCATTGGTCTCTGATGCTGGCCATAGAAGTTTGGCTGGGGGCTGGTGTTGGGCTTCAGGATTTCCCTTATTAGTATCTACCTGTCAACTGCCCTCTCTAATCACTGGGGGGAATTGGGCACTAGGGGGGTCCTATCGCTCAAATTAGAAGGACGCTTTTTAGCTAGAACCCACAGTGGCAAGAGGCCCTTTTCCTAAGCTGCCACAAGAGGCTAGACGCTTGAATTCCTAGTCTGGGCTGCCTACAGAGAAGAGAGCAGCTGCACCAGGGGCCACTTAAGCCCTGTGCGTTTGTGTCTCAGATAGTGAGCATTGGGACATGCAGGCCCAGGCTGAGGCTGAGGTTTGTGTCCTTCCTTCAGGTGTGGGCTCCAGCTTGGAGGTCTTTGCTCAGGGTGGCTGCTCTCCCCTTTGTGCAGGTGAGATTGAGGGAGGGGGTGGCAGTGTCTGAGGAAGGTGGATATGGACACCAGGCCCTAGCCAGCTTAGCAGCCCCTTACTACCATGCTTGTGGGGAGGCTCTGCTGGCCCACCAGGCCCCAGTGCTGCTCAGTAGCAGGTGCCTCCTGTAAAACCACAGTCCCCAACTGGCTCACTTGGAGAAAGAAAGGCTCAGGTTCCCGCTGAATTAAAGGATCACAGTTGTTTGGGGGCTGTTTTTCCTGTTCAAAGGCCATGTCGAGATAGTGAGGGGCCAGGAAGGTTGGTGTCACTTAGGTGGAGAGAACATGACAGAGTTTTTCCATATCTCTAGAGCCCATGAACTTACCCCCATCCCATTTCTGCATGGCCATGTGGTTAGACAAATGCATCCTGAAGGACAGAAAGTGCTCCCCTGCTGGATGCCCTGCTCAGGGTAGCTACTGGGGATTCAGGGGAAGGATGGACACTACCCAAGGGCACTGTGTGGGGATCAGGGCCAAAGTGGAGGCAGAAGTCCCATCTGAGCTAAGTGTGTTGCCTCAGCACCGTGGCAAGTGAATGTGTATCTTGCCAGAGAGAGAGTCTCCCTTAGGTGGGGACCACTGCTAGCCATGTACACACA
>NW_003852439.1:6751220-6754872 GCF_000181295.1 Otolemur garnettii
GGTGTCACAGCTCACAGCAACCTCCAGCTCTTGGGCTTAGGTGATTCTCTTGCCTCAGTCTCCCAAGTAGCTGGGACCACAGGCACCCACCACAATGCCTGGATATTTTTTTGTTGTTGTTGCAGTTTGGCCAGGGCCGGGTTTGAAACCACCACTCTTGGTATATGGAACCGTCACCCTACTTACTGAGCCACAGGTGTCTCCCTTTTTTTTTTTTTTTTTTGAGACAGAGCCTCAAGCTGTTGCCCTGGGTAGGGTGGCATCACAGCTCACGACAACCTCCAACTCCTGGGCTCAAGTGATTTTTTTGCCTCAATCTCCCAAGTAGCTGGGACTACAAATGCCTGCCACAATGCCCAACCGTTTTTTGGTTGTAGTTGTCATTGTTGTTTTGGCAGACCTGGGCTGGATTCAAACCCTCCAGCTCTAGCATATGTGACCCTAGCTGCTTGAGCTATAGGTGCCGAGCTGACACACACTCTTGTTAAGTGATGTTGACCAGGTCAGTGATTCTAGCCTGTTCTGGTCTGACCCCTGCCTGTTGTGGTCAGCTTCTCTGGAAATGGGAGAAATCATCGGGCTGCCATGGTGTATGCATTTGCTACCTTATGATAGGTAAAGTATGCCTGGGGCAGAGCATGGTCCATCTGAGATGAACAAGGAGGGGGTCCCAATGCTGAGTTGCCATGTGTGTGCATCCTTAGGGCTGCCTATGCTGCTTCCTGCAGATGTGGCACTGCCAGCCACCCTGGGCCACTGGGGTCTGGCATTGACAGTAGTGACAGCTCTGAACCATGCTTCTCTCCCTCTCTTCCAGGGTCCCCAGCATGGTACTGAAGGCCTTCTTCCCCACGTGCTGTGCCTCAGTGGACAGCGGCCTGCTGGTGGGACGGTGGGTCCCGGAGGAGAGCAGTGCTGTGGTCCTGGCTGTGGTGCACTTTCCCTTCATCCCCATCCAGGTCAAGGAGTTCCTGGCTCAGGTGCAGCAGGCCAGCCAGGTGGGTGTGGCTGTGCTGGGCACGTGGTGCCACTGTCAGCAGGAGCCTGAGGAGAGCCTGGGCTACTTCCTGGAGGGCCTGGGTGCCGTCTTCCCCCATGAACCCTGGCTGCAGCTATGCCGGGAGAGGGGTAGCAAGTTCTGGAGCTGCAAGGCCACCCACTGGGAGGTGCCTGCTGTCCCTGAGGCTGCAAGTGAGGACCAGGTCATGCTTATCTTCTATGACCAGCGCAAGGTGTTACTGTCCCAGCTGCACCCACCTGCCGTCCTGACGGACCGCCAGGCCGGAGATGCCACTGCAGCCAGCACTGGTGGCATGGCTGCTATCTTTGACACGGTGGCACGTAGTGAGTTCCTTTTCCGCAGTGATCGGTTTGATGAAGGTCCTGTGCGGCTAAGCCACTGGCAGTCAGAGGGTGTGGAGGCCAGCATCCTCGTGGAGCTGGCTCAGCGAGCCTCAGGTCCTGTCTGTCTGCTGCTGGCATATCTGCTGTCGCTGGTCTCAGCTGCCAGTGCCTGCTGGTAGGTACCCTTGGGGCTGGGAAGGACATGGCAAACTGACAGCTCCAGAGCCCTGGGCCTACCCTCAGATTGCAGGGAGCACGGAACCTGCAGATGGGCTTTTCCTGAGGCTCTCAAATATTCCCGGCCCTGACTCTTACACTGGCATTGAAGAGGCTGTCCCAGTAGTGACTGTGGCTCTGTCCTCTCACTTCTGGGGTAAAGCTAGGTCATCTGGCAGCCTTGGTGACTTGTGTTGGGCTCCAGAGGTAGGAATATGGGGTGAGCCTCAGATGGCTTAGGCCCACAAAATCGAAATCAGATAGTGAACATAGACTTGGGTTGTTCCTGCCCTAAGGCCAGTGTTTGCCTTGCCCTGGGAGTAGTTTGTCTTCCTGAGGGCACCTAGGCTGGCTGCTACCCTACTACCTCAACCATAACACCCTGCAGGCTTCTGGACACTGCAGTACACACTCACAGAGATACTTATATGTGGCTGTGGGTGGCATCTGCTTCCAACACGATGTGCCTAGGGTGGTGGTTCCTAAGTTGTTTCCCGAAATCACCTCGAGTTCTCCTGGCTGAAGGGTTTGCAGTGGTCCCCGAGGGCACTGGGGAGTGCTAAGCAGCACATAGGTGTCCTGGCTAGTATACAGTGGGCCTGAGGGCTAGGCAGCAGGGGTGCCTCTGTTCTTGGTGGTGGTGCCTCCAGGAGCAGCTGTGGGTCACCCTCAGTTGTCCCCCAAGTCTAAGGGTTTAGTACCACCAGGTTTGGAGACAGGCCTTGCTTGTTTGCCAGGGGCTCTAGGAACACTTGGGCACTGGTCTGGGGAAAGGATGGCTCTGTGTAGACAACATGGGTTTTGGAAATTGTTGGGGACACTGACAAGAGGGGTGGCTTGAGGCTCCATGGTAGCATTGGAATTCATTAGGGGCAGGTGTGTGTCTAAGTTCAGGAATAGTTTTGGTGGGAGAAAGTTCTTAGCTTTTATCAGCTTCTCAAAGGACCCAAGAAAGGCTGAGAACTGCTTGTGGGCACCAGTTGTTGCTTGTTCACTGGTTGGTGGCTGTGAGCACCGTGACACTCAATAGAGCGGCTGTCACTATAGGAGTGCCCCTGTGGTCCTTGCGTAGTTTTGTGTCTTCCTCAGGGCCCCTGGGGGCTTGGGCCATACAGGGGAGAATGCTCTGTGGCTGAGAGGTCTCTCTGCAGGCAGTTGAGTGTGTGCTGTGGAAGGAGGAAAGCCTTTTGAACATAGTTCATCCTTGGAATTGGCTCAGAGATGTTCCCTTAAAGACAAAGCCTTTAAACCTGGGGCATCAAACCATGCTGATTTTGCTTATTTGTGGTGTTGGATATAACAAAAAGTGTGCACAGACCTTTTTTTTTTCTGGTAGTTTTTGGCCAGGATTGGGTTCGAACCTGCCACCTCCAGCGTATGGGGCTGACGCCCTACTCCTTTGAGCCACAGGTGCTGCCCTAGACCTTTTTTTATTTTATTTTATTTTATTTTTGGGACAGAGTCTCAAGCTGTCACCTTGTCTAGAGTTCTGTGGCATCATAGTTCACAGCAACCTCCAACTTCTAGGCTCAAGAGATCCTCTTGTATCAGTTTTTCTATTTTTAGTAGAAATGGGGGTCTCACTTTTGCTCACGCTGTTCTCAAACTCATGAGCTCAAGCTATCCACCTGCCTTGGCTTCCCAGATTGTTAGGATTACAGGCCTGCACCACAGAGCCAGGTCTAGACCTTTTTTTTTTGCCAATCAGCTTTCCATACTGTGTATGCATTTTATTTTTATTTTTATTTTTTTGAGACAGAGCCTCAAGCTGTCCCCCTGGATAGAGTGCTGTGGCATTACAGCTCACAGCAACCTCCAACTCCTGGGCTGAAGCTCAGCCTCCCAAGTAGCTGGAACCACAGGCGCCTGCCACAATGCCTGGCTATTTTTTGCTTGCAGCCGTCATTGTTTGGCGGGCCCAGGCTGATTTGAACCCACCACCTTAGGTGTATGTGGCTGGCGCCTTAGCCACTTGAGCCACAGGTGCCGAGCCTGTTTGTGCATTTTACTATGTGGCCCAAGACAACTCTTATTCTTCTAGTGTGTGGCAGAGAAAAAAAAGGTTGGACACTTCTGCTTTATACCTTCCAAA
>NW_003852439.1:6755804-6761741 GCF_000181295.1 Otolemur garnettii
AGGCTCTGTCTCAAAAAAAAAAAAAAAAAAAAGAAGTCTTCCCACCTTGGCTTCCTAAGCGGCCGAGATTATAGGCATGAGTTAGCACTCCTGGCCTCTATGAGTCCTTTAGGTGCCTCCTGCTTCCAGCAACTCCTCTGAATGGAAAGATGGCTCTGAGCATAGCAGAGCTGCAGTTGGGTACTTTTTTCTACTTTTGCTTTTGAACATCTCCTCTTAGCCTCTAAAAGTCTACAGAAGGATCTCAGTGATTCCTTTGCTTTTGTGAAATCTAGTCTCATTGGGAAGTTGGGAGAGCCTTGATGAATCTTCTGGGCTTACCACCATCAGGGCAAGGCACTGACTGGGTGGGAGGTTATGCTTTTACCACTTTTGGGGAGCCACCTTGGTTTGGAGTCTGCAGGTAGGCTTGGGTCTGCACTGTTAGAAGATCAGGTTCTGTGTTAGGTGCTGGCACAGTGAGGATAGCTGCCCCCCACTGCCACCCCTCTTGTATGCTTCCATGTGCTGCTGAGTTCAGGAATGCAGCTCTCCATCAGTGTGGGGGGCCTAGGGCCTTGCCTAGCCCAGCCCTCCCTCTCTATATGGGGAGGGGCATTGGCAGGCAGGAGGACTCATCAAGGGCTGAACCCAGCAACAGTCTCCCCATTCCTCCTCGGCAGGCTTTTCAGACTGTGGCCTCTGTCCTTCCTGGGGAGCAAGCTCTCTACCTGTGAGCAGCTCCGGCACCGTCTGGACCACCTCACACTAGTCTTCAGCGTGCAGAAGGCTGAGAACCCCGCCCAGCTGATGAGGTTGGATATGTAACAGGCCAAGCCCCTACCCCATCCCCACTCTGCTCCAGGCCTATCTTGCTGATCCCTCTGGCCAGGCCCCAGGCTGCTGCTGGCTGCCTCACACCTGCTCTGGCTGGCCCTCCCTTCCAGGAAGGCCAACATGCTCGTCTCTATGCTCCTGGACGTGGCCCTCGGCCTTGCACTGCTATCCTGGCTCCATGGAAAGAACCGAATTGGGCAGCTGGCTGATGCCCTGGTTCCTGCGGCTGATGTAAGTGTTGGGGTGGAGCCCAGCTTCCCAGGAGTGTCCAAAGCCTGCCCTTAGCTTTTCACACTCTGGAGACATGGGCCTTTAGGATAGGAGCCCTCATGCCTGACCCAGAGTAGGTTCCCTGGGAGCCTGAGGGCCGTGTAGGGCAGGTCTTGTTAGGTGCCTTTTTCCCTGGGAGCCAATGCCATGATGTTTCTGTTGCCTTCCCCACCCATGATCAGTCCTCTCCTGACTCCAAGGCCCTCTGCAGAGTGAGTGTCACAGGAACCTCCCCTAACTACAGAGCTGTCCATGTGCAGGCGAGCTCATAGTTCCCACCAGAGGGTGGATCATGTACTTCCAGCATTGATTCTATGATTGTTTCCTGTGCTCCTAGCCTTCTCCTATACATCTGTGCCATGTTCTGGACAGACTGGCCCACCTCAAGTCCTGCAGGGGGCAACCCTGCCCTCCTCTTCTGTCTTCTTGCTTCCAGCATCCACCTTGCCACAATTCCATGCTGCCTTCCTGCCTTCATCTGCTCTGTCTCCCTTCTGCAGTTCCTGTCTGTTCCATTAGGAGCTTATGTTCCTGTTTAGGGCAGCCCTTCAGCCCATGCTTGGGCCTCTAGGGGGATCCTGAGGCTTGGTTGGGTGGCTCTGCATCAGTGTCCAGGCTATAGAACATGGGGAAGGGAAGGCAGGGGCAGGGGAAGGGCTCAGCTGCTTCACTCGTGAAATCCACATTCTCCTTGACTGGCTTCATCCTAGACCTCCCTTTTGCAAAATTGCTCTGAAATATAAATATTTAATTTAGAAATGAAAGTCTCTTCCTGCTGCCAAGCTCTTTTCCTTTAAATATTAAATAAGCTCTATTTATAAAGAACATTCTATTCTCCTTGTTAGTGCTGGTGCAGTTGAGGTAGAAGAGTGCTCTGTGATGGGCACATGGGCCAGAGGTTTTGCTTCTGTAGCCTTGCACTGGTAGCAGGCCAAGGGACCCTCAGGGCCTTTCCACTAGGTGGCATAGCTGGACACTGGCTTTCATTTTAGGGTAGCCAGGACCAAGCTTCTCTGCTTTCTCTTGAATGTCCTTAGTTGGCACTGTCCTTCTCTCTGGTGACAGGTAGCAAAAAGGGCCTGTGGCAGAGGTGCTAGTGTGGCACAGGCTCCCCTGCAGCACTTGAGGTGGGCCAGTCTGTCCAGCTTCAGCTATGTCTAGGAATTTGGGGCTAAGGGCTCCTGTGGGTCCATTGGCCCTGGGGTGGTGAGATGGGAGAGAGGATGACACTCTTGTGTGGAGGTTGACGCCCATGAGGCACACCAGGCCAGGGGCAAAGTGTCAGTCTGCTAGGTGTGCCACTTTAGCCTTCTGGAAGAGGCATCAGACTATAGTCCCCTCAGACTTGAATCCCGGAAGCCATCTGTGAAGAGAGATCTATGGCCAGACATGTCTGGAAAATACTGCCTGTCCATGTTGGGACGTAGTCATCCAGACAGATTGAGGAAGGAAGCCCAGTCTGCCCTTGCCCTGCCTAGACAGACTAGCCTGTGTGGGAGCCCCAGTTACAGACAATCTCAGGGAGATGCAGGCACTGACCTTGGCCCCACCCCTCTGAATCTGCCTTCCTGTGTCCTTGCAGCATGTAGCCGAGGAGCTCCAGCACTTGCTGCAGTGGCTGATGGGCGCACCTGCTGGGCTCAAGATGAACCGGGCGCTGGACCAGGTGCTGGGCCGCTTTTTCCTGTACCACATCCACCTGTGGATCAGTGAGTGCCCAATGGGCAGGGTGAGGCAGGCCTGACACTGGCAAAAGAGGACAGTGGGCTCAGGTCTGTCCAAGGCCCCCTCTCCTGCCTTCCTGTGTCCTGTGCAGCCTGCTGTGCTGGCCAGCTGCCTGGGATGAAGGCTGGGGCCTGTGTACTCACAGTTCCTATCCTCAGTGAGGAGTGGAGGGTCCTGGGACCATGATGGGCCCCCCTCAGAACTGACCTCCACTCTTCCAGGCTACATCCACCTTATGTCCCCCTTCATCGAGCGCATCCTGTGGCATGTGGGCCTCTCAGCCTGCTTGGGCCTGACGGTCGCCTTGTCCATCCTCTCGGACATCATTGCCCTCCTCACCTTCCACATCTACTGCTTCTATGTCTATGGCGCCAGGTGGGCATGTGCTTCCTCACTTGTGGGGACTGGCCTAGTGCAGCCCTCCCAGTCCTGGGTGACAATAGGCTCTAGGGCTGAGCAGGTGAGAGGCCAGTGTGGGAGGGGGCCTTTGGTCTGGCCCTGACAGCACTGGCATCCTGCAGGCTGTACTGTTTGAAGATCTGTGGACTGTCCTCACTCTGGCGTCTGTTTCGGGGGAAGAAGTGGAATGTTCTGCGCCAGCGGGTGGATTCTTGCTCCTATGACCTGGACCAGGTACCAGGCAGGGTTTATGGTTGGAGGTGTACTCAGCTTTGGTTAGTCAGCGTACCTGCACAGCTGCCTGCCTCCAGCCCCAGTCCTGCTGGCAGCTCTGTGGGCCTGGCCATTGTGGCTGCTTGGCCTCTGTAGCTCCTGTTCTACAGTTCACTCTGCCCACTGCAGGCTCTGAGTGCAGATCTAGAGTCTGGGAAGGCATACCAAGGGGCTAAGATGGTACAAACATTCCCTGGAGGGAAGAAGGGCCCTTGGGCTCCAGACCCAGGCACAGAGACTGGAGGTGACCCAGATACAGGCACTAGGAGTGACCCAACACAGAGACTGGAGGGGACCTGGATGCAGGGGATACAAACCCTGGGAGTGACCTAGCACAGAAACTGGCTTTGGTGATTCTATTGGTGTGCTCGACACATATCCGCTGGGCACTACCATCCAGGGTGTTTTGTCTGTGACAATGTACAGGGCTCATATCCTACTGGTCTGACCCCCTATCCATCTTGCCTATAGTTACCAAGTTCATAGGGCAGGGTGGACATGGCCTTCCTGGTAAATGCTGTCAGAAAGCCCTAATTATGGGATGGGACATAATGGTGGGGCAGGGTGGGGCATGACAGGCAGGGCTGCAGTGCTGCTGTGGGAGTCCTACTGATGTCAGGCGTGTTGGGCCCTCTCTCCACAGCTTTTTATTGGGACTCTGCTCTTCACCATCCTCATCTTCCTCCTGCCCACCACAGCCCTGTACTACCTGGTATTCACCCTGGTGAGTTGAGCATGTCTGCATGGAGTGTGCTGGCTGTGGCTTGGACCCTCTGGGCAGTGTTCTGGGGTCTGGAGTTGGCAGGGTCCTACCCTGGGGGGCATACCACTCGTTGCTCTAGAACAGGAGGCTGGGTGCATGGGAGTAGAACCCATAGTGAGTGGGTCACAGAGGCCTCCTTGGTGCCAGGTGCAGGGGCGGGTAGCAGGAGGGGAATGGCACCCAGAGGCCCAGGCCTTCTAGTCCTCCGTCACTCTGTGTGGGGTACTGTCAGCTGTACAGTCTCCTCCTTGGCCCCAGCTCTGTCCTAGTATAAGGTTCAGTCTTCCCCAAACCTCCTAGGTTTTTGGGCCTTTCGTTTGAGGGCCCAGGTCAGGCTCTGTGCATTCTTCCAGGACCCTAGAGCCCCTGTCACTCTTGGTCCATGGCTGCTTTGCTCATGAGCATTTTGGTGTAGCCTGGTCCTTAGCACTGCCTCTGCTACAGCTCCGGCTCCTGGTGGTTGCTGTACAGGGCCTGATCCATCTGCTGGTGGACCTCATCAATTCCCTGCCACTATACTCACTTGGACTCCGGCTCTGCCGGCCCTATAGGCTAGCTGGTAAGTGCCATGTGCTGGGTGGCCAGCATGGGGCAGGAACATATACCCATGGGCCCTGAAGAAGCACTACCTGCACTGGGCATGTGCTTGTGGTATGCATGGAGACAGCCAGCAGGGAATACAGAACCTGCTTCCTGGTCCCATTGCCACCAGTGAGGTGGAGGGAGAGCGCCCACCCACCTGCCACATAGGTTCAGAGACAAAAAGACCTCAGACCACAGAGGTGGCTCGTCCTGTCCTTGCCTTCTATAAGCATGGACACTGGGTGTGTGGTGTTTACCCATACATGGCTCAGAGAAGATTCATCCTTCTGATTACGTGGGGCTGTGTTGGCTTGGAGGGGCCACTGGGCTGGCCAGACCAGTATAACAGGAATGTCCTCCACTGTCGGCCAGGACAAACCTTGCTGTAGCTAGCTATGCCCAACCCCCTACAGTGCCTACATGCTGACCCCAACTTCAGGGGAGGCCATTTTCCCAGGTTACATGGTTATGAGTCAGCCCATCTGGCTCAGGAGCTTTGGACATATCAAGAGACTTAGGGATTTCCTGGCATAGCCATGGTCTTCACTTGTGCCCACAGGTGACTAGCATGCCCAGGTAGCCCTGTGTCCAGGATGGAGCTGGGAAGCTTGGCTGAACTTATGGTGGCTGCTCTCTGCCAGCTTGGAGCTGAAGGATGTGGACGTTGCATGTTCTGTCCAGCTTTGGGCCTAGGCGTGCCTCCTTAGTGGCCAGGTGTCCTTCTGCTCCAGAATCCACAGCCTCCGTAGCCCATGTCTACCTACTGGACATCCACACACCCTCTTTATGAACATCTTTCCAAGCCACTTTCCCTGCCAGCCCTTAGGCCAGGGGCCCATCTGCAATGCTGCCTGTACTTCCTCAGCCCCCACTACCACTGGTCCTTCAGAATGAGAGAACCAGGCAGCTGAGAGAAAGCACTCCCCTGCCTTGCAGCCATAGTGCATCACTCAGTTGTAATTTCTTGGAAAGACCACAGATGCTGCTTCCTTGCTTCATCTTCGAGTTTGCCTTGGGGCCTCTTCATCAATCTTTTTTTTCTGTTCTCATCCCTCTCTTCATCAATTGTTCATTAGCTCTTTTTTTTTTTTTTTTTTTTTTTTGAGACA
>NW_003852439.1:6762018-6768267 GCF_000181295.1 Otolemur garnettii
TTTTTTTTTCTTTTTGAGACAGAATCCCACTATGTCACCCTTGGTAGAGTGCTATAGCATCACAGCTCACAGCAACTTCCAACTCCTGGGCTTAAGCGATTCTCTTGCCTCAGCCTCCCAAGTAGCTGGAATTATAGGTGCCCACCACAATGCCCGGCTATTTTTTGCTTGTAGTTGCACCTCCAACTCTCTTGCCTCAGCCTCCCAAGTAGCTGCAACCATAGGTGCCTGCCACAATGCCCAGCTATTTTTTGGTTGTAGTTGTCATAGTTGTTTGGCAAGCCTGGGCTGGATTCAAACCCGGAAGCCCCGGTGTATGTGGCTGGCACCCTGGCCACTGAGCTACAGGTGCTGAGCCCGCTCTTGCTTGTCTTTTCAAGAACCTTCTACCTGGCTCTTGGTGCCTGTAGCTCAAGTGGCTAAGGCACTACTAGCCACATACACCAGAGCTGGCGGGTTCGAATCCAGCCCAGGCCTGCCAAACAACAATGACAACTACAACCAAAAAATAGCTGGGCATTGTGACAGGCACCTGTGGTCACAGCTACTTGGGAGGCTGAGGCAAGAGAGTTGGAGGTGCTGTGAACTGTGATGCTATGCACTCTACCAAGGGTGACATAATGGGATTCTGTCTCAAAAAAAACCCCTCTACCTAGGGATTGCCTGGGCTTGGGAGCCTGAATGTAGGCTAGGGGTATGGTGGGTTCCCAAGTCAACCAAGCATGCAGAAGTTGGAAGACATTAAGAAGCCAGCAAGGTGGCCACCACCCAGCAAGCACCCTGTCTACTTTGCTGGAAAATTCATATCCCATTCAGAAAACACCCCTGGCCTGTGCCCATCTGTCACCTGGCTGGCTCTTCCATGCTTGCCGAGCACTGGCTTCTGTCTTTCAGTGAAGTTCTGCTTGAAGCTTTGATACTGGCCAGGCAGCCAGCTTGAGAGGCAGAGAGAAGGGTGGGGACAGGGAGTGCCATGTGCCTGCTGATACTTGGAGCAGGACCAGAAAGGCCTAGGTGGGAGCTACTGCTCTTCCTCATGAGCACCTTGCTCTCTTGCAGCTGGTGTGAAGTTCCGTGTCCTAGAGCACCAGGCTGGCAGGCCTCTTCGACTCCTGATGCAAGTAAGGCCTCCTTGTAGCCCCTATATTGCTACCTATGTCTGGGACACCCCCATGCTGTGGCCCATGTTCCAGGATAGTTGGGGTCAGCGGGTGGGTTCTGGGTAGTACCACTCGAGCCTGGGATAAGGTGTGAGTGGGACAGCCCAGTAGAGCTGAGGGGCAGGGTCCACATGGGAAGCCCCCTGCCAGGCCCCCTGGGCATCATGACTCACTCTGTGGGAACCATCCCAGCAGGGCCTGAGAGATCTATTGTGGTCTGTGGCTGAGGCCCGGCCCAGTCATGGATGGGGTCCCCTTCTGTCTTGTGTCAGAGGTGCCCTTCGCTTCCAATGCTGCCCCATTGGCCCTGCATCTGGTCTCCTGTCCTGGGCCTCATTGGGCTGGAGTTCTGCGTAGAGTAGAACTGATTTAACAGAGGCCTCAGAATGCATGATGTTTCCTGATGGGCCTGGGCTAGGGCTTCTCTTTCTAAAACGGTCCTGGGGGCTTGGTCCCTGAGCAGGGCAAGTTTTGGGGTAACTTTCTAGGTATCAGGCTGCCTGGTGTTGGTTGTCATGGTCCAGCACCGCTTCCCCAGTATGGCATTTCTCAGATGCTGAGGTAGCCAGGACCCTGCATCATGGTTTTCTCTGGGATATAGCACGTTGCCTGTCATCCTGTCCAGGGAGGCTGTGGGGGGCTAAGTGAGTCCTACAGAGGAATGTGTCCATGTGGCAGAGCCTGTGGAGTTGGTGTCTGCCCTCTAGGGAAGTATACTCCCCCCACCTCCACCTCTGCCCTGCCCAGAGCTAATGGCAGTGGACACTGGCTCAGTGGAGCATGGAGCCATCTGATTTGCTGCCTGAATGCTCCCTTCCATGTTGCATGCTCACCTGTCTCCCTAAGAGTTGGGCTGGGCTCAGATCACAGGTGAGGGGCTGTCTGGGACAGAGTGGACCCTGTCTGGACTTTCCACTCCAAGGACCCCACAAGAGGGCCAGCAGGTCCAGGATATACCCCAGTTCTTCCTCTGCAGACAAGGCTGGAGCACCTCCCATCCACTTCACTAACTCCTGAACCCTTGTCCTTCCAGATAAACCCCTTGTCCTACAGCCGCGTGGTGCATACTTACCGCCTCCCCAGCTGTGGCTGCCACCCCAAGCACTCCTGGGGATCCCTGTGCCGCAAGCTGTTCTTTGGGGAGCTCATCTACCCCTGGAGGCAGAGAGGGGACAAGCAGGACTGAGGGGCTCCAGCAGCTGGCCCTCCTAGTACCGCCACATGGCCACAGTCAGCCCTCTGATCAGCCATAATGGCACTGACTGCCTAGATGGGTGGTGCTGTGGCCTGTATCCAACTCGATGCCACTGCGTGCTCCTGAATGTGGGCAGGCCCTGCTCTCACTCCTGCCCCTAGTTCTCTGGGGCCTGCATAGGCCCTGCCTGCAACACCTCCTCCCAACTCAAGGGGGTAGCAAGACGCAGGGGGTGGCCAGCTAGGCCACCTGGCTGTGCTGTCTCTAGTACCACCTACCTAGGAACCCACCTCCTGACTTGCTGTCCTCACTACACCCATTAGCCTGATGCCCAGGAACTTCGCTCCACCCTGTCCTTTATGCCAGACTGCGAGAGGGACTGCCCATGGAGGTATGCTGGCAGGTCTCCCTGGCTGCTTTCTCATGGCTCCCTACCATCAGGTGGGGGTGGCCCCCAAGCAGGCTCTTCTGGGTCCCTGGTGCCTTCCAGCTGCCTCAGCAGATGGTGCCCCCTCCAGGATTGAGGCAGCTACTGATGCCCATCTGTAGCTCCAGCAAGCCAAGACCCTCACACCTCCATTTGCTGATGCTCCAGCAAGTTGTTGGGTGTCCCTTTGCCTGATGCCAGGCCACAGGGTGGCCAGAGCTGCCTAGTTGGAAACCGCCTGCCTACCTGGCTGCCTACATCCTGCGTTGTACCCCTGTGTGAAGAGGCCATTTGGTCAAATCTTCCATCTCCCCTCACTGACTTCTCTTGGAAGGAGGAAGCTCCCTCCTGGGCAGACACTTCTGTGTCCCAAGGCTATGGGTGGCCCCTAAGGAAGTGGTCTTGGTACTCGGGCTATGTCTACCTGCCAGACTTGCCATGGCCTGGTTTGGGTGTTCCCAAGTGAGTGCAATCCCCAGGGGAGGGAAGCCTGAAAGTGCTGGAAGGGGTGGAAAAATCTGTGCTGGGGGTGGGAGGCACAGCCCCATCTGTCGCAGCACCCTGAACGGTCTGCTTCTGCCCGCCCACTGCCAGTGCTCTTTTGCTGGAGGCCACAGAGACTCTTAGCGCCCAGCAGAGGGTGTTGACAGGGATGGGCCCTGACCCCACCATTTCCTGCTGTGACAATAAAGCCTCCCAGTGTCAGAGTGCAGGCTCAGCTTTCTATCACCTATGGGCAGCAGGACTGGGGAAGCAAGCTCCAGGGTAGGGTGGGGTATAGCCACCTCCAAGAGGGACCTGGGCCTTCTCCTTTGGGTATGTCCTGCTTTCTGTTGGAGGCTCGTGGAGCAGGTGTAATGGGTGGGTGTGTAGGCCCCAGGCCCTAGAAGATGCCCTGGCATGAGTAGAGGGGCACAGGCCCACATGCTGTCTGGTTGTAGCCTCAGCCCCAATGTAGGGGATCTGGAGGAAGGGCTCCAGGCCTCCTGGGGGAGGGGCAGGCTGTTCCTGGTTCTGATCAGGGGGTGCACCTCTCTGGACTGAACTAACCTCAGCCATCATGCAGGCTCCAGGGCCTCTGCACCCACTGTCCTGCTTACAAAGAGGGCTGGAGCCAGAGAAATCCCTCAGCAGCTCCCAGGCCTGTGCCTCCACCAAGGGTTAGTGAGATTGGCTCCCCATGGGTTCTGGCCATAGGGACTTGACTTGCCCAGAGTCTGCTGAGAATGGCCTCTGTCACCTGCAGTTTTAGGGTCCCTCCTTGTGTGCACCACACCTGCTCCTGACATGGAAAGGACCTGGCAGCTGTCACCCTTGTGCTGGACACTGAGCTGCCCACCCATCTCCCAAAGGCCAGCTGACACTAGAGGTGGCCAAGGGAGCATTGTTCACCCTTCTCCTTTGGATATGTCCTGAGGTGACTACCACACCTGCTTTCTGTTGGAGGCTCGTGGAGCAGGTGTAATGGGTGGGCGTGCAGGCCCCCGGCCCTTGAAGATGCCCTGGTGTGAGTAGAGGGCATCTTGTAGCTACTGAGAGATGCCACCTGCATCTCCCAGGCCTCTCTCATCCTGCCCTTAATTGTCCCTGGGCTTGTACAGTCCCTACCTGGAGATAGCTTAGATCCGTGGGGCTCCCTGCCATGCTGACCTGGACAGAGCTCAAGGCCAGGCTTGCTCAAAACCACATCTTGACCTTCAGGCCACTCTTAGAAATGGACATTTCAGCTTGGCGCCTGTGGCTCAAGTGGCTAAGGTGCCAGCCACATACACCTAAGGTGGCGGGTTCGAATCCAGTCCAGGCCCGCCAAACAACGATGGCTGCAACCAAAAAATAGCCAGTGTTGTGGCGGGTGCCTGTAGTCCCAGCTACTTGGAAGGCTGAGGCAGGAGACTCACTTGAGCCCAGGAGTTGGAGGTTGCTGTGAGCTGTGATGCCACAGCTCTCTACCCAGGGGGATAGCTTGAGGCTCTGTCTAAAAAAAAAAAAGGAAAGAAAGGGACATTTCCCATATAGGTCAGGGCAACCTATAGAGAGCAGTCAAGAGACAAACTCAGAGAAGGCAGGCAACTTGTTGAAGGCTGCACAGCAGGACAGGTCTGAGTCCCACCCTTCCTTCCTTGGTTCCTCCTGTTTTTGAACACATCTTCTTTGGAAGTAATTTCAAACTCACAGAAATGTAAGAATACATAATACTTCCCAGTACCCTTCACCCAGATTTCTGATTATTAACATTTTGCTACGTGTGCTTTTTCATATTTTTACTCTATTTTTTTTCTGAACCATTTCAGAGTTAGTTGCCCCTAAATTTATCCCTAAACAAAATTTTTTTTTGGAAACAATCTTATTTGTCACCCTTGGTAGAGCGCTGTGGCATTATAGCTCACAGTAACCTCAAACTGTTGGGCTTGGCTTGGTGCCTGTAGCTCAAGCAGCTAAGGTGCCAGCCACATACACCAGAGCTGGCGGGTTCAAATCCAGCCTGGGCCTGCCAAAGAAACAGTGATAATGACAACTAAAAAATAGCCGGGCGTTGTGGTGGGCACCCTGTAGTCCCAGCTACTTGGGAAGCTGAGGCAAGAGAATCGCTTAAGCCCAGGAGTTGGAAGTTGCTGTGAGCTGTGATGCCATGGTACTCTACCCAGGGTGATAACTTGAGGCTCTGTCTCAAAAACAACAACAACAACAAAAAAAAAAAACCTGTTGGGCTCAAAACTATTCTCTTGCCTCAGACTTCTTGGTAGCTGGGACAACAGGTGCCCACCACAATGCCTGGCTATTTATTATTTATTATTATTATTTTTTTTAGAGACAGAGTCTCACTTTATTGCCCTCTATAGAGTGCCGTGGCTTCACACAGCTCACAACAACCTCCTAGGCTTAGGTGATTCTCTTGCCTCAGCCTCCTGAGTAGCTGGGACTGCAGGCACTTGCCATAACACCCAGCTATTTTTTTGTTGCAGTTTGGCTGGGACCGGATTTGAACCTGCCTCCCTCAGTATATGGGGCCAGCACCCTACCCGCTGAGCCATAGGCACTGCCCTATTATTTATCTATTTATTTTGAGACAGAGTCTCAAGCTGTCACCCTAGGTATAGTGCCTTGGCATCACAGCTCACAGCAACCTCCAACTCCTGGGCTTAAGCAATTCTCTTCCCTCGGCCTCCCAAGTAGCTGGGACTACAGGCGCCCACCATAATGCCCGGCTATTTTTTAGTTGCAGTTGTCATTGTTGCTTAGTAGACCTGGGCCTGGTTTCAACCTGCCACCCTAGGTGTATGTGGCCTGTGCCCTTGCTGACTGAGCTATGGATGCCACCAATGTCTTGCTATTTTTTAAGAGATGGGGTCTTGCTCTTGTTCAGGCTAGTCTTGAACTCCTGAGTTCAGGCAATCTATCCGCTTGAGCCTTCCAGAATACTAGGATTACAGGTACGAGCCACCATACCTAGCCACTCCTAAAATTTT
>NW_003852439.1:6768353-6770153 GCF_000181295.1 Otolemur garnettii
CAACCTCCAACTCCTGGGCTCAAGTCTCCTGCCTCAGCCTCCCAAGTAGCTGGGACTACAGGCGCCCGCCACAACGCTCGGCCATTTTTTGGTTGCAGGCATCGTTGTTTGGCGGGCCAGGCTGGGGATCCGAACCTGCCACCTTAGGTGTATGTGGCTGGCGCCTTAGCCGCTTGAGCCACAGGCGCCAAGCCATGTGTGTATTTTCTAAGGGTAAGGGCACTAACATAACCACAGTGTAGTAACCAAGATTGGGACATTACCACTGATATGATCCTCTCATCCACTCTGCCTTCTGCAGCAGCCTTGCATAGCCTGGGCTCCTCTTACTGCCTTTCATGGCACTGGTACTTTAGAGATGCAGCCAGTTACTTGGAGGAGTGTCCTGATTTGGGTGTGATGGTTCTTACCACGAGATTCAGCTCATGTCTGTGGCAGGAAAAGCACTTTATTGCTGTGTTTTCATTAGGGTGTCACTATGTTCATTTGTGGATTACCAGTGAGCCAAGATGCCTACCTGTCCATCCCTGGTAATGTCCAGGCTTTCCACAGCAAAGCCACTTTCCCTTGTAATTAATTTGTTCAGAAAAATTTGAGGCTATATGCACATCCTGCTCCCATCACCCTCTCACACATTAGTTTTAGCATTCACTGGTTCCACCCTCTTAAGGGATGGTGGGATCTGTCCTTTAACATCAGTCTGGAGCCAGGATTCCTGAGCAACTGAAACTTTTGTAGGTTCTCCTTGAGCTTCCTGAGCACAGAGGCTTGGGGGCCAAAGTGTTTGTTCCAAGGGCGTATAGCACAGAGCCCTCATTTGGACAGAGATTCAGTAGGGAACCCTGGCTCCAGTTCTCACCAAAAGCAAGTGGCTATGGGAGCCACAGAGGGGGTTGTCAGGCTTTTGCCAACCACTGCCCAGGCCTCCAGGATGGGTCCAGAATCACCCTCAATTTCCCAGTAAGTGGGTACCCAGGCTGGGGCACCAGGCTTCTGAGTGGAGCCTGTTCCTGCATTTCCACGGTCTTTAGCTGCTTCACCCTTGACCTGAGGTCCCTCAGCAGCAGGGAGAGTGTCCTGTTCCGTCCTCAGTCCCCAGCATGACCTGGTGGAAGTGCAAGCAACAGCACGGGAGGCCAGCTCCTCTGTCCATCCCTCCCTGGCTGGGCCTACTGCCCACCTGTGGCTTCCTGCTGTGCCATTTCTGTTCTGAGGCGGGGAGGTCAGAAGTCAGAGGACTCATGAGTTGCCTATGAATAGGTTCCTGAAGCCAACCCATACGTCCTGACTTACACTGTGAAGATGGCTGTGACACCTCCACAGGCTGTGGTGGGAAGAGCCCAGCTTCCCTACCAGTGAAGGGATTACCCTAGCTTCAGCCTGGGAAGGGAAGTGGGGAATAATAGGCAGCTGTGGGAGCCTGAGCAGGGATGAAGGGTGTGTTTGATTTAGAGATAACTCCTCACCACCACATCTTCCAGGCAGCCTCAGAAACCACGAAAGAAATACTTCGGTGTTTATGTCCCCTGGAGAGAGGGGCTTCTGGGACCTCACAGCCAGATGTAGGGTTGGGAACAATTAGGTGGGACAGAAGCTGGGTTTAAATCTAGGCACAGTGACCCCTTGGCTATGATTTTGGGCCAATGAATGCTCAGTCCTTAGCCCTTCTGAGGATTGGTCCTCAACTGTCCCCCCAAAGAATCATATCCATTAAGCAGTCATTCCCTATTGAACCCCCACCAAGCCCCTGGCAAGCACTAATCTGCCCTCTGTATGGATCTGTCCATTTTTTTTTTTTTT
>NW_003852439.1:6771304-6772986 GCF_000181295.1 Otolemur garnettii
CTTGGGAGGCTGAGGCAAAAGAATTGCTTGACCCCAAGAGTTTGAGGTTGAGCTTACTGTGAACTATGACAACACAGTACTCTACAGAGGGCGACAAAGTAAGACTCTTTCAAAAAAATAAAAAAGAATGGAATCCTACAGCATGTTTTCATCAGTACTTCATACCTTTTTATGGATGAATCATACACTACTGTGTGGGTATTTTGCATATCCATCTTCGCCCACCCTTTGACCCTTACGAACAGTCTTGCTGTGGACATTCATGTACTAGTTTAGCGCTGACAAAATAAATTCTGCATCATACAACATTGTTATGTTCAACTTCTCATACAAAATGTTACCAACGAAGAGCCCCATCCCCGCCCCTGGGGAGGCGGTGCTGCTACATCGGAGAGCCCGTCCAGACCTTCCCTGGTGCTTGTATCGTGGTCGCCTACGCGCCGCTCTAGACTGAGCCAGTTCGTTGGGCTCTTGGAACTCAAAGATCACAAGAAGTGGGGTCGGCCACACGCTGCGGACATCTGCAGTCCTGCTAGGGCTGCGCTGCCACGTCGAAATCGTGGCCCATACCTGGGAGGCCTCGCTCTCAATCTGGGTCCCGCTTACCCAGCGGTGCCTTTGGCGAAGGCACCGGGTCTTGGAACCTCAGCGTCTCCACGGTTATGGTGCGAACTCGCCGGCCCGGCCGCTGCCCCTTGTCCCACACCCTCTCAGTCCCCATTCATTGCCCTCCTTGGCTCCGGCTACTCCCCTAGCCACTGGCCCTAGCCGTCGCACCGCCCCCGGGTGACTGCCCTGGCCATCCCTAGTCATCGCCCCTGCCCGACCCCCGCCCTGCCCCGGTCACTGTCCCGCCTTGTCCTGCTGCCGGGTGGAAGTCCCGCCTCCCCACCTTCGCCAAGCGCTGATTGGCCTCCCCGTCCAAGGGGGGAGGGCGTGCCAGGGATCACTAGCTGCCTTCCCTTCGGTAGGATTTCTGCTGAGGCAGTCGGCGTAGCTTGCTAGGGGCTTTAGTGCCCGCAGACTAGGCCCCTGGTCTCAGCTCAGAGATCGCCGCCACCCTGCTCGGCGTGGATGGAGTGCAGGGGCGCATGCAACCAACCTGGAGCTCCAAGCTCCTGATTGGTGAGGGGAGGGAGGGACTGTGCGTGGGGAAGAGTTAGCAGAACTGTGATCGACGTGCAGCACTGGCCAATGGGGATTCCGAGTGGGCGCACGAGCTGTTGTGGATCAGTGGGCGAGGTGGCCGGTGGCTCTGGATGTTGTGAGCGAACAAGCTGTGGGGGCTGTACCAATTCTGATGGATATGCCGGAAGGCCAATGGTTCCGGGAAATTGGGAGGCGAGTGGCCAATGGCGACCGCGATGAGGCAGGGCGTCCATAGTCTCCGCAACGCTGTGTGGGAAACGGTGGGGGCGGGGAGGTCGTGATGGACAAAAGGATGGACGAATGGCTGTGGAAAATGGGCGGCAGGTGACCAATGGGAACGGCGAAGAGGCAGGGTGGAGCGACCGGAGGCTCCGCAACGCCGTAGGGGGCACGATGGAGGCGGGGCGGACGTGACAGATAGGCGGAAGGACCAATGGGGTTGGGAGGGCGGGAGGCAGTGGGCCAATGGCTGCGGCGCGGTTGCGGACAGGGAGGCGCGGTGGCGCGGCTCTGTGCGGGAAGCGGCGGGGCGG
>NW_003852439.1:6773171-6775862 GCF_000181295.1 Otolemur garnettii
GGCCGCGGCCCCTGACGCGCGCCGCGGTCCTCTCAGGCAGCAGCTGTGGTTGCCGGCCCGGGCGCGAGGATGGGCACGCAAGGAAGCCCGGTGAAGAGCTACGACTATCTGCTCAAGTTCCTCTTGGTGGGCGACAGCGACGTGGGCAAGGGCGAGATCCTGGAGAGCCTGCAGGACGGCGCAGCCGAATCCCCATATGCCTACAGCAATGGTGAGGCCGCGGGGCCGGGCCGCGCTCGGGCCCGGCTGCGCGGGCCCGGAGAGGGCGGCGACGGCCGTTTGCCCCGCGGTCCGACGCGGCTGAGGCCGCCTGGCGCCGCCCTCCCGTACGGAGCTGCCTGCGGCCGCAGGCCTGTAAAGATTTGCGGGGTGCCCTTTTTTACCGTGTCAACTCAGTGGGGGGCAGAGGCCGGGACGGAGCAGCTGGACAGAGTCTTCGGTCAGCTCCGGGCCTGCTGGAGCCGAACACTGAGTCCGAGGCTGGGAGTCGGAGGGGTCCGAGGCACGGCAGCTTTCCCACGCGGGCTGGGGGCAAGGTCAAGGCCAAGTAGCTGGGGCTGAGTGCTGACCGAGCAGGAAACATGGGGTCCTGTGGGCGCGTCCCGGCCCGGAGTCCCGCTGGGTGTGGTGGTACAGTCTGCGGTGCAGCGCCCTACTTTGCCCGAATGCTCAAATGGTCTGTCCCCACGGACAGACTGCTCCCCTGAACTGGTCACCTAGTGCCCAGGAACGGACGCCTTGTGCTGGATAGAGGTACCTTGGTAATGACGTAATTAAATGTTCTTTTTTAACTTCCAGTGGGGTGGCTAAAATACACAACAGTATGGATCGCATCACTAGCATTTGTTGAGCGTACCTCTTCCTTTGGGTGTTTGAGGTAGAGACGCTGGTTGTTAACAGCGACAGTGAGCTGATGTGATCAGCTCCCTCGGTGGTGGGGACTTGGCCCCAGGCCAGACGGGGTGTTTCCTTACAAGATGAGGGACCGTGCTGATTCTAGAGGGACTGGTGAGCAAGTCAGCATCCAGGTTTTTCCAGGCCCTTCCATGCTCTGGAAGTGCTGTCTCCCTAACTGACTTGACTTCTCTTTTTGCTTTGTTTCTTGGGCTTTTGTCTGACTGCTCTGAGCAGACAGTTTTGCTTTTTGCTGAATTGTTTGCCTGTAGGCTGCTGAGAGTACAGATACCACATCGCCCACCCTTCGTAGAGCTTGTCAAGGGTGCTGGGTTACCTGGACTGCCTCTTACACCCTTCCTCCAGGAGCAGCTTTGTCAGTGGACAGTAGCTCCAGGTTCTCTCTGAAGTTTGTGCTCTCAGTCTTAGCCTAGAGGAGGTGCTGCAGAGGCAAGAGGGGAAGAGCCCTGGGTTCATTTTTTAGGAGGGAAAGTGAGATTCAGATGGTGAGCCACCAACTTGCTTTTCCAGCAGTGCCATTCCTTCCTGGAGCCCAGCTTTGCGGAGGCTGATGGTGTGCATGTTTGTGCATGTTCAGAAGAGCGTGGGAGGGGATGGGCTTCATCAGGCACACAGTGTTTTCCTGGGATGTTAATTTGTGCTTTTAAGGGTTATCTCAACCCTGCTAGATAGTTCCCCTACTCCAGCCATGTGCCCACAGAGACAGGCTAGGGACAGGACCTTTCTCTCTTTCCCCCTCCTTCCCTCCTTCCTCCTTTTTTCTTCCTCCTTCTTCTTTCCTCCTCCTTCCCTCCTTCCTCCTCCTTGCCTCCTTCCTCTTCTTTCCCTCCTTCCTTTTCCTTCCCTCCTTCTTTCCTCCTTCCTTTCCTCCATCCTTCTCCTTCCCCTTCATCAGATTATGGTGCATTGGCACAATTCTTATGACACCCTGAGTGGGGCCAGTATTGTGTAAAATGTGGAGACCTACCTACCTGGTTATAGAGATGTCTGAGATTCACTGTGGGCTGGTCCAACAGAAGGGCCATCTACCAGAAAAGGTGAGGACAGCTTGCTCTTAGAAAGACTCCATATGTGGCCTGGTGCAGTGGCTCACACCTGTAATCCCTAGCAATCTTGGAGGCCAATGTGGGTGGATTACTTGAGCTCAGGAGTCTGAGCAAAAGCGAGACCCTGTCTCTACCAAAAGAGAAAAAAATTAGCCAGGCATTGTAGTGGGCACCTATAGTCCCAAATACTTGGGAGGCTAAGGCAAGAGGAACTCTTGAGTCCAAGATTTGAGATTGCCATGGCACATTTAACATTTAAGTGAAACCATGGCACTTTGCCAGGACAACAGAGTGAGACTCTGTTTCAAAAAAAAAAGACAGAAGGGTAGGCTCCATGTGCTGTGAGGGCACACTTCAAGTTCTCTGAAGGTGTCTTGTAACATTGAGTAGAGAAGGGAGAGCATCTGGGCTGTGGAAACATGCTCCCTATATCTAGGGGCCTTAAGGTTAAGAAATGCAGAGCAGTAGGATTGGGTCTTTGTGGTCAGGTTGTGAGTTTGCCTACCCTAGGGGCTAGCATTTTTTTTTTGTTTTTGAGACAGAGCCTCAGGTTATAGCCCTGGATAGAGTGCTGTGACATCACAACTCACAGCAACGTCCAACTCCTTGGCTCAAATGATTCTCCTGCCTTTGCCTCTCAAGTAGCTGGGACTACAGGCGCCTGCCACAATGCAGGACGGGCGGTGGGCTATTTTTTTTGCAGTTTTTGGCCGGGGCTGGGTTTGAACCC
>NW_003852439.1:6777869-6780175 GCF_000181295.1 Otolemur garnettii
AGATGTTTGTGGAGCCACATGATGCCTGCTGTGTCCTGGAGGAGTGGGGACACTGTGTGCCTGTGTCCCCAGTATGCCTTGAAGCTCTCTGTAGGAACCAGGGCCACAGGGCCTCATCAGTGACCCAGAGGTCAAACCAGGGTTCTCCCTGCCCCCAGCTCTGTGTTTTCACTGAACAGTTACAATTGTTTCTTCTCATACAGCTTGAGGTTGCTTTCTCTCCTAAGTGGCAAATTCAGGGAGAAACTACATCTTCAAGTGCTTGTCTGTGTTTCATTTTGTTGATTGAAAATATATCTCTAGGCCATGAGGTCCGTGTGTGTCTTATGCATTATTTTCAATACTAGCTTTGTACATGGGAAGCACTGACTAAATTTGTACTTTTTTCTTTTTTATTTTTTTGAGGCAGAGTCTCACTTTCTTGCTCCTGGTAGTGTGCTGTGGCGTCTCACAGCAACCTCAAACTCTTGGGCTCAAGCAATCCTCTGGCTTCAGCCTCCCAAATAGCTACAACTACAGGCACCTGCCACAATGCCTGGCTGTTTTTTGGGAGACAGGGTCTCACTCTTGTTCAGGCTGGTCTCGAACTCCTGAGCTCAAGCAATCCACCTGCCTTGGCCTCCCAGAGTGCTAGGATTCCAGGCATAAATTTATACTTTTAGATGAATGAATAGCCTATGTGTAGCTTCACTGTACGAACTGTTCCCTGGTGGTGTTGGTCACACAGTTACCACACCAACTCTTTCTAGTCCTTTCTCTTCTGCTATACTTGGGCACTTGTGTTTTGCTTATTTGCTCATTTTCTGGGGCAGTTTATTGGGGTTGGCCTCCCTTTGTTAGGTGCCATTTCACCTCCTTAGTCTTTCCTTCTGTGGGTATGGATAGTTCACCAAGGTCTAGTCCTGAGGCTTCTTGTTTTTCTTCCTCATTTCATCCATTTGTTCCATCATCTATTCCTGGGTGTCTTACGATGCAGCAGGCACTGGGCCAGGAACTGAGGGTGCAGGAGAGAATAAAATAGAGTCAGTCTTTTCTTTTTTTTTTTTTTGTTTGAGTCAGAGTCTCAAGCTGTTGCCCTTGGTAGAGTGCCGTGGCGTCACAGCTCACAGCAACCTCAGACTCTTGGGCTTAAGTGATTCTCTTATCTCAGGCTCCCAAGTAGCTGGGACTACAGGTGCCTACCACATGCCTAGCTATTTTTTTTTTTTTTTGGTTGCAGCCATCATTGTTGTTTATCAGGCCTAGGCTGGATTAGAACCCGCTAATTCTGGTGTATGTGACTGGTGCCCTAGCTGCTTGAGCTACAGGTGCTGAGCCAGAGTCAGTCTTTTCTTTTATACAGTTTTGAGGAAAACAAGAAAAGGGACCTTGAAGATGCATTGTGGCCAGCTTCTGGAAGTGCAGTGTGTGGGAGTCTGTAGAAAGGGTGTGGACCTGGGGTCAGGATGATGGAGAATGGGCACCTGTGGTGAGTTCTGTGATGAACAAGACAAAGTAGGCCCGTGGGCCACACGTGGCCTGCGTAGGACATTTATCTGGCCCGCCGGGTGTTTTTGTCGCCACTGCCTATCCTGCTTAGCAGCCGACTTGTCCTGGGGCCTGCAGTCCAGCCCTCCAATGGTCTGAGGGACAGTGAACTGGCCCCCTGTTTAAAAAGTTTGAGGACCCCTGAACAAGAGTAAGCTAGGCCAGTGGTGCTCTGACAGAGGAGCTGCTAAGGGTCACCAAGGTGCTTGGGCCCTTTCCCAAGTTCCCCAAGTGGGAGTACCACTTGTCTTCTGGGCTTAGGGAGAGAGGCTGCCCTCTTCCTTCTAAATCTGCTGCTTTCCTGCCTTCCTGGGCAGGCACCCCTTTCCCTGGTCAGAGGCTGCCTCTTCCATTTGCTCTGTGGCCTGAGGCCAGTCATCAAAGCCACCTCTTCTCCCTTCACTGTGCTTCTCCTGCCCTTCCTGCCTCCGTACCAGCTGCTGTGAATAGAGCAGGACTGGAGAGCTCCTAGGATCAGCCGCAAATAAGGGCAGCAAATCACCAGTTTTTAGGAAGGTTTCCAGAGGCTACTCCTAGATCCATCTTATGTGTGGAAAGATTGTATACATCTTTGCTGGAGATACTCACATTTATGTTTGTTATGAAGATCTGTCTCCACCTGAGGGGGTGATGGGCTGTAAGGGACAGAGTCTTTATCTGGTTGAAGTTACCCTAATTGTGCTGCTTTGTAAGTTGTACTGTATGGCCTTTCCTAAATTTTCAGAAAACAGTTAAGTTAGTGGTAGAATATTTATTTATTTATTTATTTATTTTATTTA
>NW_003852439.1:6781435-6783614 GCF_000181295.1 Otolemur garnettii
AAAAAAAAAAAAAAAGAGAGAGAGAGAGAGAAAGAAAATAGAATGCAAGAAGAAACAAAAAGTACACCATTAAGATTTATTGCCCTGGCGGTCAGGAAAACAATGTTCAAATCACAGAACCCAGGTTTTAGGGACCAGCAGCTGCAGGAGGGCTGGCTGTGCCAACACTGAGGTCTGTGTGGTCATCCTTAGGGGCAGAAAGTAGGTAGAAAAATGGCCCCTTCAGTCTTTTTGGTAGTGATGGTAAATACAAGTAAATAAGTGAACTCATCCACCTGGAATGATGGGCAAACTCTGATGTCTACAGTACACAGTTCTGTTTTACCAAGATCATAATATTGATCTATGGACATTTGTCCTCCAGAATGTAGAGGAGAGAGTGGGGCAATGGTGCCATGAAGGTCTTGGGGACCCAGGGGAAACACAAGAAGACAGTGGATGTGACCAGATGTTTTTGTAGCAAAGGGATTTCTACCCATCAACGTGCTGCATGTTTTAATAGCAGGGAGAGGACGAGGAGGTGCTCGGAGCAGCCAGGCCATTAGGATGGTGCATAGGGAGTAGAGGTATGTAGTGGCTTCTGGAAGGGTATTGTAACTAAGGTGCTGAAGGTGCAGTATGAGAGAAGCCAGGAGCTGTAGAAAGGGCTGCTGGGTACAAGGAAGAGTTGGTCTTACATTCATAGGTGGCAGAAAGGAAGCAAAGTTGCCCAGCTCCTGGATGGCCTCTACCTTTTTCATGATGAATGTGGCCCTCAAAAAAAGGGTTTGAGAAGAATTTGAATCCCTAGGTGGGTAGCATGCTCCTGGCTACTTTGAGGAAGCAGAAGATGAAAGAAGACCTGAGTATTAGAAATGAGCAGGCATTTTACAGTTTGTAAACATTTCTGGCTGGATGCCAGAACTTCTGGGCAAGTGAGTTAGTGTCAACCCTGGACTGGGATCTGGGCCAGTTGAGTACTCTGTGAGGTGGAGAATCCATGCAGCTTGGTTCAGAACATATGGCTGGTGATTCTCAGGGGGTGGATGGCAGAGCCATTGCTGAGGTGACCACATTCCTTCCAGTGACACCTGGTAGTATGTGTAATCCATGAACTGCCTTCTGGTGCTCCAGGCATGTGGTTCCTATTGGGCTCTCGCCTGATCTTCCTGCATGATAGTAGTATCTTTCACTTGGGTCAAGATGGAGTGAGTGCTTATCTGGGAGGATCGGTAATAAGGTAAATTACTTTGGGGATTCAAAATGCTCCAAATAGACTTAGAGGACTGAAGGAGTGCAGTGACACCAGGGTTACTAGGGTTCTATGCTAAAGTTGTAGAAAATCTCTGCTGCAGGAAAGGAGAGAGTAGGGCTATATATGTGGGACACTGCTCTGCCTGTGCTCCTGCAGTATCCTGCAGGCTAAGTTCTGCCCACACCATGGTGGCAGAGCCTACGAGCTGTGAGCTGAAGTCAGGGAAGGGGAAGGCCCTGATAGCTGGCTGGTCATAGCCCTGGTGGCTGCCCTGCAGACAGAGATCTCTTTGGTTCTGAGACTCTGTGTTATCTGATGTACCCACTTGATTCCTAGCCTAGAGGGGTCGTTGGACACCAAGTCAGCTGATGTCAATGATACTTGCCTCATCGTTTCACTTAGGGAGTGGTGGCTACCCATTGCTACCATATTTCTTCCATCTGCCTGCTGGCTTGGCTGCTTTTGCAAATAGGCATTTCTGTAAAAATAAATGCCCTTGGTTTTTTTTTATTTTTTATTTTTCCTTTTTTATTTTTTTGAGACAGAGCCTCAAGCTGTCACCCTGGGTAGAGTGCTGTGGCATCAGCTTGAGCCCAACTCCTGGGCTCACGCGAGTCTCCTGCCTCAGCCTCCCAAGTAGCTGGGACCACAGGCGCTCGCCACAACACCCAGCTATTTTTTGGTTGCAGCTGTCATTGTTATTTGGTAAGCCCAGGCTGTATTTGAACCCACCACCTTAGGTGTATGTGGCTGGCGCCTTAGCCACTTGAGCCACAGGCATTGAGCCTGCCCTTGGGTTTAATGTCAGTATGGACTCAGGAAGTTTTGTTCCTTCAGCGTGGATAATCCTTTCCTGTCTTTGGTTTGGGACTCATGTAGGCCCCATTTTTTGTTTTTTTTTTGAGACAGAGCCTCAAGCTGTTCCCCTGGGTAGAGTGCTATGGC
>NW_003852439.1:6784260-6787408 GCF_000181295.1 Otolemur garnettii
AGGCGCCCACCACAGTGCCTGGCTTTTTTTTCTATTTTTAGTAGAGATAGGGTCTCTTGTTCAGCCTAGTCTGGAACTCCTAAGCTCAGACAATCCACCTTCCTTGGCCTTCACAGTGCTAGGATTATAGGCGTAAGCCACGAAGCCTCGTCCCTTGATACTGGGACCTAGGGCTCTGGCTGTGCCCTGTGTTCCCAGAGTGTTCCCTGCTTTCTGGTGCAATTCAGTAAGTACTTCAAGCACATGTGGGTCTGCCTGCCCTGGAATTGGCTATTTCTCTAAGAAGGCTGAGTTGTTTTGTAGGGAGAGCTATTATACCAACTTTTTAAACTACTTTTATTAAATATGAAGTACATGCAAAATAGTAATCATAATAATAACAGCGTGTGCAAAGAGTAAAGTATAACAAGATGAACATTCACCTCATCCATTGAGTTTAAGCAATTGTTTTTTGTTTGTTTGTTTTTTGAGACAGAGTCTCACTCTGTTGCCCTTGGTAGAGTGCCAGGTGTCATAGCTCACAGCAAACCTCAAACTCTTGGGCTCAGCCGATCCCCTTGCCTCAGACTCCCAAGAGCTGGGACAATAGGTGCCCACCACAATGCCTAGCTAATATTTTAATTTTAATTTTATTTATTTATTTTTTTTTTTGAGACAGTCTCGTGTCACCCTCAGTAGAGTGCCATGGTGTCATAGCTCACAGCAACCTCAAACTCTTGGGCTTAAGCAATTTTCTTGCCTCAGCCTCCCAAGTAGTTGGGATTATAGGCGCCTGCCACATGCCCAGCTTTTTTTTGTTATTGTAGTTGTCATTATTTGGCAGGCCCCAGCCGGGTTTGAACCCGCCAGCCCTGGTGTATGTGGCTGGCACTCTAGCTGCTGAGCTACAGATGTTGAGCCAATATTTCTATTTTTAGTAGAGATGGGGTCTCACTCTTGTTCCTGCTGGTCTTGAACTCCTGAGCTCAGGCTATCTTCCTGTTTCAGCCTCTCAGAGGGCTGGGATTACAGGCATGAGCCACCACACCCAGCTCATTTTATTCATTTTTTAAACAGAAGTGAAAAACATCTATGCATGGTGGCTCACACCTGTAATCCTAGCACTCTGGGAGGCTGAGGCAGGTGGATTGCCTGAGCTCAGGAGTTTGAGACCAGCCTAAGCCAGAGCGAGACCTCGTCTCTAAAAAATAGCTGGGTGTTGTGGCAGGCGCCTATAGTTCCAGCTACTTGGGAAGCTGAGGTAAGAGAATTGCTTGAGCCAAAGAGTTTGAGGTTGCTGTGAACTATGACACCATGGCACTCTACCAGCAGTGACAAAGTGAGACTCTGTCTCCAAATTTAAAAAAAAGAAATTTGTTAGGAAACTTTTCCTTCCTTTTCTGTCCTTCTCCAGGCACCAGTTTGCCGCTGATCCAATTTGCAGACATTGGTCACTGTTTCTGAGAACATCCATGCAGTATAACATAACCGGGCTGGGCACCAGTTCCCAGGAGCATGAAGTACCAGGCCTCAAATGCTGAGGATTTGGGTCCCTAGGTCTCTCCAGGGACAGGCAGTGCCTTCACTTCTGGCTCTGATCTGTATTTAGCCCCACTTTGTAGGGTAATTCAATCCACTCATCTTTAAAAGAGACCTATTAATCTAAATTCAAAGTATATCAATACCTTGAGTTTAATTTTTTTAATCAATTTTATTGAGGTAATATATAATGTGCCTTTTTTTTTTTTTTTAGTTTAATTTTTTTTTTTTGAGACAGAGCCTCAAGCTGTCCCCCTGGGTAGAGTGCTGGCATCACAGCTCACAGCAACCTCTAACTCCTAGGCTCAAGTGAGTCTCCTGCCTCAGCCTCCCAAGTAACTGGGACCATAGGCGCCTGCCACAACACCCGGCTATTTTTTGGTTGCAGCTTTCATTGTTGTTTTGGCAGGCCCAGGCTGGATTCGAACCCGCCACCTTAGGTGTATGTGGCTGGCACCTTAGCCACTTGAGCCACAGGCGCTGAGCCGAGTTTAATTTTTTTAGATCAGTTTTATTGAGGTAATATATAATGTGCCTTTTTTATTATTATTTTTTTGAGACAGGGTCTCACTATGTTGCCCTCGGTAGAGTTGCCCTTGGTTACCCTCACAGCAACCTCAAACTCTTGGGCTTAAGGGATTCTCTTACCTCAGCCTCCCAAGTAGCTGGGACTATACGCGCCCGCCACAACACCTGGCAATTTTTGTTGCAGTTACCATCGTTGTTTAGCTGTCCCGGGGCCAGTTTGAACCTGCCACCCTTGGTGTTTGTGGCTGGCTCCCTCACCACTGTGCTATGGGTGCCCAGCCTAATGTGCTCATTTTAAGTGTACAGTTCCTTGAGTTTTGACAGATATATATAGGGTGGCCATAAAGTTCACGTGCAATTTTAAATACCCTGTATACCTGTGTAGTCCATTCCCCTTATCAAGATGTGGAACATTTTCACCCCTCCCAGAAAGTCTTTCATGCCCATGTAAAGTCAGTTCCTCAGCCGCCACTGGTCTGCTTTCTGTCACTATAGATTACTTTTCCTGCTCCAGATGTCATATAAATTGAATCATACACTATGTTCTTGTGTCTGGTTCCTTTTGCTCAGCGTATTTTTAGAATTCATTCATGACATACAAATCAGTAGTTTAGGCTGGGTGTGGTGGCTCAAACCTATGATCTGGAGGGCCAAGGTAGAAGGATCACTCATGACCAACCTAAGCAAAAGTGAGGCCCTGTTTCTACTAAAAATAGGACAACTAGCTATGCACAGTGGTACACACCTATAGTCCTAGCAACTCAGGAGGCTGAGGCAGGACGAGTCCAGGGAAGTTTGAGGCAGTAGGGAGATCTGATGATGCCACTGTATTATATCCTGGGCAATGGAATGAGACTGTATCTCAAAAACTAAACAAAACAGTATTCTTTTTTTTATTTTAATTATTTATTTAAAACAAGGTCTGGCAAGTTTTATCAAAGAAAAAAAATATACATGATTTACTTTTCACCAATCTGTTCTGGCATGCTTCTAATGGTATCAGAGTCACCTGGATTAATGATGGCCAGTGTGCATACTTGGTAGTATTTTCCACATGCTATGCCCAATTAAATATTATTACCGGCTCGGCGCCTATAGCTCA
>NW_003852439.1:6787712-6789849 GCF_000181295.1 Otolemur garnettii
TACTCTATTTCAGATTTTCTAAAAGCTGGGCAGTTATTGGCGAGGATGACCAATTTCGTTTTGCCTTGTCTGATCATCTTCAAAATCTGCTTGTCCCTGAGCACATACTTTCTACTTTTCATAAATAGTTGGAGCCTCGAGTTGATCGACTCCAGCTACTGTTTTGTCTTCTTTGCGGCCACCATCTTCCTGCCTTAGGTGTGAGATGGGTCCCAAGCAAGACCAGCCGCCAAGATGGCCGGGAGCAAGCTATTTTATTTTATGGGAATGAGCTATTTTATTTTATTTTTTTATTGAGACAGAGTCTCACTTTGTCATTGTCTGTAGAGTACTATAGCATCATAGCTCACAGCAACCCCATACACCTGGGCTCAAGTGATTCTCTTATGTTAGCCTCCCTAGTAGCTGGGACTACATGTGCCTTCCACAAAACCTGGCTATTATTTTTTTGTTTAGCAGGCCCAGGCCGGGTTTGAACCCACCAGCCGTGGTGCATGTGGCCAGCTTCCTAACCACTGAGCTATGGGTGCCCAATCATTATTCTTTTATTTATAAGAAATTGTCAAAGCATTTTCTAAAGTAGCTCTATCATTTTGTATTCCCGTCAGCAATACATGAGAGTTCCAGTTGCTCCACATTTGTCAATATTTGATGTTGTCAGCTTTTTTTCTCCCTGCTCCTAAACCTAGCAACCACTTATCTTAGTGTTACAATAGACTGGTTTGCAATTTCCAGATCTTTTCTATAAATGGAGTCACACAGTATGTAACTCTTTTGTGTCTGGCTTCTTTCTTTCAACACTTTTGTTATTATTTTTTTTTTTTGCAGTTTTTGGCCAGGGCTGGGTTTGAACCTGCCACCTCAGGCTTATGGGGCCGGCGCCTTACCCCTTTGAGCCACAGGCACCGCCCTCAACACTTTTTTCTTTTTCTTTTTTGTTTATTTTTGGGCCGGGGCCAGGTTTGAACCTACTACCTCCGGTATATGGGGCCGGCACTCTACTCCTTGAGCCACAGGCACCACCCAACACTTTTTTCTATAAGAGATTTACCCACATAGTTGTGTGTAGCTTAATTCCTTCTTTGTGTTGTATAGCTTTCCATTTGTGAGTACTACTATGCAGTTATCTGTTCTTCTGTAGATAAGCTTTGGATAATTTCCATGTTTGGGTCATTCTGAATAGTGCTCCTATGAAAATTCTCATATACATGTTTTTGGTGAACACATGGAGACATTTCTGTTGGGGATATACTGAGGATTAGAAGTATTGGGTGGGGGCGGCACATGTGGCTCAGTGAATAGGGTGCTGGCCCCATATACCGAGGATGGCAGATTCAAACCTGGCCCTGGCCAAACTGCAACAAAAAAATAGCTGGGCGTTGTGGTGGGCGCCTTTAGTCCCAGCTACTGGAGAGGCTGGGGCAAGAGAATCACCTAAGCCCAAGAGCTGGAGGTTGCTATGAGGTCTGACACCACAGCACTCTACCGAGGGTGACAAAAAAATAGAAGTACTGGGTGGTAGGGTGTGCATATGTTCAACCTCAGTACACTGCCAGTTTTCCAGAGCTGTTGGATGATTTCTTGTCTCACCAAGAGGGAGTTAGAGTTCCCTTTGTTCTAAGTCCACCTTCCATTTTAGTGGAGCTAACCTGCTAGTGCCTGTTTCTTTGTAATAGCCATAGAACATTCCATCCTACAGAGTTAACTTCTGTTTTAACCATTCCCCAGTGGGTAGATTTTTAGTCTATATACAGTTTATTTGTAATAAAAAATAAGTAAATAGCTTTTAGTTACTTTTGCACCTTTGTATTCCTTTTCTGTTAGTATTGTTACATATTATTTCACATTTCTGTGGGTTCTCATTCTGATGTGGGTGTCCTTGGGCTAAAATCAAGGTGTTGGTGGAGACACTGCTTTTGGCAAGCTCTAGGGGAGGATCCGTTTCCTTGCTCATGGGGTCATAGGACTGTGGTCCCTGTCTCCTTACTGGCTGTAACTTGAGGGCCTTTCTTAGCTTCTAGAGCGATGTTTTTCAACCTTTTTTATCTCACAGCACACTTGAACCTATAGTTTAAGTTCTGTGGCACATTTAAATTATATTGATAAAAATACAGTTTAAGAATATACTTACTGGCTC
>NW_003852439.1:6792143-6793521 GCF_000181295.1 Otolemur garnettii
ACATGTGGCCCTCCTAGGACATTTATCCCGCCCGCCAGGTGTTTTTGCCGCCGCTGCCTGTCCTGCTTAGCAGCTGACTCGTCCCCGGGCCCACAGTCCAGCCCTCCAACAGTCTGAGGGACAGTAAACTGGCCCCCTGTTTAAAAAGTTTGAGCACCCCTAGCCTAGGCCCAGGAGTTAGAGGTTGCTGTGAGCTGTGTGACGCCACGGCACTCCACCGAGGGCGATGAAGTGAGACTCTTGTCTCTGCAAAAAAAAAAAAAAAAAAGGACGAGTTCAAGACAGCCTGAGCAAAAGTGAGACCCTGTCTTTACTAAAAATAGAAAAACTGGCTCGGCGCCCTTAGCACAGCTGTTATAGCACCAGTCACATACACCAAGGGTGGTAGGTTTGATCCCAGTTCTGGCCAGCTAAGCAACAATGACAACGGCAACAGAAAAATAGCCAGATGTTGTGGAGAGTGTTGTGACAGGCACCTGCAGTCCCAGCTACTTGAGAGGCTGAGGCAAGAGAATCGCTTAAGCCCTAGAGTTGAAGGTTGCTGTGAGCTGTGATACCACCACACTCTACCAAGGGTGACATAATGAGACTCTGTCTAAAAAAAAAAAAAATAATAGAAAAACTGAGGCAAGAGAATCACTTGTGCCCAAGTTGGAGGTTGCTGTGAGCTTTGATACCACGGTGCTTTACCCAGGGTGACAGCTTGAGACTCTGCCTCAAGAAAATGATAATTTTAAAAAAGGGTTGGGCATAGTGGCTCATGTCTGTAATCCTAGTACTCTGGGAGGCCAAGGTGGGTGGATTGCTTGAGCTTAGGGGTTTGAGACCAGCCTGAGCAAGAGTGAGACCCTGTCTCTACTATATATAGAAAAACTAGCCAGTTATTGTGGCGGGTGCCTGTAGTCTCAGCTACTTAGGAGGCTGAGACAAGAGGATCACTTGAGCCCAAAAGTTTGAGGTTACTGTGAGTTATGATACCATAGCACTCTACCCAGTGCACAGAATGAGACTCTGTCTGGGGAAAAAGAAAAGAAAAGAAAAGAAAAAGAAAATCTCTGTTCTAGAAGTTGCCCACACCAGTCTTCACTTAGGACCCTTTGCTCCATTTGCAAAGCCAAGGATGGTGGGTCAGGTTCCTCTCACACTTTGAATCTCTCTTATCTTGCCTCTAACTCAGCCAGGAAAGGATTTTAAGGACTAATGTTATCAATTGGTCCTACCCAGAAAATTCAGGATAATCTCTGATTATCAGGGTCCATACCTTAGTCTTTTCTCTAGAGTCCCTTTTGTCCTATAAAGTAACACATTCACAGGTTCTAGGGACTAGGACATGGATAGCACCGGGGGCCATTCTGTTGACTGCATCCTTTGAGAAGTT
>NW_003852439.1:6794164-6798247 GCF_000181295.1 Otolemur garnettii
AAAAAAAAAAGATAAAAGAAAGAAACTGAATTAAGCCAGGCCTTCGAGGTGGCTCATGCCTGTAACCCTACCACTCTGGGACGCTGAGGCAGGTGGATTGCTTGAGCTCACAAGTTTGAAACTAGCCTGAGCAAAAACTAGTCCCTGTCTCTACTAAAAATAGAAAAACTGAGATGAGAGGATCGCTTGAGCCCAAGAGTTGGAGGTTGGTGTAAGTAAGTTATGACATCACAGCACTATACCTAGGGCAACAACTTGAGACTCTCTCTCAAAAATAAATAAATAAATAAACTGAGTAGTTTAAAACAACACTCATTTATTACCTCACAGTTTCAGGAAATGTAGCATGGATTAGGTAGGCCCTCTGAGGGTCTCTCAGAAGCTGCAGATCAAGGCTGGTCTGATTGGAAGCTGTGCTGAGAAAGTTCCCTTCCAGACTCAGCACCTTGTGGGCAGTGTCACCCATCCTCAGTACCTGGCACTGTGCCTGGACTGTGCACTTCATGGAGCCAGCAAAACCAAATCTCAGTCTCATGGAACATAGTCACAGAAGGGGTGCACCCCTCACCTTGGCTGTGTTCTGTTGGTCAGAAACAAGTTTCAGGTCCCACCCACCCTGACCTGGAGTGCTGGCCACACTGCTTAGCACTGTCTCAGTGAGCGGCTCACTGAAGACTTGTGGACTCCTCTCTTCTGTCACCAGGCCTGCATGTACTATGGGGGAGGCAGGTTTTTTTGGCATAGGTATGTGGGAGAGCAAATGTGAAGACCAGTTCTGGCAGTGTTGGCAGGAAGACAGTGTGGCCTCAGAGGGGCTGGCTGGGGTGGCTGGGTCCCACAGCACCTCTACACATCTACCTGCTTAATGGAACGCTTTTTCTGGAATACCCAAACATTCCTCTTTTGCTTTTTGTCTATCTCTGGAAACTTGGCAGGAGCTTCTTTTGCCTCCCTATGGAGTGACACACCAAGAAACAGAAGCCACCTCCCCTGATGTGTCCATTTGCCTTGGACACTGTGTTAGGATCATGTATTTGCACACTATGTCCAGCCAGCCTGATGTAGGCCCTGCATCCTAGGAAGTAAGATCTGGGACTCCTAGGCTGGGCATGGTAGCTCACGCCTATAATCCTAGACTCTGGGAGGCTAAGGTGGGTGGATTGCCTGAACTCAGGAGTTCAAGACTAGCCTGAGCAAAAATGAGACTCTATCTCTACTAAAAATAAAAAACTGAGGCAAGATGATCGCTTGAGCCCAAGAGTTGGAGGTTGCTGTGAGCTATGATGCCACAGCACTCTACCCAGGGTGACAGCTTGAGATTCTGTCTCAAAAAAAAAGACATCTGGAACTCTCATGGAAAGTCCTCAGCAGGGCTGCCTGCCCACATCCACACCCTCCCAGGGAGTACTTCTGGCCCCACCCAGGAGAGCCCAAGTTATATAGACTGGGCTACATAACAGGAAGAACCTGTTGGGGTTGGATGTGTGGACTCTGTATGCAGGCCTTTCCCTTTAACACAAATTGGGCATTCCAGTGTCAGATGCTCAACTTAAATATAGCGAGGAACAGATGTCAATTAGCATTTTCTGTTTCATTCTTAAATCTTGTCTTTTATTAATCATTTTTTATTCAATAAATTTTTAATAAGTTGTCTTGTAGCTTTTAATTATGTTGGAAAGTAGATGGATAATTTGACATTTGTTTCTTCTGAATCTCAGGCAAAATGAGGCCGTGGCATGTCTGTTGTCTGTTTGAGGGGCACCCTCCTCATCCTGCTCCATTTAGGTTGTCCACACTGAGGCTGGGTGTCCGGGCTGGGTGGCATGTTGGGTTGAAGCAAGTCAGCTAGGTTGTCATAGTGGGTCTTCACTTTGGCAGATCCCTGCTTTCTCTGAATAATAGAAAATCCAGGCTTGGCACCAGTATCTCTGGCAGGATGCAGGCCATATACACCAGGGCTGGTGGGTTTGAACCTAGCCTGGGCCTGCTAAAAACAACAATGACAACTACCACAAAAAGATAGCCGGGTGTTGTGATGGGCACCTTTAGTCCCAGCTATTTGGGAGGCTGAGGAAGCAAATCGCTTAAGCCCAAGAGTTTGAGGTTGCTGTGAGCTGTAACTCCATGGCACTCTACTGAGGGCAACATAGTGAGACTCTGTCTCAAAAAAAGGGGGGGGGGTGGCACCTGTGGCTCAAAGGAGTAGGGCGCCAGCCCCATATACTGGAGGTGGTGGGGTCAAACCCAGCCCCAGCCAAAAAACACAAATAAATAAATATCAGCAATCTTGATTTCTATACCCAAAATAAAGCTAAGTGTTAAGATCATAATTAAACAAGTATCTGAGAATTATGAGCTCTCTTTTTGGTGTGTTTTTTTACTCCTATCCAGATTACTTTGTAATTCTGTAGGGGTACAATAAAGATGGATTTTCTTTGGGGTATATCTTCCTGATTGTCACAGACATTCTTGCATTAGTGGAGCTCTCTGAAGAAGGGGCATATAGGCAAAAAGTATGTTTTGTATCCTGCTCTGGACCTGTCAGGTGATTCCTGGCAAAAACATTGTGCTGGTTTCTCCAGCTGCAGAACGTCCCTGTGAGTACGCTGCTGCACAGTGCTCACAACAGATTGTCACTGATGGACAGGCTAGGTGAGCCCTAGAAACTCCCTGATGGCCAGATATACTCCCAAGCAAAGAGTGGCAATTGCAGGCTTGGGCCCCACTTTCCACCATTGCTTCCGCAGCCACTCTGCACTTACAGCTCTTAGGGAAATGGGTCTCCATGGGTGGGAACTTGGGTGCCATGGTCAACTCCCCAAATCACCAGGACATTGGTGACTGACAAAAACAAAGGCACAGGGTAGTGCCTGTGGCTCAAAGGAGTAGGGCGCTGGCCCCATATGCCGGAAGTGGCAAGTTCAAACCCGGGCCCAGCCTAAAACTGCACCCCCCCCCAAACAAAAACAAAACAACAAAGGCACACTTGGGAAGTCAACACTTTAGTGACTTTTGGGTGCCTATTCCTCCTCCTTTCCTTCTCCATGCTTCTTGGAATCCGTGCTATAAAATACCCATTTGCAGCAACTGAGTTGCCAGCCTAGTTATTTCATGCCCTTGCTCCTCTGGTGGCTCCCCAACCTGAGCCTGGTGGCTGCTATGTGCTCAGTTCCTTTCCTGCCTCTGCTGTAGTCCCGGAGCCTGGGAAGTCAGGATACCAGTGTAGACTGTCATGTGTATGGCTCTTATCCCTGTCGGATCTTGGGCCCTTCTGCATGTAGTTTTTAGTATTCCCTTTTCACTCCTGAAAAGAAACAGTTTATAGCTGGGCATAGTGACTCACGCCTATAATCCTAGCACCCTGGGAGGCCGAGGCGGGTGGATTGCATGAGCTCAGGAGTTTGAGACCAGCCTGAGCAAGAGCAAGACCCTATCTCTACTAAATATAGAAAAATTAGCTGGATGTTGTGGTGGGTACCTGTAGTCCCAGCTACTTAGGAGGCTAAGGCAAGAAGATCTCTTAAACCTAAGAGTTTGAGGTTGCTGTGAGCTATGACGCCACAGCACTCTACCCAGGGCACAGAGTGAGAGTCTGTCCCAAAAAAAGAACTTACAAATGTATATCCTACTTTATACTCATAAAACGTATATGTACATACATACATGTCTACAAGATGAGGAAGAAATGTGCATGATTTTTTTTTTTTTTGCAGTTTTTGGCTGGTTCTGGGTTTGAACCTGCCACCTCTGACATATGGGACCGGCGTCCTACCCTTTTGAACCACAGGTGCTTCCTGAAATGTGCATGATTTATAATAAAATCATTTATATTAAAGTAAGTCAGGGCTTGGATACAGAAACTGAGAAGGCAGCAGGCAAAGTGTGTCTGGTGTTGTTATCAGAGTAGTGAACAACTCTTGGTAAAATTTTGGGCAAATTAAGACATAGTCCCTCAGGATTGACCTGGTATTGGTGTTGCCGGGAGATGCAGTGTTAAGATAGAACAGATGTGGGCAGCACCTGTGGCTCAGTGGATAGGACGTTGGCCCCATATACTGAGGGTGGCAGGTGGTGGGTTCGAAG
>NW_003852439.1:6798602-6800441 GCF_000181295.1 Otolemur garnettii
CATGGATTTTTGGGGGCAAGACACTCTTTTTGGGGGCATACTGTGTTTAGTGATCATAGCCACTGTTAGTGTAAATTGTTTTAATGGTAACATTGTTTAGTAGGAATCTGAAATTTTTCCTCACCAGTGTTCACTGAGAACCTCAGCAGGTCCCACAGGGAAGAGCTCAGGGCATCTCATCGGCTGTGGCTCCCCTACCCGCTGCAAAGCAGAGGCTTGCCACCCTCCAGGAGGCTGGTGAGTCAGGCCCCAGAGGCAGCTGTTTCCAAATCATAAAGCACAGGGGGCCCCTTCATGCTGGTCAATGGGAGAGCCTGCCCAGAGCCTGGTTGTGGATGGTGCTTCCGATTGGATGCCGTTGGATGGGGTATCAGCACAGCTTTATGCCCCAGGCCTGTTGGTGATGAATTTGGTCTCTTTAGGCTTCTCTGGGCACAGCTGTTACAGCAGCTGAGGCTTTGCCTGGGGGCACAGCGCCATCTAGAGATGGCTTAATGGCAGGGCAGCTTCTTTTGAGGGGCACTGGGATTTGGAGGAGGAGTAAGTCCTGGGTCAAAGGCTTCTCTGTTTGTGCTTCCTGTTTGATACAATTCCAGGAGCTTCCACCCAAAGAAGCTGGAGAGAGAGCTGGGGAGATGGGGTTGTAGGAAGGTGGTGGACGGGCCTTGTGTACTCTTTCTTCCTGGTGAATGTTTTGTTTTGTTTCAGAACATGCACAAGACAACTTTCTCTCACGTTTTTTAATTGCGTAAATACAGTATAAATTTTAAGTGAGCATCTCAGTGGTGTTAAGTCCATTCACTCTGCTGAGCACCATTACTTTCTACTCCCAGTAGTGTCTGAGGACTCCATAGCCTTGCCAGCACTTGCTGTCACATGTACTGCTGTGCTGTGGGTATGAAGTGTCATTTTGATTTTTGGTTCCCTGATGGTGAATAATGCTGAGCCTCTTTTCCTAAGCTTATTGGCTATTTACATATCTTTGGGGAAAAACCTATTCAAGTCTTCTGCCCTTTTTTAAAAAAAATATGATTTATATTTTTTCCCAAGAAGACAGTTTTTCTTCCATCCTTAGGGACTCAACTCCTTACATGGGCTTTGGCAGAGATCCTGGGATAGCGTCTGCAGGTCTAAATCAGGGTGGGCCTCAGGAGAGTTTTCGTGCATGCAATGAGCCTCCCATACCACTGCTCATTACGCACAGTGATGTCAGGCCACACAGCTCAAGAGGCACACAGGCATAGAAGACACTCACTTCAGAAAGGTTCCCAGAGGCTGTGGCCCTTTCTGTGTTTCTGAAGACAAAGTTGTTAATGACTTTGTCCTTGGGCATGCCTTGGGAGCGGTTCCTGTGGTCAGGCACACACTGCAGCCCTTTTTGGCACAACTATGATTCCTTTTTTTCTTTCTCATTTTAAAAGCAAGGATCCAAGAGAGGCTGCCCATTTTTAATCAGAATTTTTGTTGTTGTTGAGTTATAGGGTTTTTTAAATCCATTTTGGACATCAGTCTCTAATAAGATGTATGATTTGCAGATTAGTCTTTTCCATTTTCTCATTTCATTTTTACTCTGTTGATAGTGTTCTTTGAAGCATGAGAACCAGGTTTTAATGTGCAGTTAGGAGTTGGCCAGGCAGAAGGATAATGCAGGCGGAAGCACTGATGCCTGAAGAAGAGTGACTGCCACAGGCAAAGATGCTGTGTGGTCAGCTTACAAGAGTGGACCCTGCAAATAGAGACAGGCAGTCTCTGTGTGAGAGCAACAATAGTTTAAAAAATGCCCATTTCTTTTTTTTTTTTTTTTTTTTTTGAGACAGAGCCTCAAGCTGTCCCCCTGGG
>NW_003852439.1:6801066-6806079 GCF_000181295.1 Otolemur garnettii
CAGGTGCACCTGGGTAGCCAAGCGCGGATAGTCAGTGAGATTCTGTCTCCAAAAAAAAAAAAAAGGAAAGAAAGAAAAGAAAAATAAAAACTGAAGAAATGGAGAGGTCTCCAGAGAAATAGCAATTAAAAAATGACTGTATCCTCAGTAATGCTCCAAGCACACTTCAGTTGTCAGTATCTGGGGGCTATAGCAAAACCAAGAACTCAGAAATACATTAGCCTTTGAGAGTTCAACTTTGAAATTCATACAAAGTAGGTCAGAGTGGAGATAAACTGTTGTCTGTGTGTGCTGGACTCATCTTTTACCTGCTTCCCATTAAAGAGCATTTCCTAGTGGAAGTGCTCTGGGGCCAGAGCCCCTTGAGGGAAGAGGCCCAATGCCTGGCACCCAGCACAGCCATGAGGAGGCCTGTTCCTGATAGGAGCATGTCTGTTCCTCGATGCCCTGACCCTGTTCTGGGCAGGCTGGGTAGCAAGGCCTCAGCCCTCTGCTTCCTTGCAGGAATCGACTACAAGACAACCACCATCCTGCTAGACGGCCGGCGTGTCAAGCTGGAACTCTGGTGAGTGGGGCAGCACTTGGGGCTGTTGGGTGGGGAGTGGGAACCTGGACGGGGAGGACGGAGTCCAGTGTATGTTTCACTTGGAATAGCCATTTAAGTAGACCTTGTGTAAACGTGGAGTAGGTTGTGTTCCATGATGCAAAGACCAGAAAGCCCAAGGAGTCTAGTTCTGGTGGGGTCCACCTTCATTTTTGCCCACAGAAGCCATTTCCATTATGGTGGGGCTGTGCCCCCTTTCCCCTTGCCTTTTACCTGCTTCCTATTAAAGAGCATTTCCTAGAACTTAAACGTCAAGGCATAAATTCCCTCAGGTTGGAGTTGTCCAGCCTGGCAGGATGGTCTCAAAGGGCTCTCTGGCCCCTGTGGGGGGCTTACTCAGCACGTGGATGGAGGTTGGCCCCCTCTGAGCCTGCCAGCTTGGTGCCAGTGGCTGTGCAGACAACGCTCCATAGCCTTCTTGGCCTGCTATGACCACCTCCATCTGCCTTCCCCAGGATATTCATGGCAAGTTTCCCACAAGGGTCATAGTGTGAACGCTGGAGGGTCCATGGCCGTGGCTATCCTGACACCCTTCCTCCATGTGTTCCAGGGACACATCAGGCCAGGGCAGGTTCTGTACCATCTTCAGGTCCTACTCCAGGGGTGCACAGGTGAGACCAATGGCTTCTTTTGTCTTCTAAGTGCATGATTCTCCTTGTTACCCTGCCAAGCTCCCCAGCATTTTGTGCCTTTCTAAGGATATTTTGACATGTCAACATCAGGTTTTCCTCAATAGCCTGTCCTTATTGGGGGAGGGGCATGCCTTCCTGAGGCCTTCTCTGAACTTGGGAGCCTTCCTTCCCCAGACCCTTGTGTGCAGGGGCTTTGGGCGCAGGGGGCACCAGGGCTCCTGATGTGCCTGTGTCCAGCATCCTAGCATAGGCTGTTGCTGTCCTTATAGCCATGGCCAGCAACCATCTGAGTGATTCAAGGGTGTGCCCTGAGCCCAGTGAGGCCCTACAGCCTTCCCCAGCGGTGGAATGCAGTTCATTCTCCATTTTCACTAGAAACCAATGTTGGTTTCCTCATGTGTCCACCCAGGACTCCCACATGTTGAGTTGCAAGGCTGTAGAGGGTAGGGTCTGGCTATCTCCCAGGGATGGCTGGAGCTGAACTATGCTCCAGGACTCTTTGGTGCAGACTAGAAGCCTTAAAGAAGGCTCCGTGTGAGTTGCTGCAGCAGATCCACAAGAAAGGGGCCCAGTGACAACAAAGGGCAGGATACAGGGGGCTTCCCTGGGGGAAAGCACCCAGGGTGGTCCTGTGCAGAGCCAGTATGCTGCAGTACACTCAGGGCCATGTGTGCACGGGCCTGTGCCCAGTGTGGAGGGCACACTTAGGTACCCTTTGTGTCCCCTGTGCTCCCCACCAGATCTGCTTATATGTGATTCTGAGAACAGAAGGCTGGTAGGTAGTTGAAACCCTCTGTGAACAGATTTGCTGCTACTTCAGTATGAGGGTTTGAATGAAGGTCAGTCCTGTCTCTGCTGCACAGAGACTTCTGGAAGAGCCAGATGCAACCCTCAAGGGTCAGACTACACCCTCAGGCAACCTGCTTAGCCTCATGCAGACCCAGGGGTCATATTTAGGTCTGGGGTCTGGATGTCTTTGGGGAAAAGGTCACGTATGTGTCTTACAGTTTCTAGCTCAAGGTAGGTCTATTCTAAGCAGGCTCATGGCCCACTGTGGAGCTTTGTCCCTTGCAAAGGTATCTTTACCTGATTTTCTGTACTGTAGTATAGTGTCAACTCTTTGCTGTCTCCTTTGCTGAGGGCAGGTAGAGAACTCCAAGGCTGAGCAGGGCAGCATCTTGTACTGGGAGTTCTCAAAGAAATGTTGGGGATTCACCTCAAGGGAGCAGAACAGTCTAGGGAACTGTATCAAAGGGCCACGGCATTAGGAAGGTTGAGAACCACTGGTCTAGGGGCTCCTTCAGTGTGGGAGCTCCTTCACCCAACAGGTGCACCTGGGTAGCCAAGCGCGGATAGTCAGGTGGCAGAAGAGCTCTGGAGTACCAGCAGAGTCACTACCGCTTCCACTGCCACAGTAGATTAGCTCAAGGGGAAGCTACAGCAGTCCTGGCAGCAGCCCTGAGACCACTGTGGAGAATGAAAGCTGACATGGAGCATGGCAGGTAGAGAAAGCACAGGTACACAGAGCGTGTTCCATGGCCCCCTTTCTGTCTTTTAGAGAAGGAACTATAGGCACAACTTGATATCTGCAAAAAAGGTATCTTATTGTCTTCTTTTTGCTTTAAGTATTTCCTAATTTTTCTACAGTAAAAACATATTGCCAGGCATGTTGGCTCACACCTCCCCAGCACTCTGGGAGGCCAAGGCAGGAGGATTGCTTGAGCCCAGGAGTTCAAGACCAGCCTGAGCAAGAGTGAGACCCTGTCTCTAAAAATAGCCAGGCATTATGGCGGACACCTGTAGTCTCAGCTACTTGGGCGGCTAAGAGGATCACTTGAGCCCAAGAGTTTGAGGTTGCTGTGAGCTATGACGTCAGAGCACTCAACTGGGGCAACAAAGTGAGATTCTATCTCAAAAAAAAAAAAAAAAACCCACCAAAAAATGTATTACTTTATTGCAGTAAAAACAGACAAAGGAGGGCAGTTATCTTGGGCTGTGATAACAAAGGATTATCAGGAAATACTGAGAAAGGCAAATAAGAAGTTGCACCTGGCAGGGCCCAGCTGTTAAGTGTCCTTGTTGCAGAACAAGGAGGGAGGAACAGACCACAGGCAGTTATATCTGTTCATTGACATGAGAACTGGGAAAAATCCATCTCACAAGTTCTGTATTTGCTAGGGTGTAAGTTTTTTGGAAAGCAGATTGTGTGTTATCATATCTGTATTCTCTCCAAGTATCTAGCACAACTGGTTATTTTGTTTGTTTTGCTTTGCTTTGTTAATTCTGGAAGTTCTGGCTGGGTGCCTGTGCTCAGTGCTTAGGGCACCGGCCACATGCTCCAGGGCTAGTGGGTTCGAACCTGGCCAGGGCCTGCTAAACAAACAAACAAACAAAAAATTCTGGAAGTTCTTAGTTGTTGTTATTTCCTAGATAAGAAGAACTTGTTGTGAACCCTAGGTGCAAGTCTTAGGTCTGGACATGGGGTGTTTTTCCTGGGCGCCTTGCCCTTGGGAAAAACAATGAAACACCTGAGCTGGGAATCTGGGCCTCTGGCCATTTTGGCTGAGCATTTGCTTTACCCTGGACCCAGCCCTGACCTGTGTCCTTTCTGCAGTGATTAGCAGTGAGGAGTGGTGGCCCTCAGAGCAAGTGTAGAGCCTGATTTTCTATTAAGAGTGGAGAGGCTGGTTGGTGCCTGTGGCTCAAGGGCGGGGCGCCGGCTCCATATGCCAGAGGTGGTGGGTTCAAGCCACTCCAAAAAGAGTGGAGAGGCTGTAGGCAGTGCCTGTGGCTTAGTGAGTAGGGCGCTGGCCCCATATACTGAGGGTGGCAGGTTTGAACCTGGCCCCAGCTAAACTGCAACAAAAAAATAGCTGGGCATTGTGGTGGGTGCCTGTAGTACCAGCTACTTTGGAGGGTGAGGCAAGAGAATTGCCTAAGCTCAAGAGTTGGAGGTTGCTGTGAGATGTGACGCCAGGGCACTCTACCCAGGGGGACAAAGTAAGACTTTGTCTCTTAAAAGAAAAAAAAAAGAGTGGAGAGGCCTTGGTTCCCCGAGGGCTTGTGTCTTGTAAATGGGATTAAGAGAGGCCATTGGCCACCCTCTCACTTTTGTCACCTGTCCTACAATGGCAGTCTTGCAGCTTGTCCATGAGTCCCTTCACATTCCACTAAAGAGCCAAAGGCTTCCTTCACTTTATGGACTGTTTTCTGTTGATGGAGTCTGAGGTGGCCCCTGGTAAAAGCCCATGCCACCCACTGGGGGAGTGAGCAGGTCAACCTGGGTGGGTCCCTGGGGCTCAGCAAGGAGAAGTATGGTCAAGCTTGGTGGTATCTTCAGTGTGGTTGGGTCAGTGAGATGTGCTGTCCCATTAGTTGAGAGTTTGGGAGTCAGCTGGTTTAGTAGCAGGGAGGGTGTTGGCCTGAGGCTACCCATCCATCATGGCAAAAAGGTTGATCTGTTTACCAAAACAGAGTTTTGTATAGAAAATGATACAAAGTGTACACTTAAAATTGAATGAGTATGATTAGGATACCAGCATGGCACTTGTCATCAGGCAGACAGGCAGATACTAGCTACCCAGGTTTACTCCTGGGTGGGTGCTGGTATGTACAGGGGAGAGTTGGTATTAATTTATGCCCTAGAGTACTAGTTTGTGTTTTTAAAAAAAGGAGCATGTAGGCTCGGTGCCTATAGCTCAACCAGCTAAGGCGCCAGCCACGTACACCTAAGGTGGCGGGTTCGAATCCCCAGCCCGGACCCGCCAAACAACAATG
>NW_003852439.1:6806377-6807500 GCF_000181295.1 Otolemur garnettii
GGCTTAGGCGATTCTCTTGCCTCAGCCTCCAGAGTAGCTGGGACTCTAGGCACCCGCCACAACGCCTGGCTATTTTTTTGTTGCAGTTTGGCTTAGGCTGGGTTTGAACCTGCCACCCTCGGTATATGGGGCCGGTGCCCTACCCACTGAGCCACAGGCACCACCCATGTATTATGTTTTTAAATATAGAATGTGGAAGTGTTGATTTGCCCTTTGTTCTCCCTCTTTGAAATACATGCTTCCAGACTAACCAAGAAATGGCCTTCTGCTCACTTGCCTTAGTGTTCAAATATCACAGGAATAGCAGTGTTTACCATAGAACATACAGATCAACATAAACTGAAAATCACCCCCTGTATTTTCACCATTTGTTGCATGCCCATTTAACCTTTTTTAGTGTCATGTATTATATGTTTACATCTCTTTTACAACTTTATTTTGTACATGTTTGGGACCTGTATTTCTCACCTCAGAATTTATCCTACATTTTTCCATGATCATCAAATAGATTTCTAAAGTATGATCCTGTCTACATGGTGTGTTTTCCTCAACTTACTGAAATCAGATACTTAATTTGTGTGTTTGTGTTCCTGTGAACAACGCTGTGCCAAGTGTTAGAGAACAGACTGTATCATGATGCTTTATTGTTGCACATGAGAGAGCTTCATTCCCTGTGTCCTGAGCTGCAGGACTGACTCCCAGGGATGTATTTATTTATCTTAAAGCTTACCTTTTATCCCACACCAACTGGCTTCTGGCTATGGAGTCTGAGTCGATCGGTCTCTTTCCTGCCTCCCAGGGATTCCTTCCAGCTTCCGGGGCCTCCTAGCTCCAAGCAGGGCCTATCCTAATTGGAGGAGCTTGCAGGACTGAGGGTTATTCATTTTGACCTTTGCCTTAACAAGACCTGAGAGGTGACTCGGCACCTGTGGCTCAAGTGGCTAAGGCGCCAGCCACATACATGTAAGGTGGCGGGTTTGAATCCAGCCCGGGCCTGCCAAACAACAATGATGGCTGCAACCAAAAAATAGCCAGGCCTTGTGGCGGGCGCCTGTGATCCCAGCTACTTGGGAGGCTGAGGCAGGAGATGTGCTTGAGCCCAGGAGTTGGAGGTTGCTGTGAG
>NW_003852439.1:6808112-6810816 GCF_000181295.1 Otolemur garnettii
AAAAAAAAAAAAAAAGACTACAGAAATCAAAAGATGGTTTGTTTTTTTGTGGGGGTTGTTGGGGATTCATTGAGGGTTACATGGTTACAAAGAACCAGGTTACATGGATTGCATTTGTTAGGTAAAGACTCTCTTATAATCATGTCCCATCCCCAAAAGGTGTGTCACCCACCATGACCCCCACCCCCCAAAAAGGTAGTTTTAAGAAGCTTTAAAATTTCTAATTTTGAGATGGACCATGGCTGCTTCCTTCAGTCTCAGCTGCCCCTCTCTCCCCCCTCCCCTCCTTCCCCCCTCCTTCCTTCCTTTTATTGAGACAGAGTCTCACTTGGTCACCCTTGGTAGAGTGCAATGACATCTTAGCTCACGGCAACCTCAAACTCTTGAGTTAAAGTGATTTTCTTGCCTCACCCTCCCAAGTACCTGGGACTACAGGCTTCAGCCGCAGTGCCTAGCTATTTTTTTTAGAGACAAGGTCTCACTCTTGATCAAGTTGGTCTCAAACTTGTGAGGTCAGGCAATGCAGCTACCTTGGCCTCCCAAGTGCTGGGATTACAGCTGCACTTTCCTCTTGCCTCCCTTATGTGGTGGCTTCTTCCATTAGCCCAGAGTAGTGTGAGCCCTGGCTAGTTGGAGGGTCTGATCCCTAAGCCTCCTTCAGGGTAGAGTTTGAGGCCAAGAGATGGCCGGTGGGGGGAGATGTGGCTGAGTGGCTAGCAGTGTGCACCCACATTGTGCTTCCAGAGAACCCACAACAGTGTCACTGTGCAATAGTCAGGGCAGATGGAAACAGCCCAGAGCTGAGCTCTGAGTAATTGGTCTCTAAGGGATATGGCGGGAAAGCCCCGTGGCTAATCCTGTTCTGCCTGGCTGGGGGAGCTTTACAAAACTGCTTTTAGGGTGACTGACATTCTGCTCTGCAAGTTTTGGATTGGAAAACTCAGAGACATCCCCACTCAGCTCTGCCCCAGGTACCCCTGGGGCAGAGTTCACTGATGGTCTTGACTTCCGTAACTGCAGCATCAGGCTTGATGTCCCCAGGAGGCCGGGCCCCTCATCTGCCTGCCCAGGCCAGGGGCTTTAGCCCCCACACAACAGATGTGGATGTACACGGCTTGGCTCTTGGCCTGTGTTGGTTTTCAAATCATTGCAGGGTGATACATGCTTGTAGAAAAGAAGTTGAAAAAAATGTCATTTCTGTCCCAGCGGATTTGTAAAGGGGAGGGAGCGGCAGTGGCATCTGTGATACGAGGCAGCAGTCCCCACTTAGCAAGGAAGATGCCATCCCAAGATAGAGAAGACTCCCTCCTACTGCCCTCCTTTGCTGCTGGAGGCAAGGCTGCAGGTCTCTGCCCACCATGTCTGGTGACCCAGGAAATCTGCCAGGTGCTGGGTATTCCTGGTCCTCCCTGGGAACTGAGAGACTTCACCCACACAAGTGCCCCCTTGGCCTAGGCCCAGCTGTGCATGTGGGTGACCTCGAGTCTGTTGCAGGGCATCCTCCTGGTATACGACATCACCAACCGCTGGTCCTTTGATGGCATTGACCGCTGGATCAAGGAGATAGATGAGGTGGGTATGGGTCTGTGGACTCCCCAGGGAACGGAGCTTGATTAGGTGCCTGGGCTCTGGCCCTTGGGGAGGATTAGGGGGCCCTACCTGCTGCCCTTCTTGTGGCCTGGGAAGGTCCCACACAGGAAGGGGTCTTCCAGTACATGGTGGGGTCTGAGCCCGGGGCTCTGTCTCCCAGCCTAGCTCTGGGAAGGTTGGCACCATCCTGGCCTACCCCACTGCTCCTATTGCCCCCTAATCTTAATCTCAGAACCCGGTGAGGGTCCTGCTATCCAAGGGGAAGGGGTGTCCTGCCATCGTGCCTTTGCTGAGTTCTGTGCCCTCCCCAAGCATGCGCCTGGGGTCCCCCGGATCTTGGTTGGGAACCGTCTGCACCTGGCCTTCAAGCGGCAAGTCCCAACAGAACAGGCACGTGCCTATGCAGAGAAGAACTGCATGACTTTCTTTGAGGTCAGCCCCCTGTGCAACTTCAACGTCATCGAGTCCTTCACGGAGCTGTCACGCATCGTGCTCATGCGGCATGGCATGGAGAAGATCTGGAGGCCCAATCGAGGTGGGGCTGGGGCTAGGGCTGCCCTGCTCATGTGAGGCTGACAGGCAATGAAACCACAAGGGGAGGTTCAGGCAGGTCAGTTGGCTGGTGCCATGGTGACTGGGAAGAGAGTAGGGAGCAGAGGCAGAGGGAAAGGGTGGCTCTTTAAGGGCTGAGGCCATTTTGGCCACTAGTCTGAGCCCCTGAGCCATCAAGGTGGCCTGCTCTACACATGCTTTATTGAGGGGGAGGGTGTCCCAGTGTTGCTGGTGTGGGCAGATAGACGCTCACTGTCAGGTGATCAGTGAGGCCCATGCTCACAGCTTTGCAGCCTTGTGTGTGCGCCACATTTCATGCCTCGCCCTTGATCAGAAACCCTGATGGCGAGCTCCCTCAGGGAACAGTGCTGTTGACTCTGTGCTGCCTCCTGACAGGGCTGACTACCTCCTTGCCAGGCAGAGGACTGGGTCATGATCTCATCCCCCTTAAGATTAAGCTCCCCAGGGGAGGTGCCTATGGCTCAAAGGAGTAGGGCACTGGCCCCATATGCCAGAGGTGGTGTGTTCAAACCCAGCCCTGGCCAAAAAATACTGCAAAAAA
>NW_003852439.1:6811194-6823888 GCF_000181295.1 Otolemur garnettii
GAGCCTCTTTCTTTCTTTCTTTTTTTTTTTTGGAAACGAGTCTCTCTGTGGCCCTGTCTAAAGTGCTATGGTGTCATAGCTTACAGCAACCACACCCAGCTAATTTTTCTATTTTTAGTAGAGATGGGGTCTTGCTTTTACTCAGGCTGGTCTCAAACTCCTGAGATCAAGCAATCCACCTGCCTTGGCCTCCCAGAATGCTGGGATTATAGGCATGAGCCACCACGCCTAGCTCCTCCCTACTTTCTTAAGGGGAACCATATAGAGCCTGGTTGTGCCCTGGGCTGGCAGAACCTGGCTCCCTAGCCCTTATGGAGTACCTCTTCCACACTTGGCAGACTTTAGCTTGATTTGAGTTAAAATCCAGCCAAAACTGTAGTGGCTGCCAGAGCAGCTCAGCCTGAAAAGCTATCTACACATCTACTTGCTCCAGGAAGTTCCTAGGGTTGTCAGGAGCTTCAGGTTCTGAGCGAGGGGCTGGGCAGAGCTGGCCTCTGGAAGTGAGTCCCTTCCCCAGGCACTCCTCAGTGTGCACAGCTTTAGGGTAGAAGGCAGGAGAAGTAGCCTAGCACTCTGGGGAGCAGAGGTGGGTGGATTGCCTGAGCTCAAGGAGTTCAAGACCACCCTGATCAAGAGCAAGACCCCATTTATACTAAAAGTAGAAAAACTAGCCAGGCATTGAGGTGGGTACCTATAGTATCAGCTACATGGGAGGCTGAGGCAGGAGGATGGCTTGAGCCCAGGAGTTTGAGGTTGCTGTGAGCTCTGATGACATGGTGGCATTCTACCCAGGGCAAGAGTGAGACACTTTCAAAAAAAAAAATGCTGCTGGGTACCTGTAGCTCAGTGGCTAGGGCGCCAGCCACCACATACACCAGAGCTGGCAGGTTGAAGTCCAGCCCGGGCCTGCCAAACAAGGACAACTACAACCAAAAAAAAAAAGCCAGGTGTTGTGGTCGGCGCCTGTAGTCCTAGCTACTTGGGAGGCTGAGGCAAGAGAATCACTTAAGCCCAAGAGTTGGAGGTTGAGTTGAGTTGATCACTCTACCCAGGGTGACAGTTGGAGACTCTGTCTCAAAAAAAAAAAGCAGAAGAAAAGTGTCCAGGGACCCTTCCAAGGACATTAGAGACCTCCCCAGCTAGGCATCCCTGCTTGTGTGGTGGTAAAAGGCCACTCACCCTGATCTCCCTGCCTGGGGCTTCCCCGCCTTGCCCAGCCCCTTCCCATGGGCTGACCCTTCTGCCCACCCCCAGTGTTCAGCCTGCAGGACCTCTGCTGCCGCGCCATCGTCTCCTGCACCCCTGTGCACCTCATCGACAAGCTCCCACTGCCAGTCACCATCAAGAGTCACCTCAAGTCCTTCTCCATGGCCAACGGCATGAACGCTGTCATGATGCATGGGCGCTCCTACTCCCTGGCCAGTGGGGCTGGGGGTGGCAGCAGCAAGGGAAACAGCCTCAAGAGGTCCAAGTCCATCCGCCCCCCACAGAGCCCACCCCAGAACTGCTCCAGGAGCAACTGCAAGATCTCCTAGCAGAGCCAGCCTTACTGCCCTGTACAGACTTGGAGGGCTTGCGGGCAGATGCTCCTGGCTGGACACTGGGCCAGTGCTGCATGCAGGGAAGACGTAGCCACACAGCTTTGCCCAGGAAGCCTGGGTTTTCCTCCCTACCTGAGCTAGGTGCGGGACGGGGTACACAGAGAGAGAGCATGCTCAGTGGGCATGTGGGGCAGTGGGGCTGCTGGTGCTACAGGATCTGTCCGAAACAAACCCAGGACTCTTTGGCTGCCTGGGCCCAGGCCAGGATGGAACCTGGCTCACCTTTGTTTTATTTATACTGAGAACATTTCACCTGTTTTGTACATTTTTAGGGGAGGGAATTCTTATGCAGCCACATGGCAAGCTTGCCTCTTTGTGGCTATGTCAGCCAGGGGATGAGTTTGACTGGGCTTGGGCAAGAGGAGATTTGAGGCAGTGACAAGGGAGTCAGCCATCACAGCCAGAATCCTCCTCTGAACTCTTGGGGCTGGGGCTGCTCAGAAACCAGTGGGAAACAGATGGGGCACGTGCAGCTCTGGGAGCCCTGGTGGCAGGGTAGGGGTGACTTTACCAGCTTTCTGGGTGTCATCCCTGTGCATAGGAGCCTAGGTAACTCACTGGAGAGGGGAGGTAGAGGTTACACTCAGGAGCCCCCACCTTTGTCACTCCACAGGACCCTCACACAGGGGCTGAGAAACTTTTTGTTATCATTTGACACCTTTGGTGACATTTACTACATAAAACCCAGAACAGCATCTTTCTTTCTAACTTGAAGATGCAGACCTATCTGTAGACCTGTAAATACTTGATGGGGCTGTGGCCTATGGGCCTGGTGTGGTGTCTGGACCCCTGGGCATCTCCATTCAGCCTTCTGTTCTTGGCAGCTTCTGTTCACTGACCTCAGATATGTTCCCCTAGCTGCTGCTTACCTGTCGCTGCCCTTCTGCCCATGAGGTCACATGTCACTGAAACCACTCTGATCTGTTTCTTAATGACACCCCCTGGAACAGTGGCCTTGTTCGTGCCATGTGCTGCAGTGCTGGGTGCTACAGTTCTCTGCAAGGACCCCCCAGCCTGGAGGAGGCTTTTCCTCTGAAAGCCATTGACCATTCCTTCACAGCTGCTCCAGCCCTAGTGGCCTAAGGGTATGGTCACTTGTGATTACTTTCCCTTCCCCCACTACATCGGCCCAGTCTGGCCTGGTGACCCCACTGAGGGTTGCACTGGTGCTCAGCTCTACCTCCTGCCCTTGGGCTCCCTAGCCACAGGCAGGGCCAATGTGCAGAAGGAGCCCTTCCTGGGCCATGGCCCCTCTCACCAGGGTTCTCCACAGTGCATGTTTCAGTTTCAGAGACAGTCTTGTAGTGAGTGTCACCAGGGCAGACATGAAGACACAGGGCCATGGCCTCCATGAACTACCAGATGAACAAGGGAGCCTGGCCAGGTGGCCCCTGCAACAGCTCCCAGGGACCCTAGCCCTGACCACCAGTAGGGTTGGGCATAGACAGTTTGGCCCAATCATCTTACCCTCTCCTGGCCCCATTTATGTTTTGCTGCCACAGGGTCCCTTTTTTTGGAATTATGAACAGAATCACAGGGACTTTGAGGGCCTGGGTGGTCTTGCATTCATGGTATCAACACTACCTTGCTGCTGTTTGACACTTGTACCATTCCTGGGTTCTTTCTGAACTGTTCTTAGTTCTTTGTACAGTAAATGTAATTCAGCTGTGATCGCCATGTTTTGTGTAAATTAGTCTCATTTTGTCTGGCCAGTGGCAGGTAAAGGTGGAGTAAGGCCAGGCCAGCACTGCCTTGCACCTGCCAGAGTGACCCAATGAGGGCTGTGGATGGGCAGGATGTCCGGGCCTGGCTACGGTCCATACCATGTTTCACAGTGAGACCAGCTGGGCCAGCAATGGCCAGTCACCCTGTGCTAAGTCCTCCCTAACCCAAAGCCCCCAGCAGCAGATGGCCTGGGTGTGGACTGTCTCCCACAACTTGCCACAGCTTCAAGAACCCCCAAGAGCCAGGACCCAGGGTTGGCACCCTCAGTGGGAAAAGCTGTGTACAGACAGGATGTGCAGGGGATGGGGCTGCCAGCTGTCAGAGCCGAGGTGGACCAGCACACTTAGGGCTATAACCTCTGGCTTCGATGGCCCCTCCCTGGCTGCCAGGCTATCCTGAGCACCCGCCCTGCTACCTGCAGGGAGCCATGGCCAAGGTCTGGCCCAGCTGCTCTCATCTTCACATTATCAGGGGCCTCCTCAGCCCTGGCTCCTTTGTTGGACAGGGACCATGGCGCCTGGTAGCCCTCTGACTAGACCAGGCTCATTATCCTGGCTGTTGGAACAGAAGGTCAGATGCAGGGTAATAGGGACATTTTCCATCCTGTCTTCCAAGAACATCATTCCTTGGGGCCCCACACCCCTAGAAGGGTTTGGAAGGGTAGATTCTGGGTGGCCCTTTGTCCTGCTGCCTCTGTGTGATCTCAGCAGAGCTAAGCCAGCCCCTGCCCTCCCCCCACACTAGGAGGGGCCTCTGCAGCTGGGCTGGAGGGGGATGCTTGCTCTTGCTGGCAGCCAGTTGGGGGCAGGGAGAGATCACTAGGGCATCTGTGTTCTGGGAGCAACTTTCAGGACACTCTCTTTTCAGGGTGCAGTTCCACATGAGCCATGTATCCAGGGCTAGGCAGCCTGTGTGATAGATCCATTCATGTGGTCAGTGAACATGTGGACTGTCCCTGTGGGCAGCTGTAGGGCCTCACTTTTCTGTACATGCCTTTGCCCATTGAGGGAGGGCCCAGAGGGTACAGAGTCCTCAGTTTCCAGAGCCCTAGTTTGAAGGGTGAGGGGATCTCTGGGAATGCAAAGCCGTGTTCTTTGTCAAGCTCCGCCACCCCACAGTCAGCAGAGGAGGAGCAGGCTATGTGCAAAGGCATCAACCCAGGAGAGGAAATTCAACCCCAAGACTCAGTGTTACATGTAACCCGTCAGGGTCATGGAGAAGGTTGTAGAATCTTGCCCAGAAAGAGAACAGAGCCCCCTGCCACCATCTGCTGGGCTATGTGGATTCCCCATGGCTCACCTGTTCTCATAGATGACACTTGCCAGCCTAGACCTGCCTCAGCTGGTGGTGGGATGAGGAGCCTGTGCTTGTCCACCCCCACTGCATGGGAGCCTGAAGGGGTCCTCAGAGGTCAGGAATAAAAGCTGAGATCTGCCAGCCCTGCCCCCTCCCTCCTGAGCTGTAGGGGAGGGTCCTCAAGAAGACTTTGACCCCAGCTGGCCCTTCCTCCTAGAGCCTGGTGTAGAGGGAGGGGCTCAGGTTACAGCGTCCCCTCCATACCCCTCTCCGCCCCACAGTGACCCTCTTGGCCAGTGGCTCTGTGCTCCTGGGCCTCTGGCCCCTCCCCAGTCCTCTGCCCCTCCCCATCCCTGTCCTGCCCTGACCAGGGCCTAGAAGCCGCCACACACTGGTTAGAACAGCAGGACCAGGCCACGTGGACTGACTCTGAGCACAGAGAGACCCTGGAACTCACCTGTCTGGGCACTGGGACAAGCACCTGTGTGGGCTTCAGCCCCAGGGGCCAGAAGGGTGCCCAGAGAGTGGCCGGAGGGCGGATGCCTGCGGGGGCTGCACTCCGTGGGGCCCACACAGTGGCTGATAGCCACAGCCCCCCAAATCCCCTGGCCCAGCGGCCCCCATGCCCACCCCACGGCTGCTCCTGCCTCTCTTCCTCATGGGGCTGACCTCAGGGGCCAGCCTGCTACCAGAGCCTGGGAACCACCCAGGTGTGTGCCCCAACCAGCTCAGCCCCCATCTGTGGGTGGATGCCCAGAGCACCTGCGAGCGTGCATGCAGCCAGGACCAGGTGAGCGTGGTAGGGGCTGGGAGTGTTGGGGCTTGGACATGGCCAGCCTCGGGAAGTTCAGACCCCTGGCCCTTTTCTCTGAGGTGACCCCAACCCTAAGTCTGCTTTATTCTTGGGCTTGCCAAACTTTTTAGCTAGGCTGCTGGGCTGTTGGGCTGTTCTCCCCCACCCCCTTTTGCAGGAGGATCCCAGGGGACATTTGCCCTCAGTTGTCTGAAGAGCCAAGAGCCTATTACTTGCTCCCTCAGCTATCTCTTGCTCACCACACTCACCCCTTCCACTCTGGATACCATTTGTTCTTTGAAGAGCAGCATAGACACAGGCCTCTGACCAGGCTGGCAGACCTACCCTCACACAGCACTGCCCTGGCCTAAACCAGCAGATGCTGACCTCCAAGAGCAGGCAGGGCCAGCAGTCTGTGAGGCCAGAGCAGTGAGGCTGCACTATTTGAGTGGTAGGCAAACATGGCACACCCTTGCTGGGCCTCAGTGTCCTTATTGCTGTGATGAACATAATGCAACCACCTGGGGCTGTCTGAGGACTTGGTGAGGTTACAGGAGATGACCTGTGGCACAGTAGCTGGTCATGCCAGATGGAGGGAACTTCCTCAGCTTTTCAGAGAGGAAACTAAGGCTCGAGGGGAGGTAGTCATTGGCTCCAACCACATAGCAGGGGGCTCACCCCTGCCCTGATGCAGGGGTGGATACCCCTGGGGGAGGGCTGGGAAAGTGCTAGGGCTCCTGCTGAAGTGCCCCCCACTCCCTAGGACTGTGCAGCTGCTGAGAAGTGCTGCACCAACGTGTGCGGGCTGCACAGCTGTGTAGCAGCTCGCTTCCCTGATGGGGGCCCAGCTGCACCTGCCATCACGGCCTCCTGCGAAGGCTTTGTGTGCCCACAGCAGGGTTCCAATTGTGACATCTGGGATGGGCAGCCTGTGTGCCGCTGCCGAGATCGCTGTGAGAAGGAGCCCAGCTTCACCTGTGCCTCTGATGGCCTCACCTACTACAATCGCTGTTACATGGATGCTGAGGCCTGCCTGCGTGGTCTTCATCTCCACGTTGTACCCTGCAAACATGTCCTCAGCTGGCCACCCAGCAGCCCAGGGCCACCTGAAACCACTGCCCGCCCAACACCTGGTGTTGCCCCTGTCCCACCTGCCCTGTACAGTAGCCCCTCCCCACAGGCAGTGCAGGTGGGGGGCACTGCCAGCCTTCACTGCGATGTCAGCGGTCGCCCACCACCTGCCGTGACTTGGGAGAAGCAGAGCCACCAGCGGGAGAACTTGATCATGCGCCCAGACCAGATGTATGGCAACGTAGTAGTCACCAGCATTGGGCAGCTGGTGCTCTACAATGCCCGGCCTGAGGATGCTGGCCTGTACACCTGCACTGCGCGCAATGCGGCCGGCCTGCTGCGGGCTGACTTCCCGCTCTCTGTAGTCCAGCGGGAGCCGGCCAGGAGCAGGGGCCCCAGCATCCCAGCCCCAGCTGAGTGCCTGCCAGACACGCAGGCCTGCACTAACCCCACCAACATTCACCATGTCCTCTGGCACTTTGACCCTCAGCGGGGCGGTTGCATGACCTTCCCGGTCCCTGGCTGTGATGGGGCTGCCCGGGGCTTTGAAACATATGAGGCATGCCAGCAGGCCTGTACCCAAGGCCCCGGAGATGCCTGTGTGCTGCCCGCCGTGCAGGGCCCCTGCCAGGGTTGGGAGCCGCGTTGGGCCTATAGCCCGCTGCTGCAGCAGTGCCACCCTTTCGTGTACAGTGGCTGTGAGGGCAACAGCAACAACTTTGAGAGCCGTGAGAGCTGTGAAGATGCCTGCCCTGTCCCCCGCACACCCCCCTGCCGCACCTGCCGCTTCCGGAGCAAGCTGGCTTCCAGCCTGTGCCGCAGTGACTTTGCCATAGTGGGGCGGCTCACCGAGGTGCTGGAGGAGCCTGAAGCTGCTGGTGGTGGCATCGCCCGTGTGGCCTTGGACGATGTACTCAAGGATGACAAGATGGGTCTCAAATTCTTGGGCACCAAGTACCTGGAGGTGACACTAAGAGGCATGGACTGGGCCTGCCCCTGCCCCAATGTGACAGTAGGTGATGGGCCACTGGTCATCATGGGTGAGGTGCGTGACGGCGTGGCTGTGCTGGACTCAGGCAGTTATATCCGTGCTGCCAGTGAGAAGCGTGTTAAGAAGATCTCAGAGCTCCTTGAGAAGAAGGCCTGTGCACTGCTTAACCGCTTCCAGGACTAGCCACCCCTGAATGTCCACTCCCACTCTCCTGCCCTGCTTAATAATAAAAGCCTTCCTCCTGCCACAGTGTCTTGGCATACTGGTACTGGTCTGAGGATCCTGACCCTTGTAGATGCCCCCACACCCCAGCCTGTTTTCTAGCTGAGGACTTATCACTAAGTAGGGCTTTGGCTCTGGTGCAAGATCACCAGGAAGCAACAGTTCACTACAGGGGACTCCCTGTATCACCAAAACAATCCCTCCAGGACAGCAACTGTCTCTGGGTTCTCCCTCTACTATCTGAGCTCTAGTAGCAAAGCCCAGGATGCCCCTAACCCCTGATCCCTCCTGCCAACTACCCCCAACAAGGTGCTCCCAGGCGGCAACATGGTGGACACCAGCAAGAGGGCAGCAGAAAATACTTTATTCTGGACAGCCCACCAGCTGCCAGCCAAGAGGCCAGACTGGGTGGGGCTGGCACCAAGGCCTGGCACAAGGGCTGGTGGTGTTGGTTTGTGGCCAAAAGAGCCTTTAGCTGGGATGCAGGTAAGCTGGATGAAGGAGTGGGGTTACTTCTTCCGGAAAATCAAGCACTTGTTGTTGGCAGGCATGTCCACCTAGAGAAATGCTTTGTTGGAGGAGTGGCCCTTGGACCCCAGGGAGGCCACCTGTACCCCCATCTCTCCCCACCTACCATCCTCTCCAGGAGTAGGCCACTGGCCTGGCCCAAGTCACCCAGGAGGGCTGTGTCCCGAAGCCCCCACTCTGGATTCCTGCAGGGGGAAGAGAGATGGAGTCATGGCTTGGGGGATGTTCAGCCCACCTGGTCTCCCAGCCAGGCCCCCTCCCACCCAACTCTGACCTGCATCTGAGGGTCAGGTCAAAGTCCACATTGCTCTGTGGAGAGATCTTCCCGTTGACAGCATAGGGCTGTGAGGATGGAGGACACAGCCACTGGATGGGGGTCAGCCACTTCCCAGTGGTCCTAGGATAGACTTGCATGCTGGGGCCCAGAGAATGAAAAAGCAATACTCCCTTCCCTGTCCCATGGGGACAACCAAGAGGGTACAGAAAGACTGTGACAAGGAGGGGGAGGTTTCAGAGAGGAGAGCCTGGGTGTGTTTAAATGCTGGTGACAGGCAGCCATGAGAGGGTCCCTGAGGAGGGGCAGGGAGGTTGTGCCAGTGGCTGGCCAGAGCTCAGCTGGGAGCCAGGCAATCCAGAAAGGAGCAGGGCCATTGGGAACAGGGTGGGGGCCAGAAGGCAGCTGGGACCTCTGAGGTGAGGTCCTGTCTTTGGCAGAACCACTCACCCCGTAAGTAATGAGCAGAGCCTTGGGTTTGAGCAAGTGTCCTGCTGCTCTGAAGAGCCCCTGGAGAGGGGGAGGAAGGACAGCAGTGAGGCTCCTTCCCCATTCCCTACTGGTACCTGAGGTGAGTGTGGCACCCAGAGTCCCAGCTAGTGCAGAGTGAGGGGTGCGGTGGGCCAGAGGACAGCCTCACCCAACTCCTCCAACAAACCTCCGTGCACTTTAGGGGACTGATGTGCATCATGTTGATGCAGAGCAGCAGGTCCAGCGACTGCGGCAGGATCCCGCCCCACTGTTCCCAATGCCAGGTCACGTCTAGGTACAGCGGGGCCTTCATGTTGGACAACCCCTGGGCTTTAGCGGTGGCCAAAATGCTGCAGGAAGGGAGCGCACATTGAGGTACGGTCTTTCTGATGTCCCGCAGTCCTTCTCTCAGCAGGGCTCTGGCGCTGCACCGCAGCAGCCGGCTGGGCGCCCAGTTCTGCCTGACCCGCAAGACCTCCCACTTTCACACATCAGGGTCCCGCGCGGCTGTGGCCTGCCCGGCTGCACGGAGGCCCACGCGTCCCATGGCGCTCTGGGCTCGCACCATTCCGGACGCATACCCAGGGGCTCTCTCTTTCCAGGGCTGTTAGGGGAAGGGCCGCAGGCAGAGCAGGGCCGGGATGGCAGCTCTCTGGGCACACCCTCGCCCCGGCCGCACCTGTCCAGGCAGCGCTGGTCCACGTCGGACGGCTGCCACTCGGCATAAGGGAAGGCCTGCGCGAAGTAGGCCGCGTGCTGGCCGGAGCCCGAAGCCACTTCGAGCACACGGAAGCCGTGCTGGGCTGAGTCCACGTACTGCCGCAGCACGCTTAGGATGGGCTCCTTGTTTCGCTCAGCGGACGCCGCTACCAGCATCGCTGCCGCACCATCCACCTCACCTCCGACCCGGCGCGGGGCGCGTTGGGAGTTGTGGCGTCAAACTGGCGCGGGGCACATCGGGAGCTGTTGGTTGGTAATCGCAGGCAGAGGGACTACAACTCCCAGGAAGACGCGCGCCACCCGCTAAAGGACCTACAGCGGCTGGTACTCCCCGGTCTGGGTGCTGGGTGGCGAGCTCGGGCTACTGGTGCTCAGACGGTTCTCAGCTCAAACACTCCGTTGCCCAAGGCCGTGCCAGTGTTTTCTTAGCACTTTCCACTATCTGAAATGTTGATCTCGTTCGCGTTGCACCAGAATGGGCATTTTCTCGTTGTTTCGGGTTTTTTCTCTATCCTGAGATGGGTTAAAAAGTAAGTGCGCCGCCCGGGAATCGAACCCGGGTCGCAAGAATGGGAATCTTGCATGATACCACTACACCAGCGGCGCTCTTGCGACCAGGAGCGCCCAAGAGGCCTAGGAAATTGTGACGCGGCCGCCCCACCACCCTGCAGGAGCACCATCGTGCAAGTGCCGTCCGCAACCGTAGAAAACCTGGACTTAGTGGGCAGAGCCAACAGCGAAGCGGGAGGGTGGACTCAGCGTAGCCACAGGGTCTCGCGAGTGTTCCTGGCACCCTCCCGACTGAGGGGAGGGATGGGAATGAGGGACGCGGTTTTATCTAAGGCTTCGAATCAGACCTGCTCCATGGACATGGTAGACGTTCGGAAGCTGAGGAGGACGGGGTCCGGAGCGGGGCTGGGTTTCTATAGGGTAGGAGCGGGATGTCCCCGGAGAAGGGCAAGGGCTAAGGGGCGGACCTGGAGTCCCTCCAGGGTAGGAGGGCGTGTTTCCAGGGTAGGGGTTAAGGCCTGGGACTCCGAGGAAGCGGAGAGGCAGCGAGGTGGGGCTGGAGTCTCCCTGGAGTAAGAGGCGGTTGTCTTTGGAGGAGGAGAAGGGCTGCGGGGCAGGGCTGGGGCCCAGGGCTCCGGGGGAGGCGAAGGCTGGGCCCTAGAGAGGGGTGGGCGGGACCTCTGTGGAAGGCTAGGGACAACCGGGCGGTGGGCGGGGTGCTCCGGGCAGTGGGATGTTGGGGCCAGGGTGGGCGCCCGGCCTTCTGTAGAGGGCCTCCATGAGGGAAGCACGTTTTTCTGACAGTGAAACGAGGAGCGCCAGCGTCCACGGATAGCGTGAGGGGTCGGTGGACCCTGAAATCAAGTGGGAAGCCGCGGTTTGTGTGCGCACGAGGGTGTTTCCCCTGGTTGTCATGTTGGGATTTATGTCTCAAAGGGGTGCCCTTTTCCTCCACTCCCTGGGCAGCCCTTTGAGCAGGTGTTGTGTCCAGGTTCACGATGGCTCTGACCGGGTGCTTCAGCTTTCACACTTTGAAGCTCAAAGTTTTTCTTACCTAGTTCATCTTGCAAATCACTTCCTCTTAGTTTGTCACTTCCTCCTGGTTTGTCACAGGTCAGGAAGGTTGGGATCACCTGAGATCTAGGCACCTCAGGTGTCCCCTGGGATTCCCTGGGCAGAGCAGAGGGGACCGAGATTGATCTCCCTGCTTCCCTCTTGTATGGAGCTGCTTTAAGAAGCTGCCCACAGTGCCCAGCAGATGACATCATGTTTAATAGCATTGACCTCAGGGTTGATACCTGCTACATTTGCATTTATTGTTCTGGACTGGACACTGGGTTGGCCAACACCTACCCTCTGCACTTCTTGTTCAGAACCTGGATAGACTGAGTGGCGGCTTTTGCTAGAGAGAGCACGTGAGTACATATTTTCTGGAAAGTCATGGATGTGTGTCAGACAGTGACGAGGGTCCAAGATGCCCTAGGGATGCTGAGCCAGGGGTATCTGGAAGGTCCCATAGATGCTTCTTCTCCTGGTGGCATCTCCCTGGCAGCAGTGGTAGAGACTGTTGACCTTGGCCTATTGTTGAGGCCAGAGTTAGCTTCTCCTGTGGCTGAAAGTGGCTCCTTGGCACCCTGCTTAGAGATTTATTTTTCTTTAATATTTATTTGGACAGAATCTCACCTGGTTACTGTGCCATGGGCCTCTACCTCAAACTCCTGTGCTCAAGCAATCCTCTTGCCTTCAGCCTCTCAGGTAGCTGGGACTACAGGCACCTGCCTCAATGCCCAGCTAATTTTTCTATATTTAGCAGAGACAAGATCTCACTCTCGCTCAGGCTGGTCTCTTAACTCCTGAGCTCAAGCAATCCACCTGCCTCAGCTTCCTTTTTTTTTTTTTGGTTAGAGACAGGGTCTTACTTTTGCTCAGCTGGTCTGGAACTCCTGAGCTAAAGGGATTGCTGAGCCTCTCAGAGTGCTGGGATTCAGGTATGAGCCAACCCACCCAGCCTAGATTTATTATACACCAGATGGAAGGTGCTGTGGTGCAGGTCACTTTCCCAAATGAGTGTCTATCCACACAGTAAAATCAACAGTACCCAGCTAGCCATGAATCTTGGGTTTGTGCTATGGAGGAACTCAGCTCTTAGTACTGCCCACATGGCAAACACTTTCTGGCTCTGGCCTGGGCACTCAGTCCTGGTGTGTGGATGTACTTCCTTTCAGAAGACAAGTGTACTTTCACCTCCAGGAGCCTCTTGCCCCTAGTTTCTCAGAGCATGGCCTATAGGAGGTGCTTTACTGTACCTCCATCACCCTCACCGAGAGGTCTGGAAGCCAAGCCCCACCCACAATCCTTCCCTACACCCAGAAGGCCGACTCCATGCTTGTCTAGGGGCAAAAACTAGGTATAACTAATGTCCTAGGGTCCAGTCCCATGTGTCTACTGTTCACTAGACCCCTCACCCAAGTGGGGACTCCTGTCTCTGCATG
>NW_003852439.1:6824841-6836839 GCF_000181295.1 Otolemur garnettii
GATTCGAACCCACCACCTTAGGTGTATGTGGCTAGCGCCTTAGCCACTTGAGCCACAGGTGCGAGCCAGGGTTTTTGTTTGTTTGTTTGTTTGTTTGTTTTTTATGTGGCAGAGGCTTACTTTGTCACCCTTGGTGGAATGCTGTGGCATCATAGCTCACAGCAACCTCTAACTCTTGGGCTCAAGCAATTCTCTTGCCTCAGCCTCCCAAGTAGCTAGGACTACAGGTGCCCACCACAACACCCAGCTATTTTTTTTTTTCCAGTTTTTGGCCAGGGCTGGTTTGAACCCACCACCTCCGGTATATGGGGCCGGCGCCCTACTCCTTGAGACACAGGCCCTACCCTGTGAGGTCTTTCTTACTGCTTCTGGGTCCTGAGCCCACCCAGGACCTGCTGTCTCTCTGACAACAGGGAGTGCTGCTGGATGCTGCCTCTGGGAGCCTCCCCAGCAAAGGTTTTCTATGTCAGGGGCAGGCCTGGAGGAGCACCTACCTTGCCCAGCAGGGTTCCTCTTCAACTAGGAGGACACCCAGACCCTGAATTCCAGGGAAGATGGGCCTGACCAGGCCTCAGTAGGGGAGCCCAGCCCACCTCCAGGGCTGCCTTTAACTGGGCCTGCTACCTTAGGGACCACCCACCCCTGCCCTTTGGGCCTGTCAGGACATTTCTTTAACCACTTTTTTTTTTTTTTTTTGAGATGGTGTCTTGCTCTGTCTTAAGTGCAATGGCTCAATCACAGCTCACTGCAGCCTTGAATCCTGGCTTCAAGCGATCCTCCCTTCACTCCTGGCTTTGGGAGCCCTTTTGAGGGCTTCTGGGTCCAACTTTTGACTTCAGATGTGGCATATTGGGGCTAGATGTTTGGGCTTGACCACTAGTGGTTTAAGTAAAGGCCAGGTGCTGCTGGGCTCTGAACCATCCACCTCATCCCCACACCAGGACCTTCCTTCCCCACTTCTCCCATTCTAACTCACCTTCCTGGTCCTGCCCCATCCTTCCGCTAGAACACACGCCCTCTCATTGCAGATCCCCCCAGCACCCTGTCTGCTGCTGGCCTGTGTGATCCTAAGCAAGGGCACTGGGAGAAGCCAGGGCATGCCTTGGGCTGTACAAACTGGGACCACACTGGCCCTAAAGGACATGCTCTGGTTGGTGGGGGAGCAATGGGAGTGGAGGGGGGCAGTCAGTGAGGGATCATCTTGGCCAGTGAAGGTTCTTCACAGGGCCCATGCTCAGACCTAGATTCCCTGGACATGGCTAATCTGGGGTCTGGGCAGCCCCTTCCCTCTCAGGCCTTGGTCTTCTCACAGGTCTAGCCCAGCCCTTTACAAGAGGCAGCTGGGGAAGGTAGGTAGGGCTGTGTCCTTCAGCCTTGCTGAGGACAGGATACAGAGCCAAGGGGCTAAGTGAGAGGAGGGCCAGTCTGGCTACTCCTGGATCAGAAGCTTCCGTGAGGGTCCCCAGCAGGCTTGGCAGCCACACAGGCTCACAGGATAGGCCCAGGAGGGAGGAGCAGCAGGGTGTGAGGAGCTCCTTGTGTTGGCCTCTAGACATGCTTATTGTCACTGGACACCCCCAGTCCCTGGCGCTGGCACAGCCAGGAGAACAGGACTAAGGCCCCGGTGGCAGCACCCTCTAAGCCTGGTGCATGTCTCCTCAGGTGGGGACATTACTGGGTGAACTCTGGGCTATGCCCACAAAGCCCCAGGCTCAAACCCACTTTTGTGTGGTGGTGGGGAGACCTGTGTCTCTCTCCCTGTAGATGGCCAGGGGCAGCTCTGCACAGAGGTCTCCTGGGACCTGGTCTCTGAGCAGCCCTTGGGCTGGAAGGAACCCTGAGGCAAAGAGCAGTGAGAGATGGAAGCCCTGGGTTTCTACCTCTACCCTGATGAGTCCAGGCTTCTGGGCCTCTAGCTCCAGAAGGTCACACATTGTCTCTGGGGCACTGGTCCTGCGAGGTCGTGGGCAGAAATCACTGCTCTACCGACTGCCTGGGATTATGGGGGTTAACTGCTCCCTTACGTGGGAGGGCTGTCACAGCGCCGGTCACCCTCAGGGCCCTTGGGCCAGAGCCTCTCCCACAGTCTTACCTGGCCTCAGGCAGCGGCTGGCCTTCCCCGGCCCCACGGCGTTCACCGACCTTGGCTTAAGGCCACGTGGGGTGGAGCGGTGGCTTCTGCCGGCTCCACCCCTGCCGCACGGCGCCCGCCCGGGCCAATTTTCCAAAGGGCCAGAGCGCCGCCTCTGCCGAGTGCCCCCGGGTCTGCCGGAACCGTGCGGGCCCTTTAAGGGCTGGGGGCGTGTAGCAGACCCGCCCCCTCCCCGCAGCGCCGGCCGTGAGTTAAATGCGACCCCAGGCAGAGAGTGCCGGAGCTGGCTTCGGGCTTGTGTCCCAGCAAGCACGGGGCGCGTCCCCTACACGCGGAAGCCAGCGCGCCATGTATACCCTCACCAAGGGGCCCAGCAAGCTGGTCGCGCAGCGTCGCACAGGTAGGCACGGCGGGACGGGGGCGCGACGCCGCGATCGTCCCGGTCCGCGCGCCCAGGAGCGCCGCGGCAATTAATGCGATCTCCCGGCGCCTGCAGGTCCCACACAGCAGCAGGTAGAGAGCAGGCTTGGCGAGCTTCTGAAATGCCGGCAACCCACGCCGCCCACCGCGCCACCCCCGCAGGAGCAGCCTTTCGCGCAGCCGCCGGGACCCTGGCCCCTGTCGAGGTGAGACGCGCGCAGCCCAAGCCCGGCCCTCCCCGCACTCCAGGCCGCCTCAGCGCAGCAAGGGTGACCTTGGGGAAAGGTTGGTGAGGCCAAGCCACATGTTTCGGGCGGGGCGGCGCCGAGGAGGCGGGGTACGCTAGGCAGCTGGCGGCGCGCGCCCCTCTGCGCTTCCGCCTCACCTGGCTGGGCCCAGTGGTGTGGACCCCTCCTGGCAGCATGGGGCACCCTGCGGGTGGGGACTCGCCGACTAGCTCCTGTATCACAGACGCCCTGAGCGACCTTGGGCTACGCACTTGCGTCCCTTTGGGGCACACCCAGGTCAAGGTTTGTGGAGAGATGCCCAGAGCGTCGGCCCTCAAGGTCTCCTAGCTCAGTGGGGGAGAATTGAGTACATTACCTTTTGGCCTGGCCACCCCACACCCTCTGGGGCTGTGAGCCCCTCCACACCCGCTGACTCTGGGGCCTGCACCTTACCTTAACTGAGCAGCAGGTCTGCCCAGTGCCCTCCTGACATCACAGGAGATTCCATCCTGACCACTTTGACCTCCATGTGACCAAAACCTGGAGTTTAGACACCCCTCAGGCTTAACTTTCTACTTCCTTGACCCAACCCATCCCTGTTGTTTTCATTTATAGCGTGTCTTTCTAGGCCCATGGACTTTAATCTAACCCCACACAGGCCTAAGGGCACCTGGGCTCCAGCCATGGTGGAGCACACCACAAGGGGAATCAGAGTAATGGTAGCCATGCTGGAGAGGACATAGGGACATTGAAACTGGGGTTTTACAAGCTGAGGCTGAGGACAGAAAACCTCCAAGGGTGGCCAGGAGTTCAGAGTAGCTAAAGTTGGAGGTGTGTATTGCTGGGTCACCCTCAGCTTGTCCCCTGCCAGTCACTCAGGTTATGGGCTTCAGATGCTGGGAGAGGTTGGGTGCTGTGGGTGGGGTTGGGTGTTGGAGACTCCAATGGACTGGGGGGATTCCTGCAGGAACCTAGTAAGGGACTAGATGTGACCAAGTAGACCAAGGTGTGCTCTGGGGAGTAAGGTGTGCGGGTCTCAGAGTGTCCCTGGCAGTCCTGCCTCCCAGGGGAGGAAACCAAGGCACACAGTCATCCAGGCAGGAATCATGGAGGGGCCGCAAACCTTCTTACCTGGGGAAACACATCTTCCTCTCCCAGGTCCCATTGCTGGAGAGGGCAAGGGGAAGTCTATGGTAGTAGGGTTGAGGGACTATCAGGAAGGAGAGGTGTGCTTGCAGGAGCCCTCAGTAGGCAGGGGTCTCAGTGTTCTTGTCAAAGCCCTTAAAGCCCCCAGGAGGCCAATCCTGGTGTAGCCATGTAAGTCTGCCTTAGCTAGCCAGGTAGCACATGTAGGAGCCTATGGGGGGTTAACTTCTCTTACTGGGCATGAGAAGCCATGGGTAGGCAGGGTGTGCTCCAGAGGAGCTCACTAGGTGGTACCCACCCTCCTCCCACTTCCTGAGTGCCCCCTGGGTTGGGAGATGTGGCTGCTGTGGAGCAGCCCTGTCCCTCTACCTCCTTGTAGGAGGGCCACTCTCTACAATCCTCCCCTTCCCATCTACCTCCTTTGCCCTTTCTTTAAGTTCTCCCTCCTGGTGGGAGACACACTGGGGAGGCATTAACATAAACTGAGGGGGCTCAGCACCTGTAGCTCAGCGGCTAGGGTGCCAGCCATATACACTGGAGCTGGTGGGTTTGAATCCAGCCCGGGCCTGCCAAACAATGAAAATTAGAACCAAAAAATAGCCAGGCATTGTGGCGGGTGCCTGTAGTCCCAGCTACTTGGGAGGCTGAGGCAAGAGAATCACTTAAGCTCAAGAATTTGAAGGTGCTGTGAGCTGTGACACCATGATACTCTACCCAGGGCAACACAGTGAGACTCTGTCTCAAAAAAAAGATAAACTGAGAGAGCTGGGTAGGTGGTTAATACTTGTAATCTTAGCACTCTGGGAGGTTGAGGGTGGGGGATCCCTTGAGGCTAGGGGATCAATTGAGGCCAGGAGTTCAAGACTAGCATGAGCAAGAGGGAGACCTCATCACTACTAAAAATAGAAAAACTAGCCAGGTGTTGTAGTGGGTGCCTGTAGTCCCAGCTACTCAGGAAGCTGAGGCAAGAAGATCACTTGAGCCCAAGAGTTTGAGATTGCTGTGAGCTATGATGCTGGGTGCTCTACTCAGGGAGATGGAATGAGACTCAATCTCAAAATAAAAAAAAGGCCAGGGCATGATGCCTCGCATCTGTAATCCTAGCACTCTGGAAGGCTGAGATGGGTAGATTGCTTGAACTCAAGAGTTCAAGACCAGCCTGAGCCAAGAGTGAGATCCTGTCTCTAAAAATAGCCAGGTGCTATGGTAGGCGCCTATAGTCCCAGCTACTTGGGAGGCTAAAGCAAGAGGATCACTTGAGCCCAGGAGTTTGAGGTTGCTGTGAGCTATGATGTCACTACACTCTATCAAGAGCAACAAAAGTGAGATTGCATCTCTAAAAGAAAAAGATAAACTGAGACAATACTCACTGTTGAATGGGGGATAAATAGGGACCACTGCAGGAAGGGCTGAGCCCCACACTGGAGAAAGGGCAGTGGCAGCTGTGAAAGGCTGGGCCTATGGCCCAGAAGGACAGGTCCAAGAGGCCTATGGGGGCCAGTGCTCTGCCATCAGGACTACTGTTAAACCTGGTGCTGCCATTAGCCTAGGTACCTGCCTCCAAACCTCAGTTCCTAGGCTGGCCAGGTGGGTGGTGGCAGGGTGAGAGGACACCCATGTTGGTACCATGAGCTGGGATTGCCTGTGGAGCAGCGTGCCTGGGAGTGGGTACAGGTTGGCCATTGTCCACAGGTACACACTGGGGCTGGTGCCCTTTCTCCCAGAAAGCAGTGGCCTTATGTAACTGTACCCTGGGGGGTGGGGGTGGGCAGGATAGGAGAGTGTATACTGGGACCCTATCTCAGCCTTGGGGCACCCCCACTGGTTTTGCAATTCATAGTACCTGGCTGCTATTTCCTTCTCTTTTAAAGTTGATAGCCAGCCTCCTAGCTTTACCCAGAATTTTTTACCTTCTGGGGTGGGAGTGGTTGCAGGCTAGGGGTCTTTACAAGTGGACAGATCTTCCTTATTCCTTCTGGTTTGTGGGAAAACACAGATAGTGCACGAGTCTGGGAAGAACCCCTGCCCCACTCCTACCTCCACCTGCACAGTTAAGATTTTCTGTGGCCACCAGACCCTGCCGGCCCTGGGGCTGGCGGGACCCTGCGCCCCTCAAGACACTCCTCTTTGTTTTAGTGCCCCTCTCACCTGAGGAGGAACCCAGAGCGGCGGTGGGGCACCTGAGCCCAGGAAGGCGAGCAGGCCGGCCGGGACCGCGAGTGCCTGGTGGAGTGGCAGGCGCAGCCCAGGACTCCCGGCTCCCACCTCCTGCTGTAGGTGTGGGCCCCATTTCTTCCACGGCCCCCATCCCAGGCTTTGTGTAGGGTTTGGCCAGCTGCTGCAAGCTAGGGTTACCCATCCCTTCCCTGGGCCCACTTGGCAGAGACAGGCCTAGCGGTCTCCTGGATATAATGTGCAGTGATGTCGGGGGGGCCCTCTCATTTTGCATTGCCCCTTGTCTTAGGCCCATAGGGAGTGGGCTGGGGTTGCAGGCACACTCTCCCCACTCAGGGACTACCCATCCTGGCATGTGGTGATCACCCCCAGGGACCAGGGGGCAGCTGGGGGGAGGGAGGAACAACAGTTGCCCTGTTCTTGTTTGGGTCTGATTTTCCATGGAGGGGAGTGTCATTGGGCAGACAAGGTTCCAAGGGGCCAGAACATGGCCAAGAACTATGCTCAGTAGGTGGGGTGGGGTTGGATAGCTGAAGCCAGAATTGGGGTTACTGGAGGTCTGGCCGATTGGGGGGTAGGGTGGGAGGAAGATGGCAGCATGGGCTGCATGGTCCTTGGACGGGCGCTTGATGGGTCCTCCATCCAACCGTCACTCACCTCCTTCAGGGCTGAGGGCAGCAGGTGTGAGCTGAGCTGCTGGCAGCTTGGGGCCTGCAGGAGAGAGGTCTGGGCCCTGGCTGCTGCAGATTCCGGAAGTGCCTAGGCTGGCCTGGTCTGGGGATGGTTGTCGTGGCCCGGGGCTGGTTCTGAAGTCTGCCAGGCAGTACCTAGGACGGGGACGGGCGCTGATCATGTCCGTCTCCTCCCCATCCTGCAGTCCGGGGCCAAGGCTTGTGTTCAATCGTGTGAATGGCCGGCGGCCCCCTGCCGCGTCCCCATCTCTTGAGGGGACCCAGGAGACCTACACACTGGCCCACGAGGAGAACGTCCGCTTTGTGTCCGAAGGTAGTGAGGGGGGCCAGAGAGTGTGGCCAGAGCCATTGGGTCTCAGTATGGACCTGGGATGGCCCCAGGTCCTCCTCCCACTGCAGTTTGACCCCCAGTAGCCAGAGGGCTGGGCTTTTTTCCTTGGCTCTCTGCCGATTTGTCTCTGACCATTGAGCAGGCTGCCCATTCCCTGTGCTGGGCTGGAATCCAGCATGACCATCAGGCCCTGGGGTGGGGGATGGGGTGCCAGAGACCAGGCTCAGCCTGAGTGCCCTACCCCCACAGCCTGGCAGCAGGTGAAACAGCAGCTGGATGGTGGCCCAGGCGGTGAGAATGGGCCGAGGCCTGTGCAGTACGTGGAGAGGACCCCTAATCCCCGGCTACAGAGTGAGCCCCCAACCCTGTCCCCTGGGAAATTTCTTCCTAGCCCCTGTCTCCCCACCCAAGTAATGCCCTCTAGTCCCTGGGCCCCTGCCAGGTTACAGCCCCAGGGGATTGGGGAGGAGACTCTTTAGCCAGATCCCTTTTTCCCCAGTACCTGTTACACTTGAAGTCCGTGTGAGGGGCTGGTGGAGACAGCTTGAGAGGAGAGGCTGACCAGTCTGGGAGGCAGCCTCATTGCCCAGCCTTCTGCTCTGTCTACAGACTTTGTGCCTATCGACCTGGATGAGTGGTGGGCGCAGCAGTTCCTGGCTAGAATCACCAATTGTTCATAGTGGCTGCCTGGGAAGGAATGCTGCCTCGGTGGATCCTTTACCAGAAGAGGACCTTGGTGCCCCATCCACCTACTGCAGCCTGGCTGGGTGCCAGCCACACCTGAAGTGCCAGCACTTAGACTTTTGTACCTGTGGTCTCCTTGGCCTAGCTTTCCCAAGCTGCCAGGGGCCAGGAGTCTAGCCTGTCTGACCTCAACCCTGCTAACTGTGCCTGGGGATTTGCCCCTGGGGCTGGCAGGGAGGAGCTCCAGTCTAATAAAGTTGAGAAACTGCCCTTTCAGAGTGGCTTTGACTTGGGAGGTTTTGTGTGTGGGGATTCTCACATCCAGTTCTAGTCTCCAGTCTGGGACTCTGGGGCCTAGCTAAACCTGCCCTTGGGAGCTTCTTCTTCAGCTGCCCTCTAGACAGGTGCTGGGGCCCCTGGCTGGCTTGGAAGTCCGTGGCCCCCACTCTGCCTTATCTTACTCTGCTTGCCTTCCTCTCCAGTTGGCATTGACTGGTGCCACATCTGGCCTCAAGGCCCAGAGACATTAAACAATGCCAGGAAATGGGGGTCTTAGGCCCCTGGAACTGGGGCTAGATCTCAGAAGTCAAATCCCAGTTTGACTCCACCAGGCTTCAGGACACAGGGCAAAGATGTCCCATAGTTCCTGGAGTATGTGGCAACCTGCTGGTACAAGTGGGAGCCCAGCCACTGTGGGCACCTTATGGGGCATGCCAATGCTCTCTGCCTGGGGTAGGGTGACCTATCCTGCCTGACACTAGAGGACCTGGGTGTTGACCAGGAGCTTCTAGAGGGCTGGAAAGCAGCGGGCCTCAGTCATAGGGGGAGGAGCTCCTGCCAAGTGCAGCCTCACAAATATGGGGGTGCATCTTCTGATACATGTCAGCAAGCTCCTCTGTTCCGCAGCTGGTCATGGTAGAGTGGAGCCCTGGCGGAACCTTGGGTTGGCCCTCAGCTTGGGAGTGCAGTTTGGTGCCCCAAGGGTCCGAAACCTCGGGACACGTAGGCCTGGGCGCCGCCATGACGGCGGAAGTGGCGCCGTTGCTAGGCGGCTGTTACTAGGAGCCGAGCTGTGTGCGCTGCGTGGGGCACGGCGACAGAGGCGGGAAGCACAAGCGGCGGGCGGCACCATGGCCCAGGGTAGCAGCGCGCGCGGTTTTACCGGGTTCTGGGGTCCAGGGATCCGGCCAGGTTGGGGTGGGATGAAGTATGGGGGACGGTGGCCAGAGCGCGCAGCAGCCCCTCTCAGGGCCCACAGGTCAGAGCCCCCGCCTGGGCCACGGTTCAGTGGCCCTCGCTCTGCTGGAGCGTCGCTGGCCAGCCCAGGAGTCTAAATGGCCCCGCACGGGCCCCGTGCCGGGCCCGCGGAGGGTCTAGCTCCTGGGCTGGCGCCTCACACTTGGCTGCCCCGTCCCTCAGCGTGGCAGCAGCCGTTTCTCAACATCTTCAGACACTTCAGAGTGGACGAGTGGAAGCGATCCGCCAAGGAGGGGGATGTGGCCGTAGTGACGGTGCGTGGGCTGGGGGACCTGGTGGCAGGGGCCAAGTATCTCTTCTTTGCTACTGAAGACCTTACCTCATAACCTGAGGGTCACCTGGTCGGTGCTTTCCCTGAGCACCCTGGGGTCAGTCAGTAGACACGAGTTGCCATCTCTCCAGGACAAGACCCTGAAGGGTACCGTGTATCGCATCCGGGCCTCCATTTCTACGGGCAGCTACATCCAGCTCCCCAGGATTAGCACACAGTCCCTGGGACTGACTGGGCGCTACCTGTATGTCCTTTTTCGGCCCCTGAGCAGCAAGCATTTTGTCATCCACCTGGACGTGTCCACTGAGGTACAGAGCCTAGGCCAGGGGCTGCATGGGGCCCTGCACTCTCACTCCTATATCTCTTCGTCCCTCTGCCCCACAGGACAGTCAAGTCATCCGGGTGTCTTTCTCCAGTCTCTTCAAAGAGTTCAAATCCACAGCCACATGGCTTCAGTTTCCCTTTGTCTTTGAGGCCAGGACATCTGGAAGAGGTGACATTTAGATGGGGTGAATGGTCCAGGAAAGGCAGCCCGAGGGCCCAGAGGGCAACGGTGCAGGCCTAGTTAGGCTTTTGTGTGGCCCAGGGGACAGCTGTTGGGGCTGCCACAGCTATGGGAGTGAGGGCTGTCAGGAGGGTAGGTGCTGACTTGCGTTCCCATCCTATAGACCTGTCAGGTGTGGCCCCTGCTGGCACCCGCTGGACCTTCCTACAGCTCAACCTGCCGGACATCCTCCTGCTCTACCTGAACCACAGCTACAGCCACCTCAAGAGTATCAGGTTGTGTGCCAGCCTCCTGGTCAGAAACCTCTACACCAGTGACCTGTGCTTTGACCCTGGTAAGGGCCCACCACACCCACTGTGCTTCCAGGCCTCCATGTCAGTTTCCAGTTCCTCCCTCAGTGCAGGCACTTGATAAAAGTGCTGGTGCTGGCTGGGCTCTGTGGCTCACACCTGTAATCCTAGCACTCTGAGAGACCAAGGTGGGTGGATTGCCTAGGCTCACTAGTTTGAGACCAGCCTGAGCTAGAATGAGACCCTGTCCCAGAAAAAAAAATAGCCGGGCGTTATGGGAGCTGGCCTTTAGTCCCAGCTACTTGGGAGGCTGAGGCAAGAGAATTGCTTAAGCCCAAGAGTTTGAGATTGCTGTGAGCTGTGATGCCATAGCACTCTACTGGGGGCGACAAAATGAGACTCTATCTCAAAAAAAAAAAAAAAAATGCTGATGCTGAACCAGTGCCATGGCTCATGCCTGTAGTCCTAGCACTCTTAGAGCCTGAGGCAGATGTGTCACCTGAGCTCAGGATTTTGAGCCCAGCCTCAGCAAAAGCGAGACCTCATCTCACACACACACACACTAAAGTGCTGGTGCTATGTGGCCTTTGAGCTCTGGCTTGTGTCTGGAAGCCAAAGCAGCCCTGGAGTAGAAGTGGTGGGCCCCTAACCTTGAATCCCACCTGAGCCTATGAGAGATAGTTGGACAGGCTTCCCTTGCCCAGGTGTAACCTTGTTTCTTGCAGCTGCCAGTGTCACTGGGGCTCGGCAGGCCAAGGTGCCCATCATTCCTGTGCCTCGAGAAATGGCGTTCCCAGTACCAAAGGGTGAGAGCTGGCATGACCACTATGTCCATGTCCGGTGAGTGGGACTGCCTTTCCCAAGGGAGAACTCTGGGTGGACAGAGGGCAGGTAGCCCATTGGCCCCCAGATACTGACTTTCCATTTCACCACCAAGGTTTCCAAGCGATGGCATGAAAGTTCCTTCTGAGCTGGTTCAGAAGACCCGTCCTCCAGGAACAGGTGGGCCAGTGGAGTCAGTTGAGACCTCAGTTTAGGCCTATAGGTGTGTGCAGCTCTGTGGGAGGGGACCAGGGTTGTGATGGCCACAGTGGCATGTGCCCAGAGCTACTCATGGGCAGGTGCAGGGACCAGAGTAAACCCGTAGGATGCAAACTCCCTAACCATGTGGGAGGCCTATGCAAGGGGGTCCCAGGCTGGAAGATGAGCACCAGTGTCTGCAAGGCTTCTCTCCTGCACAACAGGCTGGGGAACATTTGCTGGCCTCCCCTGGCCAGCACCTCCTTGGCCTTGCCTTCCCCAGGCACCTTGCACTCTGTTCATCCAGTTACTGTGACTCTCCGTTCTGTTGCAGGCCTCCTGGGACCTATGCCACAGCTTCTCCCCTGCCCGGTGGCCATCAGCAAACCTATGCAGGACAGTGGATCCCCTACAGTCCAGAAACCCAGCCCCACAGCCATGAGTGCCTCCTCTTCCAAGACAGGGCCAGGGTGCCAGGAGACACTTGTGTCCCCACAGGCCCTCATGGCACCCAGGCCCCTTGCAGAGAACAGTCTATCCCTCCAGTCCTCAAAGAGCTCAGTCTTAGGAGTCCTCAGTGTCTGTAGCCAACTGCCTGCCCCTTGTTCAGAGGCCACTGGTGTGGACGTGGCTGCCCACAGTGTCCACGTCTCTGTTCATGAGTCAGCTCTGGCCCTTGAGGACTCTAGCTGCCGAGAAGTGAGTATACAGACCAATGAGGGCCTGGGTAGGGTGTGGGTTGAGCTTCTAGGCCTCAAGCTGTACTTGGGGCTTCTGATGGCTTCTTATCATCCAGCATCTGGGAAGACAGCAGAGATGGCAGGAGGCAGCTTCCAGCAAGAGTCTATCTCAACAAAGAGTAAGGAAGGTCTTAAATTTACCATGGGG
>NW_003852439.1:6837164-6850576 GCF_000181295.1 Otolemur garnettii
TTTCTTTTGAGACAGAGCCTCAAGCTATCCCCCTGGGTAGAGTGCTGTGGCTTCACAGCTCACAGCAACCTCCAACTCCTGGGCTCAAGTGAGTCTCCTGCCTCAGCCTCCCAAGTAGCTGGGACCACAGGCGCCCACCACAATGCCCGGCTATTTTTTGGTTGCAGCCGTCGTTGTTTGGCAGGTCCGAGCTGGATTCGAACCCGCCACCTTAGGTGTATGTAGCTGGCGCCTTAGCCACTTGAGCCACAGGCGCCGAGCCCGTGCTAGTCTTAAGCTCCTGGCCTCAACTGATATTCCCGCCCCGACCTCCCAGAGTACTAGGACTACAGGCATGAGCCACTGCACCTGTCCTTGGTGGGAGATCTTAGGCGCAGGTTAGGTAGGACCTGGGGTTTCTGGAAGGTCTGGCTCTGGATCCAAAGTCCCAGCAATTTCCTTTCATAGAGCCTTCAGTGGAAGGTGACTTTCTTTTTTTTTAGAGACAGAGTCTCACTTTATCGCCCTCTGTAGAGTGCTGTTACATCACAGCTCACAGCAACCTCCAACTCCTGGGCTTAGGTAATTCTGTTGCCTCAGCCTCCTGAGTAGCTGGGACTAAGGCGCCCACCACAACACCCAGCTATTTTTTTGTTGCAGTTTAGCCAGGGCTGGGCTTGAACCCGCCACCCTCGGCATATGGGGCTGGCGCCCTACTCACTGAGCCCCACAAGTGCCACCTCTTTGAAGGTGACTTTCTTGAGAGGCAGGACCCAGCCTGGGTGGGGCAGGAGCTGTGCCCTCCCCTAATCTCACCATGAGTTCACTTATTCTAGCACTTCCTCCCGGACCCAATCTTGAGGCTCAAGAGGGTCATCGGTTTTGGGGGCCACAGCACCAAATGGGTAAGGGGCCCTATGACTACTTGTAGGATGGCTCTGGGTAGGTTGTATGAGTGTCAGGCATATACAGTAGGGCAGGGGGAAGGTCCCTCATCCCTGTGAGATGGTGTGTGGATCTCCCAGCTCCTCGAGGGCACTAGGGCTTTCCCCTCAAAGACTTCACTGATTCCCCTTGATCCTCAGAAGCCCTACCCTGCCCACATCTGCCCCTTCTAGGACCACCTGGGCTTCCATGGTCATGGGTATCTCTTCACTTGCCAGAACCCAAGGGGCACTGGGGATAAAGTGTCAGTTAAAATGCTCTGATGCACATACTTTAGAGTTCTGACAAGTGTGGTCCAGCCATGATCTAGAGCATGTGGGGCCAGGTCATGGATATGACCTGTGGGTCCCTGATGGTTGAGGTGGGTGTTCCAGGGAAGGAGGGTGGCCTTTCCCTTTGCTCCCTATAGCCCTCCTGCATATAGGCTCTGAGTTTTTGGGGGCTGTTTGGTCTTTTTTACTCAAACCCTGGGGTTTCTTGCCTTGGAGGCAAGGCTTAGGGGACATGTGTGCATGTAGGTCAGCTGTTCTTTTGTCTCCCTGGGGTTGGGAGAGTGACACTGAAACCAGGCTGCCAGGAGGGGCTGGGGCACCATTGCTGACCTTAGCCCTTGCCCCTGTGACAGGTTCTGTGGACCAAGGATGGGGCAGCTGTCATCTACCCCTGCCATGCGGTCATCATCACCCTGTGCATTGACACAGGGGAACAGCGCTTCTTCCTTGGCCACACGGACAAGGTTGGTGTTGCCTGCCCCAGGGGTGCATCTTCAGGCTGCTGCACGCTTCCTCGGCCTCCTCCTCTTCAGGTCTCTGCCTTGGCACTGGATGGGAACAACTCACTGTTGGCCTCAGCACAGGCACAGCCCCCTTGCATGATGCGGCTCTGGGACTTCCAGACTCGGGTGTGCCTGTCCCTTTTCCGGAGCCCGATGCACATTGTCATCGCACTCAGGTGGGCACAGGGTCTCCATGCTGGGGGTGAGGGTACAGTCCAAGCAATGCTAACTGCCTCTTCTGCATCCACAGCTTCTCTGACTGCGGGTCCCTTCTCTGTGGTGTTGGCAAGGACCGCCATGGGAGGACGGTAACAGGGCCCTGGCCTGGGGTTGAGCAGCCCTGTTGCAGTGTGCAGGGAACATCAATCAGAGTCTTCCTCAAAGTTCCTCTAACGCAGCAGTTCTCAATCTTTGGGGGTTGAATGACCCTTTCACAAGGGTCGCCTAAATACATCTTGCATATTAGATATATATATTACGATTCATAACAGTAGCAAAATTACAGTTACGAAGTAATAATGAAAATAATTTTATGGTTGTGGGTCACCACAACATGAGGAACTGTATTAAAGGGTTGTGGCATTAAGAAGGTTGAGAACCACTGCTCTAATGCCTTTGGGAGTTTTGTTTATCAAGATACATGAGGCAGGCATGGTGGCTCATGCCTGTAATCCTAGCACTCTGGGAGGCTGAGGCAGGTGGATTGCCTGAGCTCACGGGTTTGAGACCAGCCTCAGCAAGAGCGAGACCCTTGTCTCTAAAAAAATAGCCGGGCGTTGTGGTGGGCACTTGTAGTCCCAGCTACTTGGGAGGCTGAGGCAAGAGAATCACTTTAGTTCAAGAGTTTGAGGTTGCTGTGAGCTATGAGGCCACGATGGCACTCTACTAGGGGTGACAAAGTGATATTCTGTCTCAAAAAAAAAAAAAAAGGTACATGGGTCATGCCAGCCCTGTGTGCCCTGGGCTCTGCACTCTGGGGCCTTTGTGCCAGCCACCACCCCATGTAAAAGATGCTGCAGTGCGTTCACAGCTTACACTTCAGCTTTGCATCCCTATGCAGCAGGCATTGCTTTCAATTGGCATTTAAGTGATTTGCCTTGTTCTCTCTGGTGGTATATTGAGCAGTAAGATGGGGCATCTTAACATGTCCACACCTCTGAAGTTGACCCCTGCATGGGACTTGGTGTCTGGGAAGTGCTGAAGTGTCAAAGTGTTTCATCCCAGGAATACCTCTCGTTTTTTACCTGGCCTTCTACTTGTGGGTCGGTTTTTGCTTTTGTCTCTGCTGGTGGGGCTGCAGCGCCAGGTTTGCTTATTGGTGTGGAAGTCCCAAAGCTGCCACAGCTTGGGGCACATAGCTGGGGGGGAGCAGTTTCCTTCCACCCTAAGCAGCCGAAGTGCTCAGAGACTGATTTCTGTATGAGACAAGAGCCCCTGCCTGTTGATACAGTTGGGGTATAGGCAAGGCAGGAAGGCACTCAGGGCTGTGCATAGAGCTTAGTGCAGTCTTTTTTTTTCTGTTGCCCTCTGTAGAGGGCTGTGGCATCACAGCTCATAGCAATCTCCAGCTCTTGGGCTTAGGTGATTCTCTTGCTTCAGCCTCCCAAGTAGCTAGGACTATAGGTGCCTGCCACATGCCCGGCTACTTTTTGTTGCAGTTTGGCCGGGGCCGGTCTCAAACCCACCACCCTTGTTATATGGGGCCAGGGTCCTACTCACTGAGCCACAGGCACCGCCCCTCAGTGCAGTCTTGTTGCAGGTGGTAGTGGCGTGGGGCACAGGCCCAGTGCGCCTTGGTGGTGAGGTGGTCATTCTCGCGAAAGTGCACACCGACTTTGATGTCCAGGCTTTCCGGGTTGCCTTTTTTGATGGAACCAGGTACTGTGGCATGGCCAGCTATCCACAGCAAGGCAGGATCTGGATCTGGGGCCCCTTTCCTCCCTCATCACAGCCTTGGTCCGTGCATGTCTGGTTTTCTTGTGGGATCGAGGGCCCTAGGTGGCCTCACTGCCCCATATCTCCTCATAGGATGGCGTCATGTGGGCAGGGCAGCGTGCGGCTGTGGCGGCTACATGGTGGGGTCCTGCGATCCTGCCCTGTGGACCTTGGGGAGCACCGTGCACTACCGTTCACTGACCTTGCCTTTGAGCAGGCCCAGGACAGCTGTCAGGAAACCTCATCCGGGACACTGTGAGTCCCACCCTGCTCCATGCTTAAACCATCCTGGGCCCCACCTCTGCTCCCCCTCCCTAGGCCCCTACCTCACCTGTGGCCTCCTTGGGATAGCTATGTATGCAGCCGCAGCGGCCACATCCTAGAGATTGACCACCGACGCATGGCTGTTCAGCATGCCCGCTGCCTGCTACCCACACAGGCCCCCAGTAGCCCCCACCTACAGAAGCAGACCTTCGGTGCAGGTAGCAGGGCACTCACTGTGTGGGGGAGGTGGAGTTGATGCTGAGGTGAGGCACTGACACTCCTGGCCCCCAGGTCCCGGTGTCACCATCAGCAGCCTCAGCATCTCCCCAGCCATGTGTGCTGTGGGCTCTGAGGATGGCCGCCTGCGGCTCTGGCCCCTGGACTTCTCTTCAGTGCTCCTGGAAGCGGGTGAGGCCTCAGCATCCACTCCCAGCCTGAGGGGGAAGTATTCCCTGGGAGGTTCCTGTAGTGTTGCAGGGGGACGGCCAGGTTCTTAAGGCCTCCACTGCTGGTATCATTGTCCCTGGGCTAGAGAGGGTGTCACCAGGCCACCAATGCCAGACCTGCCTGTGGCCAGCTTTGCAGAAGGGCCTGGGGTGGGTGATGGGTGAAGCTCCCTCATTGCCCTGGGCCCCACCTGGTGTTCTCCGGGGGCCTCTTCTCCCAGCCTGGTCTCTTGAATCAAGAGGAGCCTGGGCTCTTGAAGCAAGAAATGGATTTGTCTATGTCTTGGGGACCCGAACACCTGAGCAGCAGTGAGCTGCCCTGGGGTGAGCTCCTGTGCTGCTGACCCTCCCTCCCTACAGAGCACGAAGGCCCCATCAGCTCAGTGTGTATCAGCCCTAATGGGCTACGCGTGCTGTCCACCACTTCCACGGGCCACTTGGGCTTCCTGGACATCCCATCCCAGGAGTACAGTGTGCTGGCTCGCTCCCACACAGCCTCCGTGCTGGCTTTCTCCATGGACCAAACCCAGGGGCAGCTGGCCACTGTGTCCCAGGACCACACTGTCCGCATCTGGGACCTAGCCACCCTTCAGCAGGTGGGGTGTGGTGGGGCAGGGAGGGCCTTCAACCTCTTGGGCTCTCATGGCTCCTGCCCACTCCTCACTAGCCTTGTGCCCTGCAGCTGTATGACTTCACATCACTTGATGATGCCCCACGTGCTATAACCTTCCACCCTATACGGCCGGCCTTCTTCTGTGGCTTTAGCAGTGGGGCTGTGCGCTCCTTCAGCCTGGAGGCCACTGAAGTTATGGTGGAACACATGTGCGTACACTGCCAGCCACCAACTCTTTGGAGTCCTTGGCTATACAATGACCCCACAGTGGAAGCTGGGGGGATTCAGCTGGGCAAGGGAGGGTCACCTACAGAAAGGCCAGTGCTGCCCAAAGGTCAGGCCAGGAGGGCTGGTGGCAGCATGGCTGATCCCATGTCCTGGCTGGGCTCCCAGGGCTGAAGTCAGTGGGCATCCTGTATCTGCTGCAGGTGTCCCCAAGGAGCCATCACTGGCCTGGCTGTCACTCCTGATGGTACCCACCTATTCAGCTCCTGTTCTCGGGGCAACCTGGCCCAGTATAACTGTTCCGGGCCCCAGTGCTGCATCCTCCGTGTGGCAGGTCAGGCCCCTTTTGCCACTCAGGCTGGTCACAAAAGGCTGGGGTGGCCCTGGGTCTGTGATTGGCCAATGCCCAGACACTTAGGGCTTTGATCTCTGTCCACTTGCTGGGTCCTGAGTGGGGCTGTGCAGCTGCCTTTAGTAGCCTTGTCCAGACCCTGGTTTAGAGTTTACCTGCCCTCAAAGCCAGAGGCCAGCTCAGCTCTGTGCCGTGGAGGCGGTGACAGACAGCCTGACCAGAAGGGCAGCAGGTAGGGGTCAGGTCCAGTTATGGTCAGCTGCTCTCTCTCTGGCCACTGTAACTTGGAGTAGCCAGCAGTCACTAGGTCGGTCATTCTTGCCCTCAAATACTTACAGCCTCTGTGCTGCTGACTGATGCTCACTGGTGCCTGGCACTCTCATGCCCATACCATGTGGGTACAGCCATAGGATCTGCTTCCCTGGGCTGGTGTTTCCTGAAGGGGCAGGTTGGGTAATGCCTGGTTGGCAACCTGTGTGCTGCAGACCCTCTTCTACCCCACTGACCCCTGCCCTGTGCTGCCACAGCCAGCATGGTGTGCCCAGATGCCCACCCGAGCCCCAACATCCTGGCAGTCAGCAGGGACAGCCACCTGCTGGCCTTTGTGGGTCCTTCCAAGAGCACAGTGACTATTGTGGACTCAGCCTCCCTGGATGAGGTGAGTCAGGGAACCTCCTGGGGCTAGTGTAATGAACCTTGCCAAGCTGGGCAGTGGAACCAGGTCTGGATACCCCACTTGGCTGCCGCATAGCTCCTTGTGAGCAGAGACCCTTTTTGGCTTGGTATGGAGTGTGAGGGGCTGGGGATAGGTAGGAGGCTGTGATCACTCAAGAGCAGGACCTAGGTATTGCTGCACCTCATGATCACAGAAAGCACCCCAGCAAAGTGGGATGCTGAGAGCCTGGCTCCCCTAGGGGAGGGCAGGATCCTAGATGGGGCAGGTGGCACCCAGGTATCAAGTGGGTGACCCTGAGGCCTTCTCCCTCCTGAGCCTGGCTCTGGGTGGCACCACGTCTGCCTTGAGGTCCAGACCATTTGCTGTTCTCCCCTAGCTGCTGCGGGTCGACATCAGCACCCTGGACCAAGCCAGTAGCTGTCTAGACTCCGCTGTGGCTGTCTGCTTTAGCCCTGCTGTCCTGGGCCACCTGCTGGTGTCCACAACGTCCAAAGTCATGGTACTGGATGCCACATCAGGCCACATTATCCGGGAGGTAAGCCTAGGTTGCAGCCAGTGGCCTGCCCTCTTTCCTCCTGCCTCAGCCTGTGATCTGTGCCTGCAGCTCCTCCAGCCTAGAGGGTCTGGGGGTGGGCGTTGCCACACTCAGTGAGAGAGGGGAGCCTCTGAGAGGCAGCTTTGTCCAAGAGCTCTCTGTTACAGCTGTGCACTGTCCACCCTGCGGCCTGTCCCTCCCTGGCCCTCAGTGAGGATGCCCACTTCTTGCTGATGGCCACTGGCCGAGCTGTCACGCTTTGGGACTACTCAACACAGGCCAGTCCAGGCTCGCAGGTGTGTGCTATGGGCGGACAGGTGGCTGCCTCAGGTGGTGGGAAGATCCCTGGAGGTCCAGGCAGAGTGAAGCCATGTTGCTTGGGTGACAGGGAGTGCGAGGGGATGGGAGGGTGGAGGATGACCCCCCATCCCTCTGCCTGCTGGGAGGCCTCTCGCTTAGTTCCTGGGGCCAATGGTCTGGGGCTCACATCAGACCCAGGTACAGCCCAGCAGTGTCAATAGCCACACCTCAGGCTCCTGTGTATGACATCCACTGCCCGCAGGTGTACATCGGCCACTCAGAGCCTGTGCAGGCTGTGGCCTTCACCTCTGACCAGCAGCATGTCCTCAGCGTGGGGGATGCCATCTTCCTTTGGGACGTTCTGGCCATCCCTAAGAGGCAAGTGTCCATCTGTACTGTGTCTGCCCAGGCCTCCTTCTGGGCCCTCCTGATGGTCTCTCCTTGCCCCTCTAGTGACCAGAGATTGTCCAGGGCAACCCAAGCCCATGGTGAGTGGCATGTGTTTAGCTGGAGAGGTTGGGTGTGGACACCAGCAGGCTATGCACTGAACCCTGGGCTGGCCCTGTGGCCACTGTGGGCAGCATGGCACGGCTGCCTTTTCAGGGGTGGGGGGCTGGTTACCACCGCAGAGGCTGTGATACCCCGACAAACTCTGCCAACCTCACCCCTGAGCGTGGCTCTGGCATCCCCAGGCCCAGGTGTAGGACAGCTGGATGATGCAGTGTCTGGGGCCAGTGGGCTCCCTCGCCTGCAGGTGCCCGTGCCATCTCAGGCCTCACCACTGAGGCTCATCCATGCTGGGCCCCTCGAGGGTGGTGATGGTGAGTGGCAGGGATCTGGGAGGCTTTGGGGCATATGCCTGTTTGTGTCTGGCCTTGGGATGTGGGTGCCATTGCCTCCCACTGGGAAGGTGTATGTGGGATCAGGGAGTTGGTATCCTTTTCTCTCCCACTGCCCCTAGGTACCCTGTCCGCATCAGATGAAGAAGAACCCTGTGAGAAGAGCCACAGCCCAGAGGGGCTTCGCCAGGCCCCAGGTCCACTGGTGCTAGAGGAGAAGGAAAGCGGGGCTAGAGACGGGGCCTGGGGTGCTGCAGGGGGCTCCTGGGGGCTCGCTATGCTCACCTGTCTCTGTGGCTGGCCTACTGAACAGTGGAAGGCAGGGAGGGACAGAGGTGGCATCCCAGTGAAGGGACCAGGGCTCCTGTGACAGCTGGGATATCCCCCCAGGGGGGAGGCGAGGCCATCTCCAGGGTTTATAGGACATGGCTTATCTGTGCATAGTTCTTGCTGCCCAGCACAGTGGAGGGACTTTGTGTATAGTGGGGCATCTCTGAAGGGTTACCAGGTGGTTCCATGTCATGTGGCTTCTTTCTCCTTCCTGCCAGGTGCCGAAAGCACCAGGAACAGGGGGGCCCAGCCCTGCACCCACCTGTATTCCTACAAGCACTTTTTTGCACGCCACAGGACACTGGCCAAGGTCAGTGATGGCCCCTACTCTGTGAAGCAGGGTGGTTTCCAGTCACCATATTCTGCTCAAGGGGCCCTCTCAGGGTTCCCCAGGATCTCCTCAGAGCTGGTCTTGGTCTGCAAAGCATATAGTGCTCTCGGCCTTGGGATCCTATCACCTAAGGTGCACCCCTTTCCTTGCACCCACACTCCTGTCATCCTATACTGCTGACCTGCCTCACTTCACCTCACCTGGCAGTTGCCCTTCCCAAGATCCCCCAGCCTTTGCCCCTCCTTGGCGCTAGGCTCCCACCCTGGCTTCCCAGTCCATCCCCCAGCTGGCCCAGGTATGCCCTGAAACAGCCTCCCACAGACAGTCTCAGGCTACCAGGCTAGGCACCAGCACCCAGGTCTGCTTTCTTGCAGAGTGTTGCCTTTTCTCCTGCCAGCGACCAGCAGCTGCACCTGAAGGCTGTCCTGGGCTATAGCGGAAGTGGGCGGGCCAACATGGTCTGGAGGCCGGACACAGGTGGGAATCCAGCCAAGCAGCAGCAGGATGGGGCCCACTGTGTGCCCCAAGCTATGACCAGGGGGACAAGTGAGCTGCAGCCATCAGTTTGGGGTGCCACGTTCTCCCATTGACACATTCTGGTGGTCTAGCTTGTGTCCCTTGTGAGCCCCTGTGGCTGCTAGATGACCCCTCAGGACCCTTGTCTGTTGGCACAGCCTCCAGACACTGCCTCCTTGCCTGCAGGCTTCTTTGCCTACACATGCGGCTGCCTGGTGGTGGTAGAGGACCTGCACTCTGGCGCCCAGCAGCACTGGTTCGGCCACCCCGAGGAGATCTCCACACTGGCCCTCAGCCACAATACCCAGGTGCCCACCATGGGTCACCCTACTTCACACCCAGGTCACTGCATGGTGGAACCCAGCTCCTGGGTCACTATCTTGAAATAGCAGGAGCAACTCAGTCTTGGCTTCCCCTCTATACAACTAGGGTGGACCCAGCTGGCTGTTCCTGCCCTCTGACCACCTGCCTTCCTACCTACTAGGTCCTGGCTTCTGCCTCCGGCCGCAGCTCCATAGCCACCCACTGTCAGATCCGTATCTGGGACGTGTCTGAGGGCCTCTGTCATCATCTCATCTCTCACCATGACACGAATGTGCAGGCCGTGGCCTTCTCATCTGACGACAGGCTCCTTGTCACACTGGGTCAGCTGGTATTGGGACAGTGGTGGATGGGAGTGTCCCTAGGACCCCAGGGAGGCTGGACTTGTGTCCTTGACATGGCTGTCCATGGGACTCCCCAGGTGACTATGGCGACCGCACCCTTGCCCTTTGGAGCACAACCACCTATCACCTCTTGTCCTCCACCCGCCTCCCAGAACCAGTGCATGGTGTAGCTTTCAACCCCTGGGAGGCTGACGAGCTCGTGTGTGTGGGCCAGCATGCTGTCACTTTCTGGCTCTTACAGCAGCACGGGGCAGACATCAATCTCCAGGTGCCTGCCTGCTAGATGACACACTCAACGTTTGGAGCTGGTTTTGGTGGTAGAGTCTGGGCTTCCAGAACATCACTGACCCATAGCCACCCTTCCACCTTGCCAGGTGCGCCAAGAATCAGTCCCTGAGGCAGTAGGGGCAGATGAGCTGACCTCACTCTGCTATGGGCCCCTGCCCTTGCTCTACTGCGGTTCCAGCTCTGGCCAGGTCTGTGTCTGGGACACACGTGCAGGCCACTGCTTCCTGGCCTGGGAGGCGGATGACAGCGAGATTGGTGGGTGCCTAGCTGAGGCCCTGTGGCCCCTTGATGGCTCAGGACCGTTGTCTCAGCTGGGACAGCGGCCCAGGGTATCTGGGGAAGGCAGCTCACTCCCTGTCCTGCCTCCAGGTATGCTTCTGTGCTCGGGCTCCAGGCTTGTCAGTGGCAGCAGTGCAGGGCGACTACGCCTATGGGCCGTGGGGACCTTGCCAGAGCTAAGACACAAGGGCGCCAGGTGGGCTGCCCCAGGGGCCCTGCTCTGCTCCCTGTGTGGCTAAGTTGTAAGCGGGTGCTGGTGTCCCTGCCTGGGGCCTATAAGTCAGCCCTCTTCCTAAGTAGCCCTGACTCTAGGCAGGGGCTGTTGTCCCCAGCTGGCCCCTCTGTAGGGATGTGGTTGGGCATGGTTTGGGCCCTACAGACTGCAGTACCTGGACAAGGGCAGGCTCAGAAGCCTATCAGCCTTTGGTACCTCTCCCCAAGAGAGCACAGCCAGGTCCTATGACCTGCCTGAAGACCCGCCATCCTCTCCTCTGCTCCACCCTTCAGGTCCTGTTCTGTGTTCATGGAATGTGAGCTCAGCCTGGATGGTGCTATTGTGAGCGCCAGTTTTGATGACAGCATGGAGATGGGCGTGGTGGGCACTATGGCTAGCACACTGTGGTATGTCAGCTGGGTCGAGGGTACCAGCACTCGCCTTGTTAGCGGCCATTGGAGCAAGGTAAGGCCTCTAGGCTTATATGAAGACATCTGAGGGGTTTCCAGCCTGGACAGAGGAAGGGTGTGGCGGCTCCTGTGGCTCCAAGGAGGAGGGCGCCAGCCCCATATGCCAGAGGTGGCGGGTTCAAACCCAGCCCAGGCCAAAAACTGCAAAAACAAAACAAAACAGAGGAAGGGTGCGGGAGGTACACCTGGCACCTTCCCCATGGGTCAGCTCCATCCTTGCCCACCCAAGTTATCTTGTGTCAAGTTGTCACAGTGGCTCTCAAGTAACTGTTTCAAGGGTTCTAAGGATGGGGACTCCTGAGTGCATGTAGATCCCTTCATTTCCTATGATTTGGTATGGTGTCCTGCTAGTGTCCCCACTAATTCATTCTTTTTCTTCCCCACTAATTTGCTTATTGAAGAAACCATATCATGTGTCTTAGCACCTCTGTAGATTGGCCTTGCTTCCATGGTCGTATATGTTCAGGGCTGATCTGATCTGGGTCAGGTTCTGGTCAGGTCCGGGCCAGTCCTGCTGGGCCCTGGTGGTAGAGCTGTGTCTCCCTAGAGCAGTTAAGCTGCTGGCCACTGAGTGACCACTCACCCAGACCATGGCTCAGTGGAGTTGCAGAGAGTCTAATCCCATCATTCCTCTCTTACTGACCAGCCTGGGGCCTGAGGAGACACAGTCTCATCAGCTCTGGGTTTCCAAGGCAGAGATGGTCAGAGCAGAGGACCCCAGGTTTCCAGGTATCAGGCAGTTCCTTTTTTTTTAATTTGAAAGAGTCTTACTTTGTCACCCCCAGGCTAGAATCCTGTGGCATCGTATTTCACAGCAACCTTAAGCAATGGGCTCAAACAATCCTCCTGTCTCAGCCTCCCGAGTATCTGGGACTATAGGCCCCTACAAGGACGCCTGCCATTGAGTTTTACCTTTTTTTTTTTGCAGTTTGTGGCTGGGACTGGGTTTGAACCCGCCACCTCCAGTATATGTATTCCTTTGAGCCACAGGCACCACCTGAGTTTTACTTTTTGATTGTCTTTTAAGAACTCATGGCTGTGCACACATCTGGATTTCACCTCATTGTGGTTTATTGTTTCTTTTGCTGCTCACAGAATCCTGGCTTCAGTGGGAGGCTGAGTTGACTCCTTTTTTTTAGAAATCTGGCTCAGCACCCATAGCTCAGTGGTTCGGGCCCTGGCCACTTACATGGAGTCAGGCTGGTTCGAACCCAGCCTGGGTCTGCTAAACAACAATGACAACGGCAACAAAAAAACAGCTGGGCATTGTGGCAGGCACCTGTAGTCCCAGCTACTTGGGAGGCTGAGGCAAGAGAATCACTTGAGCCCAAGAGTTTGAGGTTGCTGTGAGCTGTGATGCTACGGCACTCTACCAAGGGCGACATAGTAAGGCTCTGTCTCAAAAAAAAAAAAAAAGAAGAAAAGAAAGAAATTTATATTCGTTTATTTGAAGGTAATGCTAGTCATCAAAGAAATTTGAGGTAAATGAAGTTTTTTGTTTTTTGTTTTTTTGCAGTTTTTGGTTGTGGCCAGGTTTGAACCCAGCACCTCCAATATATGGGGCTGGCACCCTTCTCCTTTGGGCCATAGGCGCCACCCTTTTTTTTTGAGACAGAGTCTCAAGCTGTCACCCTGGGTAGAGTGCTGGGGCATCACAGCTCACAGCAACCTCCAACTCTTGGGCTTAAGTGATCTCTTGCCTCAGGCTGCCAAGTAGCTGGGACGATGGGAGCCTGCCACAATACACAGCTATTTTTTGGTTGTAGTTGCCATTGTTGTTTGGCAGGCTTGGGCTAGATTCGAACCCTCCAGCTCTTGTGTATGTGGCTGGTACCCTAGCCACTTGAGCTACAGGTGCTGAGCCTAGGGTTATTTTTAAAATTTTTTTTTGCTAGTAGACCTTTTTTTATGCAGTAGACTTATTGAGATATAATTCACAAGCCATACATTTTGTCCATTTGACATCTAGTATATTCAACAGTACTGAACAGCTGTCACCACAATCAATTCTGGTGCATTTTCATTATCCCAAAAGGAAATCCTGTATGTATTAAGTATCACTCCCTGTATGCCCCTTTCCCTTGCTCCCAGCAATCACTAATTCACTTTTTGTTTAGATTTTACCCTCCCTGGACATCCCACATGGGACTCATTTACCTCTTCTCACTGAGCATCTAGTTTCTTTCTTTTTTTTTTTTTTTTTTGAGACAGAGCCTCAAGCTATCCCCCCGGGTAGAGTGCCATGGCATCATGCTCACAGCAACCTCCAACTCCTGGGCTCAAGCGAATCTCTTGCCTCAGCCTCCCAAGTAGCTGGGACTACAGGCGCCTGCCACAACACCCGGCCATTTTTTGGTTGCAGCCATCATTGTTGTTTGGTGGGCCCGGGCTGGGGATTCGAACCTGCCACCTTAGGTGTATGTGGCTGGCGCCTT
>NW_003852439.1:6851196-6920417 GCF_000181295.1 Otolemur garnettii
ATTCGGACCCACCAGCTCTGGTGTATGTGGCTGGCTCCTTAGCTGCTTGAGCTACAGGGGCCACCCATTTGTTTGTTTGTTTTTTTGAGACAGTCTCACTCTGTCATGCCATGGTGTCATAGCTCACAGCAACCTCAAACTCTTGGGGTTAGGCCATCCTCTTACTTCAGTGTCCCAAGTAGCTGGGACTACAGGCTCTCATTACAACACCTAGCTAATTTTTCTATTTTTAGTAGAGATGGGGTCTCACTCTTGCTCAGGTGATCTACCTGCCTCCCAGCATGCTAGGATTACTGGCGTGAGCTACCACCCCCAACCTAAATAATAATAATTATTAATTTTTTTGAGATAGTCTCACTTTGTCATCCTCAGTAGAGTGCTGTGGCGTCACAGCTTACCACAACCTCAAACTCTTGGGCTCAAGTGATTTTCTTGCCTCTCAGCCTCCTGAGTAGCTGAAACTACAGATGCCCACCACAATGCCTGGCTATATTTTAGAGACAGGGGTCTTGCTCTTGCTCGTGCTGGTCTAGAACCCATGAGCAGAGGCAATCCACCTGCCTCAGCCTCCCAGAGTATGAGGATTACGAACAGGCGTGAGCCACCATGCTGGCCCGTAAATTATTTATTCATTTATTTATTTACTTATTTCAGATAGTCTCACTATGTCACCCTCAGTAGAGTGCTGTAGCATCACAGCTCACAGCAACCTCAGACTCTTAGACTTAAGTGAGCTTAAGTCTAAGCTCTTGCCTCAGCTTCCCAAATAGCTGGGACTACAGGCATCTGCCACAATGCCCAGTTATTATTTTTGTTGTTGTTGTTGTATTAATTGTCATTGTTGTTTGGCAGGCCCAGCCTGGGTTTCAGCCCCGATGTATGTGGCTGGCACCCTAACCGTTGAGCTACAGGCCCCGAGCCTAAATTATATTTTTTAATTATCTTTTTTTTTTTTTTTTTAGACAGAGCCTCAAGCTGTCCCCCTGGGTAGAGTGCCATGGCATCACAGCTCACAGCAACCTCCAACTCCTGAGCTCAAGCGAGTCTTCTGCCTCAGCCTCCCAAGTAGCTAGGACTACAGGTGCCCACCACAACGCCTGGCTATTTTTTTTCAGTTGCAGCCATCATTGTTGTTTTTGGTGGGCCCGGGCTGGATTCGAACCTGCCACCTTTGGTGTATGTGGCTGGCACCTTAACCACTTGAGCCACAGGCGCTGAGCCATTTTTTAATTATCTTAAAAAATATAATTTAGTGTTCACACTCATACTTAAAATTCAAAGTGAGAACTGGAGGCTGGGTGTGGTGGCTCACACCTGTAATCCTAGTACTCTGGGAGGCCAGGGTAGGTGGATTGCATGCACTCAGGTTTGTGACCAGCCTGAGCCAGAGAGAGACCTTTAGCTTGTCTCTAAAAATAGCTGAATGTTGTGACAGGTGCCATTAGTCTCAGTTACTTGGGAGGCTGAGGTAAGGAAATCACTTGAGCCCAAGAGTTTGAGGTTGCTATGAGCTGTGACAGCACAGCACTCAACTGAGGGTGACAAAGTAAGACTGTCTCAGAAAAAAAAAATACAGTCAGAACTGGGTTGGAACTGGGTTGTTTCTTTTAACCTCATGGGCATGTCACATCTCCTCTCCTCTCCCCAGTTCTCAGTGGAACCTATGTAATGAGTCCTCTACTTTTTCCCTTGATATGCATATAACAGTCAGGAAAAAACCCAGATTGTGACCACCAATGACATGACCACTGAACACAGCCAGCTGTCTTTTTGTGCCTTTTTTTTTTTTTGAGATGGTCTCACTTGGTCATCCTTGGTAGAGTGCCATGGTGTCTTAGCTCACAGCAACCTCAAACTCTTGGGTTCAAGAGATCCCAGCTATTTTCTAGAGACGGGGTCTCGCTCTGGCTAAGGCTGGTCTTGATCCTTTGAGCTCAGATAATTCACCTTCCTTGGCCTCCCAAGTGCTGGGACTACAGAAATGAGCCACCATGCCTGGCCATCTTTTTGTGCTTTTGACTTTTTAAGTTTGAAGCCCTCCAGGAACACCTGGTCATACTGCTGTGTGTTACATTCTGTCACAGTATCTTTGTTTGTAGTGTCCCCCCCAGGCAGCTGACGGGTGGGCTGCTTTGGTCTGGATTCACTTAGGTCTGGCGTGGGGGCTATGTGGAGGGCCAGGCCTGTTCCCTTATACCACACGGAGTTGGCTGGGCTGGGATTGGAAAGGCCTATGTCCCTTCCTCTGCCTAAGGGCCATGTGGGCTCAGGTAGTGCTAACCAGGTGACCCTCAGCCCAGGTGTGGGTCCCCTCAGGTGAATGAAGTGGCCTTTAGCCCCAACGAGTCTCACTGTGCCACCTGCGGTGAGGACGGGAGTGTACGGGTGTGGTCCCTGGCCAGCCTGGAGCTAGTGATACAGTTCCAGGTGCTGAACCAGGTAGGTGGTGTGCAGGGCTGGGGGTGATGCTGAGGGTGGGGCCTGTCTGCCCAGGGCTCAGGAAGCTTTGTCTTTCTGGCCTCTGTGTCTACCCTCCTTGGTCCCTCCCTGGGCTAAGGCTGATGTTCCCCACCTTGGGCCCCCAGAGTTGCCTGTGCCTTGCATGGAGCCCCCAGTCCTGTGGACGCCCAGAGCAGCAGCGGCTAGCAGCTGGCTACAGTGATGGCACACTGCGCCTCTTTAGCGTCTCCCGGACAGTCATGGAGCTCAAGATGCACCCCCACTTGGCTGCGCTGACAGCTGTTGCTTTCTCCACTGATGGTGAGGAGTTAGGCATGTAGTAATGCCACCATCCCCACCTGGCCCAGGTCAGCTCTCCGGGCTGGGGGTTCAAAGGGTGACAGCATGGTTCCCACCTGGCCCAGGTCAGACCATCCTCTCTGGAGACAAGGACGGGCTGGTGGCTGTGAGTCACCTTTGCACAGGGATGACCTTCCGTGTGGTGAGTGACCACCGGGGTGCCCCAATCTCCACCATCCAGATCACAAGTAAAGAGGTGAGGCAGCCTCCAGAGCTGTGGTGGGGTGGAGGTGCAGGCAGACAGGGGCAGATCTGGGCAGAGACAACTGTCAGCTCTCACCCTTGCCAGCACGGAGACTTTGGGGTAGAGGGCACAGACTTGTGGCTGGCTGCCAGTGGGGACCAGCGTGTCAGCATCTGGGGCTCTGACTGGCTGAGGAACCACTGTGAGCTCCTGGACTGGCTGAGCTTCCCGATGCCTGCTGGCCTAGAGGTAAGACGGTCCTGGTGGCACTGTGGGTAAGGGTGGTGCTCCCCCTACCCCATAGCCTGCTGTACCTCTCCACAGACCCAGGGCCACCTGCCGCCCTCCCTTGCTGCCTTCTGCCCCTGGGACAGGGGGCTGCTGGTATATGTGGGCCCAGGGGGACACAAGGAGGTGATTGTCTACAGCCTCCACCAGAAGCAGGTGAGCATACCTGCTGGCTTGGTGCTGGAAACTCAGGGTCCCAGGCTGGGGAGCCTGGGCTAAATTCTGAGCCCAGAGCCCAAGTGCCTTGTGCTGGGTCTCCACAGGTGGTGGAGAGGATTCCGGTGCCTTTTTTTGCCACATCCCTGAGCCTATCCACAGGGGCCTGCCTCATGGCCCTCGGCTTCGCTGGTAAGTGATGGTGGGTGCCAACTCAGGCTATTTTGGCTGGGGCTGAGTAGGCTCACCTGTGCCCCTCCGAGACACACCCCTCACCTGTGCTCCTAAAGTTGGGTCGGGATGCCAAGACCAGAAGCTGAGCATGTGAGGTGCTGAGTGTGGCACCTGGCACTGGGGCTCACAGCCCTGAACCCATCAACATGGGTTCCCCCTGGCCAGGTGCGATGGGCTCATGCCTATAATCCTAGCACTCTGGGAGGCCGAAGAGGGTGGATTGCTTGAGCTCACAGGTTCGAGACCAGCATGAGCCAGAGCGAGACCTTGTCTCTAAAAATAGCCAGGTGTTGTGGCAGATGCTTGTAGTCCCAGCTACACGGAGGCTGAGCCAAGAGAATTGCTTGAGCCCAAGAGTTTGAGGTTGCTATGAGCTGTGACGCCATGACACTCTAGTGAGGGTGACAAGTGAGACTCTTTCCCCTCCCACCCAAAAAAAACCCCCATGGGATCCCCCTGCCAGTGCACTGCCTGGCTCCAACCTACTCCATGCCATCTGCCCCTAGAACGTGTGCTGAGGTTGGTGGACTGTACGTCGGGGACTTCCCAGGACTTTACCGGCCATGGTTATACAGTGCACCTGTGCAGATTCACCCCATCCGCCAGGCAGCTCTTCACAGTGGCCCACAATGAGATCCTGGTGTGGGAGGTCACAGGCCACTGATCTGTGGTGAGGACCATGGTGTCAAGTGCCCCAGGCCACCTGGGCAGAAGTGTGGCTGAGAAGCCAGGTTGTCAAATGCCTCATGTGAGGACAGGATGACGGGGACAGACCAGAACTCCACGTAAACCATCAGAACCAGACTGCTGTGAATTTGAGCAACCTGAAAATACAACAACCTGTTCACTTTTCACCTAGGGAGTTTTTTTAATAAAAAACAATTCATTTTTATTAACTAAAATGAAATCAAATCTATATTTTAAATCAAATGAGAAATGCAGTTGCAGGCTCGGTGTCTATAGCTCAACCGGCTAAGGCGCCAGCCACGTACACCTAAGGTGGCGGGTTCGAATCCCCAGCCCGGACCCGCCAAACAACAATGACGGCTGCAACCAAAAAATAGCCGGGCGTTGTGGCGGGCGCCTGTGGTCCCAGCTACTTGGGAGGCTGAGGCAGGAGACTCGCTTGAGCCCAGGAGTTGGAGGTTGCCGTGAGCTGTAATGCCACGGCACTCTACCCAGGGGGACAGCTTGAGGCTCTGTCTCAAAAAAAAAAAAAAGAAAAAAGAAATGCAGTTGCAGTGATAGAATGTAAACCCTACATGAGCATACTCCACTGTGGTTGTTAGTTACTTGGTGTGTTCTGTTTTCAAAGACAAGATTAATTTTTTTCCAACTAATCTTTGGTATAGAATAGCTATTTCCTTTCAGAGGAGAGAGTGACCATCATTTATGCTCTGTTATTTCTACCATATAAGCAGTCCTATTCTCTTCAGAAAATCTGCTTCTCAGTGTGTTAGCTCTTTTTGATCCATGGTCTTGTAGCAGAGAAACCTTTTCCAATAACCCAAAATGTTGTCTCTAGTACTAACAAACATTAATCACGACGCCTTAGATCATAGTTTTGTACACAGCATCTGCCATTCTGTGTGCTTTCATTCAAACTTAAGTGCTTTCATTAAAATTCAGTATTCTTGATATTTCAGGGAACCCGGGGTATAAATGAACCCATCCTAATAAACACATCCTTTTACCTTACTAAACCCTTCCCAGAGACCTTCATGGGACACATGTAGTAAAGTTATAGCGTCAATGTATTTCAGACCTCATCACCTAAGGGGTTTTAACGTTTACACTTTGTAGCTTAAATTAACGTGTGCATTTATTACATTACTACTCTCTCGTTGCACTGGTAGTCCCCTTTTCGCTCCTGGCCAGAGCTCAGCCTCTGCCCCAGCCCTAACCCTCCAGTCCCCGTCCTGGCCCAAAGGCCGATCAACCCGCCAGGCCTTGGCCCGCGCGCCCCAAGTCCCGCCGCCCACGGTCCCCGGCGAGCCCACACGGTGGCGCCGCCGCGCAGCCGGGTTTCTCTGGCCCGCCGGCTCGCTGGTGCAGCTGGATGGACGGGGACCGGAAGTGCGGGCTCGAGGGGGCGGGCAGAGGGCGGGGGGCCCGGCCCAGGTCAGGTCCGGGTGGTGTTTGGGGCCAGTGTGCGGCTCCAGGTGGCAACCATGAGACGGGACGTGCGTATCCTGCTGCTGGGCGAGGGTAGGCACCGAGGGGCCGAGGGACTTGGGGCTGGAGATATGGGGCTGGAGTCGTCGGGGCGCGGACGGGGGCACCGTGAACTTGGCGGTCCACTCTGACCGCGCCGCCCTGCGCAGCCCAGGTGGGGAAGACGTCGCTGATTCTGTCGCTGGTGAGCGAAGAGTTCCCTGAGGAGGTAAGCGGCCAGCGCGTCGCAGCGGGGTGCCGGCTGCAAGGGGAGAGGCTGAGGTCCCGGGCGCTGCGGGGGGGCCCTCGGTCAGCCCTCCCTGGGCCTGTTGCAGGTACCTCCCCGAGCAGAAGAGATCACGATCCCCGCAGACGTCACTCCAGAGAAGGTGCCCACCCACATTGTGGACTACTCAGGTATTCGGTCCCACCCATCCTGGTGGTTTTGCCCAAGAGCGGGCTTTTCAGGCTGGTCTGCAGCAGGGTCTCTTCCATCCAGAAGCCGAGCAGACAGACGAGGAGCTCCAGGACGAGATCCACAAGGTTCGGGTTGTGAGGGCTCAGGAAGTGGGTGCTGGCCATGGGGGCCTCAGGCTAATCGGCTTCACCCTCTGAGGAATTGGATTAAGGTGCTCGATTTGTCCTCGGCCCTGGTAATTCTGTTGTGATCTCTCAGCACCCACAGTTGTCAGGGCTCCAGTGACATACCCTGCTGGGAGAACCTTGGGAAAGAAGGGAGCTTCCCTGAGGGCCATCTGTCCTTCTTTCCCACATGGCCAGCCAGTGCTTGGTCTTCCTTTGTGCTCTAGAGAGTGGCTATCCCTTTTGCTGCATAGCCTGGCCTCCAGGCTTTGGTAGGTGCTGTCGTATCTAGGGCTCACCTGTTACCAGGTTGTGTGTGCCAGCCACCTGTAGCCTCTATTGTGTTCTGGGAGCATTGTCAGGAAGGGAAGCATTGGCTGCCACAGCCTCCCAGAGGCAGCCCCAAACTCTGACACTATTACTTTGACTGCTTGTAATAAGTACAGGCCAAGGTCAGGGTCAGTGTGCTCTGACTGCTTTCCTCCAGGGCTGGGTTCTGGGCGTGGTTGTGTCTGTCCTGAGGCCTCCAGAGGACCTGCTGCCTAGAACTGTGTGCTTTGGGGTCTGCCATCTCTGTGCTGGGACAGGCAGGGAACGGGCTATCTGAGGTGCCAGCCGGCAGCTGCCTGTCCCCAGCATGACAGCAGAGAGTGAACATCAGGCTAGAGGCAAATTCTAGAGAAGAATGGGCTCCTAGGCCTTGGAGCTGTGCTCCATGCCACCTGTGAGTGCCTGGGAGGGTGTGTAGTTGGCCTGGGCTGTCCTCGGTGAGCAGGCAGCCTCTTGTCTCCCTGTGCCTCTGCTTTCCTCACAGGCAAACGTTGTGTGTGTGGTATATGATGTCTCCGAGGAGGCCACGATTGAGAAGGTAAGGGGCTACTGCTTGTTTAGTCAATACTCTGTCCACGATGCAGACCCTAGTGGTAGAGATCGGGTGGCCAAGGTGGACTCAACCCTGTGTACTGCCCCATCCATAACAAACATCTTGGGGACCTTCACCTGGAGCTGCTGGCTGCTCCCCCAGTGAGCCTAAGTCCTTCCACACAGAGAGAGCCTAGTGTGGCTGCCTGTCTGAACTGCGTAGCAGCCCGTCTTCCCTCCCTAGTCTCAGAACTCCCAAGTGAGTGACTAGGGGCCTTTCTTGGGCTCCTCCGGGCTTCATCCCTAGTGCTGAGACTTGGGGGCCTCAATTGGCCTTGACCTCCCCTTCTGCTCTCCCCAAGCCAGGTGTGAGCCCTGTCTGGGAGCTGTGGGCTGCACTGTATGGGCAGCCTTGTATCATGGCTGGGCTTTGCTTTTCAGATCCGAACCAAGTGGATCCCGCTGGTGAATGGGAGGACTGAGAAAGGGTCCAGGTAATGAGCAACACCTGGGGCATGCCCCACTGGCTCCTACTCCCTAATGACCATGGCCTTCTTCTCCCAGGGTGCCCATCATCCTGGTGGGCAACAAGTCAGACCTGCGGCCAGGGAGCTCCGTGGAAGCTGTGCTTCCCATCATGAACCAGTTTCCCGAGATTGAGACCTGTGTGGAGGTAAGTGGGCAGGGTATGGCTCTAGCTGGGAAATCTATGGTGAGACCCCTGTCCTGTGTCTTCCTCAGCCTATCCTGCCTTCCCCAGTGTTCAGCCAAGAACCTGAGGAACATCTCAGAACTGTTTTACTATGCTCAGAAGGCTGTCCTGCACCCCACAGCACCCCTCTATGACCCAGAAACCAAGCAGGTGGGTGGTAGGCCTGACCTGGCTCCACTAGGGACCCACAGGGATGGGGATGGTTAAAGGCTGCCTGGAGGCACTGAGCCATTGTCCCCACAGTTGAAGCCCGCGTGTGCCCAGGCCCTCACGCGCATCTTCAGGCTCTCAGATCAGGACCTGGACCAGACACTCAGTGACGAGGAACTTAATGCCTTCCAGGTGTGCCCCACCCCCACCCGAAGGTGCCCTATCTCTTGTGTCTCTGCTGCTGCTGGTTATTAGACCTGCAGTTTCAGGGTGGCCAACTCACACCAACTATTTCTTGGAGGCAGAAAGCCTGTTTTGGGCACCCGCTGGCGCCGCAGGCACTGGAGGATGTAAAGATGGTGGTGCGCAAGAACGTGGTGGGCGGTGTGCAGGATGACCGGCTGACCCTAGATGGTGAGACTAGGCCCCCACTGCCTCCAGGTGCTGGACGCCCAGCCAGGCTATGCCTGGGGCTACCCGCCTCTGTCTTGGCACAGGCTTCCTCTTCCTGAATACCCTCTTCATCCAACGGGGCCGGCATGAGACCACATGGACCATCCTGCGGTGTTTTGGCTACAGCGATACACTTGAGCTTACAACCGACTACCTTTTCCCACCGTCAGTGTTTAGTGGGGCTTAGGGCTCAACCTCCCTGGGCATGGGGGGGTCCAGCTTAGCAGCCTCATTGGGGGTGGTGGCCTGTCTATGCTGGAGCAGATGGCCACTATCCTCCCCTGGCCCCAGCTGCATGTGGAGGGATATAGGATCCTCCTGGGTCCATTGGAAGGGTTCTACTGCATAGATGGGACTGCAGGGTGACAGCTAGATGGTCCAGCCTAGTGGTGCCAGATACCCTAAAAACCAAGAGTGTTGTCACCTTGCAGGCTCCACGTGCCCCCTGGCTGTAGCACAGAGCTCAACCACCTGGGCTACCAGTTTGTGCAGAGAGTATTTGAGAAGCATGACCAGGTAAGAGCACTGTGGTCCCCTGTCCTTCACTACCATGCCTGGCACATGTCCCATGACCTTTCCCTGCAGGACTGTGATGGTGCCCTCTCACCCACGGAGCTGCAGAGCCTCTTCAGCGTGTTCCCTGTGGCCCCCTGGGGCCCTGAGCTCCTGCGCACGGTGTGCACCGAGTCCGGCCGGCTGTCCCTACATGGGTACCTTTGCCAGTGGACGTAAGTGCCACGCTCAGCACACCCACCTGCGTGCTGTCCACCTCCCCACTATAACGTTTGCCTTTGCCTGCCTCCAGGCTGGTGACCTACCTGGATGTCCAGCGCTGCCTGGGGCACCTTGGCTACCTGGGCTACCCCACCCTCTGCGAGGAGGACTCTCAAGCCCGGGCCATCACAGGTGGGTGCCCACCCTCCTCAGGCCCTGGGCCTAGCACCAGGCAGTCACCTTAACCTGCACCCATCCTCACAGTCACTCGTGAGAAAAGGCTGGACCAGGAGAAGGGGCAGACACAGCGGAGTGTTCTCATGTGCAAGGTGGTGGGGGCCCCAGGAGTGGGCAAGTCTGCCTTCCTGCAAGCCTTCCTTGGCCACAGTCTGGGGGTGAGTGTCTGCAGAGGTACTAGTACCCTAACTGGTGGCTCTAGGAGTAGGTCAGGGTTTTCTGGGTTGTACTGAGTCCAGTGAGCATCAGGGTCTCCTCCCTCTCTCTCAGCACCAGGATGACATAGAGTCCCCAGAGGCCCCTTCCAACTATGCCATCAACACTGTGCAGGTCAATGGACAGCAGAAGTACCTGATTGTGAGTGCCAGGAGGGCCTGGGATCTTGGGGACACTTCTTTGCCTACCCCTTACTTGCTAGAGCTGTTTCATTGTGGCCCTTGGGGATCCTTGTGTGAGGTCACTGTTTGTCCTAGCTATGTGAGATGGGCACAGACAGCTTGCTGGCCACCTTGCCGGATGCTGCCTGCGATGTTGCCTGCTTAATGTTTGATGGCAGTGACCCAGAGTCCTTTTTGTACTGCGCTGATGTCTACAAGGTGAGACCTGGCCCCAAGTCTTGCCAGGGAACAGTGCCATGGGGCAGGGCCTATCCGCCAGCCGTGCCTTGCTCTCCTAGGACTATCCCTTACATGGCCTTCCCTGTGCAGCGTCATTACATGGATGGGCAGACGCCCTGCCTCTTCCTCTGCTCCAAAGCTGACCTGCCCGAAGGTGTTGCGCTGTATGGCCCTTCACCAGCTGAGTTCTGCCGCAGGCACCGTCTGCCCACACCCATCCCGTTCTCCTGCGCCGGCCCAGAGGAGCCCAGCACTGCCATCTTCACCCAGCTTGCCACCATGGCTACCTTCCCGTGGGTACCCAGCATCGTAGTCCTACTCACAACAGGAGGGTAGTCTGTCCTATCTCAGGGCACTGGCACCACCTGTTGCCCAGACACTGGAGTGGTTATGGTGTCAGGGCTGGAGCAGGGTCAGGGTTGCAGGGTAGGGCTCTGGGTGACACAGCATGTGCCTGGGTGTGCCCCTCAGGGCTTGATCCCTGCTGGCTGCTTTGTGGCCTGGGACCTCTGACTGTCCAGTTGAGTGTGACCAGCAGCAAGCAGGCAGGCCTGGCCTGAGGGCCTCTGCTGATGGCACCTCTCTCTCGCAGACACTTGGCCCGAGCAGAGATGTGTCCGACGTCCTTCTGGCTCCGGGGAATTCTGGGGCTCTTTGGGGCCGCCATGGCTGCAGTGCTTAGCTTCTCCCTCTATAGGGTCCTGGTGAAGAGCCGATGAAGTTCCTGAGACCTTGAGCCCCTCCCTTGACCTGGGCAGGGTTCCCTTCAAGACAGCGCAATGTGAAATGCAAGCTCCTAGCTGAGCAGTCTGACCACAGGGCCCTCAAAGGGACTGTCTTCCTTAACTTCTGAAGATAGTCACCTGCCCCTGCGCAGGGCCCTCCATCCTCCTGTAAAGGGCCCTCCATCTTCCTGTAAAGTTCCCTGGCTCCTGCCCAAGGCCCAGGTGTGCCATATGCCACCACAGCCACAGGCACTGCCTTCCTTTGTGGGTTTCATGTGTGTTGGGCTGGGGACCACAGGTGACCTCAGACTCAGAATTCTCAGGGCTCCGCCTCTTTGCTGGTCCTGGGTAGCTAGTGGATGTGAGAGGCTGGAAGGCAGAATTTGGGGCCAAAGGTGGGGGTGGGCAGCACCCTCTTGTCCAGTTGGGAACCTTTCCACAGTGGCGCCCACAGTGGCAGACAAAGTTGGGTTTCCTGATTAAACTGTCTTTTCCATCTCTCGGACCCCAGTCTCTGAAAACAGTTTTTCTCAAACTGATATGGAACACATTCTGTGTCTTAGTGTGGGCTAGAAATGTCACACCTCCATTTCCTTCTTAGGTCACCACCCCAAGGCCTCAGGCCAATGTGATAAGTGACCCTGTAGGGTCTTCATGTCTATGGAGGCTGTGTGGTCTGGGTAAGGCCACTGCCAATGGTGCCTTCTCTGCTTGCTCTGTGATGTCCTGGCATGGAGCACGGCTGACCACTACGCCCTCGCCTAAAGGAAGCAGGACAACTCTGGTGGGGGGATGGGCCTAGACATACTTCCTAGGCATGAAGCTGAGAGACCCCACAGTGTAGTCACCCAGGGCCGCCCAGACAGGCGTTCACAGACCTACATACTTGGGCCAGGGACCCTCCCCAGGTCTTGGTGTGCTGCCTACCCTAAGAAGTCCCTGCACTGTCCCCACAGCCTCCTGGCTGGATGGCAGTTTGGTTCACAGTCTGCTTTGGGCAGGGGAGAATACAGTCTGCTTTGGGCAGGGGAGGATACAGCAGTGAGTGCAGCATCCCCAAAATCTTTGCCACAGCAAGGGCAGGTTTCCAGCAGCCCTTGGTGGGTTGCCATGGGTACATGTCCCCGTCTGTCACCTTTGTTGCTTTGTTGTTGGAGGGGTTTGCCCAGGAACAGGTCCTTACCTTATCCCAGCTGCAGCCCTGCCCCATGGGAGTTCTGCTCAGCTGGGGCTGTCTGGATAACCTCAGTGTTTTCCTGAGCCCAGAGGCTCTGCCAGCTCCTGCAGCATGAGTGGAAACCCCAGCATGTCAACATGTGGGTTCATCTTGGTCATCCGTACTGTGGCAACTGCAAGAGGGTCTTCCACCCTGCAAGGTGGCCTTGATCTCACTGGGGGCCATGGGATGTTCCTGCTACAACACGGAGGATGGGGAGGGGGTGTGTCTACCACAGGTGGGTGAGCTCCCAGTCGAGGCAGAAACATCAATGAATTGCAACGATGAGAGACAGTGGAGCAGCCAGGGAGGTGATGTCTTTAGGCCTGAGCCTAGAAAGCCTGTGTGGAAGAGCCTTGCTCGTGAGGGGTTCCAGAGTGCCCCGACTTGATGTGGCTGCTGTCTGGGAGGGAAGGAAGGTGTGCCCAATACCAGGGGTGGGGGTGGGCACACTGTTCAGCGGAAGCCATACCTGCCCAGGGTGTGTGTCCAGAGGCAGCCTGGCTGGCACATCCGCTTATGGAGTGCGTGTGTCCTGGCCCGCGCGTGGCCGCGTGTGCAGTGGGGGCGGGCGGGCGGCTGTGACGCGGCCCGAGCGCGGCGCGGCGCGGCGCGGCGCGAGCAGAGCAGGTGGAGCGGGCTGGCTGGGGCGGAGCAGAGCCCGCCGCAGAGCAGCCCCTCCCGGCCGCGGCCGCTGACCCCGGCCCCCGGCCCGGCCTGGCTCTATGGACAGAAGCTCCTTGCTGCAGCTCATCCAGGAGCAGGTGCGTGGGGGACAGGGGGAGCCGGCACCACCCTGGGTGCTGTGGTCCTGCTGCTGGGCTGAGCTTGTGAGGGACTGAGAGCTCCCAGAGAGCCCCACTCCACATCCCCAGCACCCCTCTACACGACCTTGACCCCTGTGCTTGAGCTGGCTGGCCTGGAGCTCCCGGGGGAGGGTAGGAGGGAGGGCGGTTGTCACAGGGTGGTCTGGGTGGAAATGAAGTGGGAAGAGCTCAGGAGCGGGAGGGCTGGGACCTGGCCCTGGTGTCCTGGCAGCTCCTGGAGCTGCTGCTCAAGCTAGTGTGCCAGGTCCTGTGGTCTGGGTTTGGCCTGCCTCAGACCTTGGCTGGCGCCACCCCATCCCACCCCACCCCAGCAGCTGGACCCTGAGAACACAGGCTTCATCGGTGCAGACACCTTCGCTGGTCTGGTGCACAGCCATGAGCTGCCCCTGGACCCGGCCAAGCTGGACATGCTGGTGGCCCTGGCCCAGAGCAATGAGCGGGGCCAGGTCTGCTACCAGGAGCTGGTGGACCTGGTCAGTGCCATAATGGGTGGGCAGCAGGGGCCAGATTCAGTGCCCTGCCAAGGGGGTGTGTGAGCAGGTGGCCTCTCTTGCTGGGGAGGACTCATGGATGTGGGGAGCTGGGCAGGCCACGGGCAGGGGTGCCATGAAGGGACTTGCCCATGCTCTGGTCCCTGCCCCTAGATCAGCAGCAAGCGCTCCAGCAGCTTCAAGCGGGCCATTGCTAATGGGCAGCGGGCACTGCCCCAGGATGGGTTGCTGGATGAGCCAGAACTGGGTGTCTACAAGCGGTTTGTGCGCTATGTGGCCTATGAGATCCTGCCCTGTGAAGTGGACCGCCGCTGGTACTTCTACCGGCACCGCAGCTGCCCGCCCCCTGTGTTCATGGCCTCCATCACCCTCGCCCAGGTGGGACCACCCCCCCACTGCCCTGGGGGGGCCTCCTGCGTCCCTGTCCTGATCAGCCCCTACTTATATCTCCAGATCATCGTGTTCCTGTGCTACGGGGCACGCCTCAACAAGTGGGTGCTGCAGACCTACCATCCAGAGTACATGAAGAGCCCCCTTGTGTACCACCCTGGGCACCGTGCCCGGGCCTGGCGCTTCCTCACCTATATGTTCATGCACGTTGGGTGAGTGGCGGTTGCTGGCTTGGCCAGGCCAGCCCACCCAAAGATGCCCACTCACTAAATCAGAAAGACTCATCTGGGGGACAGAGGCAGCAACTTGAGGCAAGGGTTGGGGGTGGCCAGACTGAACAGCTGATCCCCCCGTACCTGTCCCCCGTGTGGCCAGGCTGGAGCAGCTCGGGTTCAATGCCCTCCTGCAGCTGATGATTGGGGTGCCCCTGGAGATGGTGCATGGCCTGCTCCGTATCAGCCTGCTCTACCTGGCAGGTGTGCTGGCAGGTGAGACAGGCATGTGCCCCTGCCCACCTCATTGGCTTGTCCTGCCCTCATCCCCTCCCCTGCTCACACAGGCTCTCTGACCGTCTCCATCACCGACATGCGGGCCCCCGTGGTGGGAGGCTCTGGCGGGGTCTACGCCCTGTGTTCAGCACACCTGGCCAACGTCGTCATGGTAACAAGGCTGCCCAGCTGTGGATGTGGGGCGGGGCCGGCCCACCCCCACCCTCAGCATTCCTCTTGTCTACATGCCCTTGTCAGAACTGGGCTGGGATGAGGTGTCCCTACAAGCTGCTGAGGATGGTGCTGGCCTTGGTGTGCAGTGAGTAGGGGCTAGGTGGGGTTGGGGGGGCCCCCTCAGCCTGCAGTCAGGGCCCCTCCCACCTGCTGCATCCCTCTGCAGTGAGCTCCGAGGTAGGCCGGGCCGTGTGGCTGCGCTTCTCCCCACCACTGCCTGCCTCGGGCCCGCAGCCCAGCTTCATGGCACATCTTGCGGGTGCGGTGGTAGGTGTGAGCATGGGCCTGACCATCTTGCGCAGCTACGAGGAGCGCCTGCAGGACCAGTGCGGCTGGTGGGTAGTGCTGTTGGCCTACGGCACCTTCCTGCTCTTCGCCATTTTCTGGAACATCTTTGCCTATGACCTGCTGGGTGCCCACATACCCCCGCCGCCCTGACCAGCTCCCTTTGGCTGGGCTCAGGCATGTGGTGAACTGGCCACCAATCAGGCCTTTTGTGTCTGCCCTCCAGGGATGGACGTTTCAAGGCTGCTGCTCCCCATGGGGCAGGTGGTCCATGTGGCCCACTGATTTGAGGCCAAGGCTTACTCTAGCCCTGGCTGCCCATCAAAGGCCTGGTTGGAAGGGCTGCTGGGCCAGGGATGGGTAGGTGGCCTCAGAGGAGTCCTCATCCACCTCCCACCCCTACCTCCACCCCTAGGACTTGCAGTCTGAGCCTTTTTCGAAAATAAATAAATATTTTACACAACATCAAGTGGCAGTCCCACGGTTCCAGAGACTTGTCTGCCCTCCCTTACACCTGCTGAACTTGAAAGACCCCCTCCTCCCATGATAATGGCTTGGGTTTTCTTTCTCTTTGCACCTCTGGACCTGGAGTGAGCACAACAAACATTTATTGATTCCTGTAATGGCCAGCTTCCTGCTTAGCCAGCCTGCTGTCCTGGAAACCCCAGGCCTGATTCTGAGAGGCAAGTGGGCAGGCGTGGGTCCTGTACTTCTTGGCTGGCCTCGTGGCTTCATGAGTAGCCAAATCAGGGCATAGCTTCTACCCCATGGCCCAGGTCCACAGCGCTGTCTCCAGAACGCTCCTGAGGTCTGGAGGTCCTGGATGCCTTTTCTGGCCACCAGCAGTTTGCTTGTCTGGACGCAAAGCCTCTGGTACTCTTGGATCAGGTCCAGATACAGCAAGTAGAACTCGAGAGTGCACTGCAGGGCTGGCAGGAATGCTGTGGGCAGCAAGGAACACTACACAGGTCCCACCGGTGTGGGGACAGAGTCTTGGAGACATGCCGTTGCTCCTGCTCTGAGTGGCACTTGATTGTCCCCGCGCTTACGACCCAGCTCACCCGAGGCCATACCCACAGCTTCAGTACGCGGCCAGAAGCGACCCCTTTGCGGGCCGACATATCAGCGGCTTCTGGGGAGGGGCCCACCACGCCACCCTTCAGAACCCGCTCGCTTCCCTCCTGTTACGTGATTGTCCGTTTGTCACCGGTGGTGGCAGGCAGCTCCTCTCGGTACCTGGGGTAGAGCAGTGACGCAAGTCCAGCCATGGAGGCGCCCACCCTACCAATCCCCACAACCCCTTCCACTCTGTTAACGGTCCAGGGCTTTCACCCCGGGGGGTCGCGCGTGTCCGAAGCACCTCTCTGCGGCGCTCCGGGAGGGAGGCCAGGCGCACGGTCCTCGTACCCAGCAAGCCGCCATCCGCCATGTTCACGTCGGGGGCGGGGTCTCTGAGACCGGGGCGGAGCCTGTGCGCCCCAAGGCGAGGCCGGCCGCGGGGGGCGGGGCCCGAGTGCCGCGGGGGTGGGGTTCCTGAAGACCCACGCAGGTTTTAGGCGGCTAGACTCCAGCGACTGGGATGAGGGTCTCAGTGGGGAGGCCAGGCCTTCGGGAAAGCGCTCCTCCTGGCCTCCAACGTCGCCCGTACCGGGCCCTGAGGCTCGTTTGACGTACGCACGACCCCGCCGCCCTCACGTGTGCATCTCCGCTGGCTCCGCCCCGCGCGGCCGGAAGTTCCGCTTGGGATCGCTGGACTGGGCCCGAGCGGACGCGGGCTCGGGCTGCGGGGCTCGGGCTCGGGCTCGGGCTGCGGGCACAGGGCTAGCCGGGCGCGAAGCCTGGGAGCGGTGCCCAGGCCGTGCCGCGCAGCGCCATGAAGGGCAAGGAAGAGAAGGAGAGCGGCGCCCGTATGGGTGCCGGCGGCGGAAGCCCCGAGAAGAGCCCGAGTGCGCAGGAGCTCAAGGAGCAGGGCAACCGGCTCTTCGTGGGCCGCAAGTACCCGGAGGCTGCGGCCTGCTACGGCCGCGCCATCGTGAGTGCGCCCGAGTCGGGGGAGGGGTCGGCGTCAGGGCCGGGGAAGGGGGCGGGACCCAGGTTTCAGTCTGTAAATCTGGTTGCGGGACAACTATCCCTTCCAGAGAGGCAGGTAGGGTAGGAGAACAGGGACACTCCCCGCTGAGGACCCCAGGCCCAAATAGGAGGCTCTTTACAGGTTAGAGAAACTTAGCTTTACTAGACCAGTGGGAGTCAAGAGGGTGGACTCAGCCCAGGACTCCACCCTCCGCGGATCCTTGGGACCTAGAGGCTTTGACTACTAGTTTGATTACAGCCCAGGGAGCCAGAGCTGGTGGGTTAGGACCTGGGACATCAGAATGCCAGCTTGTTGGGGCAGAGGAAGCTGGCCGAGCCCACAGCCTCACGCTAGGGCACGGCCTCGGTCTCCAGACCCGGAACCCCCTGGTGGCAGTGTATTACACCAATCGGGCCCTGTGCTACCTGAAGATGCAGCAACACGAGCAAGCGCTGGCTGATTGCCGGCGCGCCCTGGAGCTGGACGGGCAGTCTGTGAAGGCGCACTTCTTTCTGGGGCAGTGCCAGCTGGAGATGGAGAGCTATGACGAGGCTATTGCCAATTTGCAGCGAGGTGGGCCGCAATGCTGGCTGGCTGCAGGGTGCCTGGGACTAGGCAGGTGGACAAGCCAGAGAGTGACCGGAACCCTCCATTTCCCCAGCCTACAGCCTGGCTAAGGAGCAGCGACTTAACTTTGGGGATGACATCCCTAGTGCACTGCGCATTGCTAAGAAGAAACGCTGGAATAGCATCGAGGAGCGGCGTATCCATCAGGAGAGCGAGCTGCACGCCTACCTCACGAGGCTCATTGCGGCAGAGCGAGAGAGGTGGGCTCCCCACCCCCAGGCCGCCCTATTTCCCATTCACTGAATCACCGACTGCCACACGAGTGTTTATTGAAGTCTAACACTGGCAAGCAGGAAACTGAGGGGGAAGAGGCTTGAACTTGAGCCCTGAGTTGGGGTGGGGTCTGACATCTTCCTAGGTCTGTCTTTGACTAGTTTCTGGTCAACCCCCAGGGAGCTGGAGGAGTGCCAGCGGAACCATGAGGGTGATGAGGATGATGGCCATGTCAGGGCTCAGCAGGCCTGCATCGAAGCCAAGCATGTGAGGGTGCCCTGGCCCATGAATGGATCTGTGTGTTCATGTGACGTGAGGGTGCCCCTGATGCATGTCTGGTCTGTGTGTGCCTGTAGGGAATTGAGATGGGCATCTGATCCAAGCGCAGTGCTCAATTCTTCACAGGACAAATACATGGCGGACATGGATGAGCTCTTCTCTCAGGTAGATGAGAAGAGAAAGGTGAGTGTTCCCTAAATTCTCTGAGTAGCAGGTTTTGGCACAGTGTCTCTTCCCTGGGCCTGGTCTCTGACCCTATCCCTATATGCCACAGAAGCGAGATATCCCTGACTACCTGTGTGGCAAGATCAGCTTTGAGCTGATGCGTGAGCCGTGCATCACGCCAAGTGGTATCACATATGACCGCAAGGACATCGAGGAGCACCTGCAGGTGAGGCCCATGGGCCATCGGGAACAGGGTCAGGAGTATGGCCCTTGGTCCCACTGAGAGCCTTCTGACCTTGTTACTGCAGCGTGTAGGCCACTTTGACCCTGTGACCCGGAGCCCCTTGACCCAGGAACAGCTCATCCCAAACCTGGCCATGAAAGAAGTCATCGATGCATTCATCTCTGAGAACGGCTGGGTGGAGGACTACTGAGGCACTCCCCATGGCACCTTTCCTGGTATCTTGGCCTAGGAGGGGCCTGAGGCAGAAGTCCCCAATCCCTGTACAAAGTTAATGTCTCTGGGCCCTGCCCCCCCATCAGTTCCGTTGGCCTCTGACTGCTCTCCCTCTCAGCATAGCTCTTGCTGGGCCTTCCCTGTTCTGTCTGGCTGGAAAACAGGTGAGGGTGGGCTGGGCCGAGGCCACTGCTGCTGCCACTGTCTCTGTAATAAAATCTGTGAGCACTAGGTGAACATGGGCTGGTATTCACGTGACACAGGCATGCCTGCAATCTACTCTAATTAGCCAAGGAATGTAGAGATGAAGACACTGGTTTCCAGATTGAGTGTAGCATGCCACCAGCGGTCAGGGAAATACAGCACCTGATAGAAGAACAAATAGAGTACTGAGATTAGCTGGGGGCCTATTGGCCTGGTCCAGTGCACCCCTGCCAACCACTAACCTCACCAGCCCGGATAGTACACTCCAGAGGCTTTGCATATGGCGCTAGGGCTGGGTATGTGTCCTGGAACCAGGCTAGCGTGGTCTTATTAGGGTGGAACTCAGGTGTCTTCTCAGGTGGGTAAAGGAACCAGCGCTAGAGACAGGAGTGGCAAAGTCACTTTGTGTGTTGTGGTTGGTAAGCCCCATGTCTCAATGCCCCCCCCCAATCATCTTTACCTTGCGGCCATAGATCACCTCTGAATACCCAGGCCCATGCCAGTGGAAGGGTACCCCAGAGCCAGCTCCTGTGGGATCAGTTATAAGCAGCTGGTAACCAAATCAAGTCTGTGCCCATCATCAGTATCCTTTCACCTGAGGAACACTCACCTGCAATTCCAAAGCTGTAAGCAGGAGTGGTACCCAGCAGACCAAATGGGGGTGGGAAGTAGTGCCGAAAGAGTGATGCCCATTCAGTGAAGTTGTTGTCTCCGAAAAAGTACAGGGTGTCTGCCACAAACAAGACAGAGTGACCAGGGCGCCTGGTAACTCAAAAGTGTCCCTAACCCCACTGCCCCCCAGATTTGGCTCACTGTTGCCCAGGGAGGTGGGGTCCTGGGGATCCAGCAGCTGCTCCACATACTCCTGGAAGGGCAGGTCCACTGCGGGGAAGGGGGCAGGTCAGGACTGGCTGCTCCTGCCTTCAGGATACTGGCAACCTAGCGGATCCCACGGGGCACAGCAGCTCACCTTTCTGGTAAGAATAAGTGTTGGCAGTGCTCAGCCGAACCACACTCTCCCCAAACGAAGCCAGCAGCCTTTCGCGGGAGCACAGGGCACGAAACCTCTGCGGGAATGGGGAGAAGACTTAACGGCTGTGTCCAGAACGGAAAAAAGGTGCCCAGGACAAGCACGCACCCTCACCGAGTTATCTGTGAGTCCTTGCAGGATGACGGGCCTGAGAAAGGCGTAACTGCAAAAGAAGGGCAGAGTCGCGGCCGGCTGTGAGCCACGCCCGCGCCCGCTCCCACGCGTGCTCTTTAGGTCAAGGAAAGGAGTCCTCAAAAGATCCGAGCAAACAAGTGGGTAAACAAGGACGTGACTCAAGGGTGGCCGAGCTCCAGGGACGGTTTGGGGCGGCAGGGCACACGTACTGCTGCACGAACTCTGCGTAGGTGAGGTCGGCCCGACGCTCCACAGTGCAGCGCTCCTCCTCCGCCGCCGCCGGCTCACCCCGCCGCCTGTGGGTACACCTGCGTCAGCGCAGCCGCTGAACCCCTCCTCCCCGCCCGCTCCCCACCATGGCCCGTCTAGCCTGCTCACCACCCGCCGTCGCCTGCCCAGCCAGGCCGAGCCAGGGCAGCGAACAAGATCGCCCGCAGCAGCAGCGTCCGTGGTCCCAGCGCCATGATCCTGCGGCCGCGCTGCACGCCGGGAACCCGCTCCCCGACGCACGCTATTGGCCCACGGCTCCGTCGTCGTGGCAACAGCCAGCGCGATACGAACTCGGAAGTCACCTTCCGCGGCCCGCCCCCGGCGGGACACTTCCGGGAGGCCAGAGAAAACTCAAGCCAAAGATGCCAAAGCCGGCCGCCGGTCACCATGGCGACACTGCCGCCCGCCCACGCACCGCACAGACGCACGCACGCACGGCGCGACCCGACTACAGGTCCGACAGCGGCTCCCTCTCCTTTTATTCGGCTCCAAGCTCCAGCGCCGGGCGCAAGGTCGGGACTAGGGGCACGCGGGGAGCCGCACTTGCTAGCCAGGTGCCTGTAGGCCTCGCCTCACGGGGCTCAGGAATACTCGCACAGGTGGCCGCAGCCAGCAGGGCAGTGGGAGCTGCCCTCCAACCACTTCATGATGTGCTGCAGATGACCGCCGTGGCTGCAGCCCTGGCACCACACGAACAGACCCTTGACCACGTGGTGACAGACGGCACACATGCTGGCACAGCGATGGCACCTAGGGTAAGGAGGCGGCTTCAGCGGGGGCTCCTGAGTTGCCCACATGCCCCCCGCACCGCCCCCATGGCCTCACCTGTCACAAACCCAGCCACGGCTGCTCATGGGCCGCTTGCAGTGGCTGCAGTTGACATGCAGGGTGGTAGAGGCCTGGTTCAGGCAGCTGATAGCTCGGCTGGTGCTCAGCTTGACCACCTCATTGGACACATTCCAAAGCCGGAAGCGCTGCAGCAGGTCGATGTAGGACGTGTACCAGTGCTCCTGTGGGCAGGGAGGGGCCCAGGCATCAGGATAGGATGGCCAGGAGCAGCTAAGAGGCCAGTCTGTGTGAGGGCTATGCTGCGGCAGCAGCTATTCCAGACCTTATGTGCCCCATCACACACCTGGGTCTGCTCATCGATGTCCTTGCGTACCCGTTCACCCAGCACAATGAGCACAGACACCGCCATCTGCACGTCACCCTGCTCAGCATAGAAGTGCAGCATGTCACACACCAGCACACTGAAGAAGTTGGGCGGCAGACGGCTGTCATACAGAGCATGTGAGATAGACAGGAGCGAGAAAGAGGAGTCCACAGGCACCAAAGAGGCTGCCTCTGCCTCGCTGCCGCTCACATGTGGGGACTCAGCCTTGTCCTGCAGGTGTTCCGGTCCAGGTGGCGTGTCCACGATCTCATGACGCAGTGGGAAGGCCTCCTGCGGCAAGACGTACTCGGGCTCCTCGGCTGGGAGGCAGGGAGGTCTGAGCCTCTGTCCTCATCTGCCCCCTACCCCACCCTGAGCCCCAACTTACGGTGTGAATGCTCAGGGTCCAGCAGGTACAGTTCATCCTCCTCGCCCTCTGCATCACCCAGCAGGTAGTCAGCAGGCACATCGCTGCCCTCCGTTTCCTCATTATCTGCCCAGCAGGGAGAGCATTTGGGCAGTGTGTTAGGGGAATGCCCAGCATCTTTCCATCAGTACCTTCCCACCATCCACCTACCCTCATTGGTGATGAGTGTGGCCGAGGAATCCAGAAGAGCTGTGTCACTCCGTGTGTCACTTTTGTTGCGGTCCAGCCGGTTTTCACTACCCAGCCCTGAGGCCATATCTTTCAGGTTGAAACTGGGGATAGGGAAGGGTGATAATGGGTGGGTTATAGCATCCCCACCCTCTGGGGAGAGCCACCCCAGGACCCACCTGTTCATGAGTGGCAGAGCACAGGAGCTGCCCTTGCCCACACTGTGGTTAAGGTTAGCAGAGGGCATCAGCCCAGAGCTGCAGTAGATGATCCTCAGCATGGTCCACGTCTGAGCCACCTGGGGACAAGCATCAGTAACTTGTGGGGACCCAGGCATCCAGCACCCCATGCAGGAGCTCCTCTGGCTGGAAAGAATCACAAATCCCCAGCTTCTGGCCACCCAGGAGACTAATGTCCTGGCTCACCTCATATGAGAAAGCTGAGGCCCATGGGAAAAACAAAATTCCCAGTCTCCATCCTACAGGAGCTCAGAAAACTGGTAGATAGCCACTATGGAAATGAACGTGGGGACCAGGGGGGGTGACAAGAGACGAGCACAGAGGAAGGCTCACACCTTGCTGCAGAGCAGAATACAGGGCTTGAGCTATACCACTGCCCAGACCTCTGGTCCTGTGTGATCCTGGCACCCTCAGCTACTACTGAGACAAAGGCTGGTGAGGTGACTGGACACAGCCAAGTGGAAGCTTTGGGGCAGTGAGGTGGTTACAGCTGTTGGAGTAGCCAGCCCCAACAGCTGCCCCAAGGTCATGGCCCCTGCTACCCCTTTGGCCCAACCCCTCCTACCTGGTTACGGCCAAGCTCCCGAGCCACTTTCGAGTTGTGGTCACAGAGTTCGGCCAGGGGCCGGCCAGACAGAGCATAACGCTCAGCTGTGTCCACAAACCAGCTCATGCTGCCACCACCAGGTTCCATCTCAAAGACACTAAGGGCACTGGAGGCAAGGCCTGCAAATGGTTCAGCAGGGTCTAGCTTCCGCTTGAAGAACACAGGGTGGCGCCGGTCACCAGTGTGGGGCTTGCGCCCTGACTCAGTAGCCACTAGACTTTCCTTGGCAGCAAAGGCCAGGTCCCCAAAGAGGCCATAGCAGAGTCCCTCAGGGTTGGCACGCTCAACAGGCTGGCTGGCATCTCGGAACAGATGCTGGCATAGTGAACTGTCCTTAGAGCCAGACAGCAGGAAGGAGGGGTCATGGGGGTGGCGCCAAGCAATGCCCGTTGTGACATCCCGATGCTCCTCAAACATGGCAGCTGGCACGAAGGGCCGGCGCACATCCCACACATAGATGTTGTGGTCCACCATCATGGAGCACGTGGCCAGATGGTGTCGGCACTCAGGCCGCCACTTGACGCGAGCCACTGAGGCGATGGTCTGCACACAGTGTATCTCCTTGGCACGGTGTGTGGTCATATCCCAGACCTTCACCATCTTGTCGCGCCCTCCTGTGGCCAGCCAGCCCCTGTGGAAGGGCCCCACCCATGTCCTCAGTGACCTCTTCTGGGGGAGAGGGGATCTCCCAGCCCTTCCATTCCCCACTTTCCATCTCACAGGTCTTAAGGCAGGGAGAGAACTTTTCTTGAGGCCTACTGCCTACCCTCATATCCCCACACCTGTCCTCAGGGTGCCAGTCACAGCAGAAGACAGGCCCATTGTGTGCTGTGAACATCCTCTCACACCGGTCGGGGCGCCGGATGTCCCAGAGCTGCACATTGCCATTCTCAAATGTAGAGGCGAAAGTGAAGTAGTCCCGGATGCTGAATTGGACATCCCGCACACTCTCAGACTGGCCTGTGGGCAGGTGTCAATACAGGGAGAGGCAAAAGGGGCTGGTCCCCAGGGCAAGCCCAAGGACTGGCCATGAGATGATGTCACACACCCTCTACCAAGAGGACCAGAGATGGTAGAGTGGACACACTGAGTGACCCACCCAAGACCCTGGGCCAGGGAGCAGAATGCCAGGTGTTTTCTTTTTTTTCTTCCCTTACTGAGACAGGGTCTCCCTCTGTTGCCCAGGCTGGGGTACAGTGTTGTCATCATAGATCAAACTGCAACCTCAAACTCCTGGGCTTAAGTTATCCTCCTGCCACAGTCTCCCAAGCATTACAGATGTGTACCAGCACAACCAGCTAACTTAAAATTTATTGTAGAGATGGGGGTATCATTATGTTGCCCAGGCTTGTCTTCAATCTCTGGCTTCAAGCATTCCTCCCACCTCAGGCTCCCAAAGTAATGGGATTACAGGTGTGAGCTATCACCCTGGCTGACGGGTGGTTTTTATTTTTTCTTTTGTAGAGACAGAGTCTCACTTTTTCACCCTCGGTAGAGTGCAGTGGAGTCACAGCTCACAGCAACCTCCAACTCCTGGGCTTAGGCGATTCTTCTGCCTCAGCCTCCCAAGTAGCTGGGACTACAGGTGCCTGCCACAATGCCCGGCTATTTTTTGTTGCAGTTTGGCCGGGGCTGGGTTTGAACCCGCCACCCTTGGTATATGGGGCTGGCGCCCTACTCACTGAGCCACAGGCGCCTCCCTTTATTTTTTATTATTATCATTTTTTTAGAGACAGAGTTTTACTTTGTCACCCTTGGTAGAGTACTGTGGTGTCATAGCTCACAGCAACCTCCAGCTCTTGGGCTTAGGTGATTCTCTTGCCTTAGCCTCCCGAGTAGCTGGGACTACAGGTGCCCACCACAATGCCCGGCTGACAGGTAGTTTTTAACACAAACTCCTGGGCCTCAATGGTCCCTGGATTCTGCACACTACATTAGTCCTGGGCAAAGCTGTGGCCCCATCTCAGAATACAGTATATGAATGTCAGGAGAACAAGAGTCCTACCCAGCCATCTGCTCACATTCCTCTTGGGGGTCCTAAGAAGGTGTCTTAAGGAGGCCCTGTGTAAGGTGTCTAGCTTCCATCCAATCCCTTTACCTGTCACTGAAGCTGCCTACTCAGCCCCACAGGACCAGAAGGCTCAGGGTCCAGGTCCACTCTAGTGGACCACTGCAGCAAGGGCCTGTGAGGGCAGTGCTCAGCCTTCTCTCAGGACTGAGAGCTCAGGATTTGTCTTAAGTGGCCCCTCATTTCTTTGAGGCCCCTTAAAGCTTTGCCTTGTGCACTGCTTGGTGTCATCTAGGTGAACAAAGGAGAGATGGCTCAAGGCTGGGCATCAGGCAGCTAGGCCTGCTAGGAAAAGGACCCTAAGGGAACTGGATAGTGCATCCCACCTCCTCTGCCTCTCTGGGCTGAGAACCCTGGAAATCCTGGTAGACTTCCTGCAATGGGGTGGCCTGGAGCTCTGCAGTGAGAGAAATGGAGGTAGTGCAATGACCCCTCTGCTAAGCCACAGGGTCAGCTGTGAGACAGCTGGGGCTCTGCCCTCCCCTTCTCCCACACCCAGCCTCAGTTCCTGCTGGTCCTGCCTCCTGCCTCCCCACCATCACCACCTGGACTTACACCTCGTCCAGTCCTGCTCCCACCTTTGCCCCCTCCAGGAAGCCCTCTAAGAGTGCATCTGAAGGCCTCTGATACACAGAGCACTTCTCAGCCTGCCTGGACAGGCTGGGCACGGGAAAGATGCCCACATGCCCCAACCTGCCTCTGCAGGTCTCACCTGAGAAGGTGCTGACAGAGTCCTTTCTGCGAAGGTCGAAGCACTTCATGAAGCCGTCCTGGGAGCCACTGAGCAGCACGTGAGCCTCGGTGGGGTGGAAGCAGACTTTGTTCACTGTGCGCTTGTGTTCTGTGAACAGTTGATCCTGTTTGTTGCGGGATGGCCGGCCCAGGTTCCACGTAACTACCACACCATTGGTGGCTGCTGTGGCCAGAAGGTTCTCATCCATTTGGTGCCAGACTACATCAGCACAGCTCAGGTTAAGTGAAGGCTTGCGGCCCACACGCAGGTTCAGCTTCTCCACGAACTGCTCTTCCTCAATGGAGTAGATCTTGAAGATGCTGCGGCCTGCCACAACCACTTGGGCAGCATCACGGCACACACTGATGGCATTGGCCGGAGCATCCAGGTGGCAGTGCATGGTGCGGCCTGTCAGCGTGCTGCCACCCAGGGCTGTAGTCACCCGGGACATCTTCTCCATGGCTGCACAAATGACGGGGGTGAGAGCTCACTGAAGTAGGCTGGCCTGCTCAACCTGGTGGGTGGTCAGTTCGGAACTTTCATCCAGGTTGGTTCCCGCAGAACTTCCTGGACTTGGGCTGGTCAGTATTGGTGAGCTAGTCCAGAGCAGTCCATCAGCCAGTTTGTCTGTTAGGCAAGTTCAAACTCACTGGAGTCTGTCAATCCACCCTGTCACCCCAACTGGTCGGTCAGAAGGTTCAACAGCAACCTTGAGGCTGGTCGGTCCCATGTCTGACTTCCATGGAAGACAACTACTTGGTCAGTCCCGGCCCAGGTCACTTCTCTGTCCCCCTTATCAGTCAGACTGAGTAGTAACCGAAACCTCGGTCAGTCAATCCCAGCAGGGAAGCAAAGGGGACCTCCAGGGGCGGCGGGGCTCTGAGAAGGAACAAAGGAGGGCAGAGGGCTAGAGGCGCGAGGGGCACAGAGAGACTTCAAGAACCAAACTGTTTAGGGAGTTTGAGGTGTTTGGAAGGGCTAAAGGCGGGGGAAAAGGCGGCGACACGGAGTACACGGTTGTTGGGAGCGTCGCAGAGGTTCCTGTGCCGCGAGGAGAGCGGACGCTGCAGGACCAGGAAGAGGGGGTACAGAAAACCTTTCCACAGATATTCCAGTCAGCTACCAAAGGTGCATGGCGGTCTGGAATCGTCGCGCCGGAAGCAGCCTGTTTCTCCCGCCCCTCGCCGGAAGTGGTCCGTTTCATGCTCGCCCCTGGCCGGAAGCGAGTGAGAACTCTCGTCCATACCACATAAGTTCCGGTTCAGTTAGGCGCGCGCGCGCGTGTGTAGTAGGGTGTCCGACTTCTCTCTGTGTGTGTATTTTGGGTTGGTGGGCTGTTTTTTTAAGAGGAGGGGTCTCGCTGTGTAGCCTCCAGGCTCGCCTCAAAATCCTAAGCTCAGGGACCCCGCTTCCTCCGCCTCTCCAGTAGCTCTGACTGCAGGTATGTGGCACCGCTCCCAGCGCTGGCCTGGGAGGAGGGTGGGAGGGTTGTATGTTTTTTAATCCCAGTATTTTTGGCCAAGTGCTGTAAACCTAGCACTCTGGGAGGCCACGGCTGATGGATTGCTTGAGCTCAGGAGTTCAAGAACAGCCTGAGTGGCCGGGCGCGGTGGCTCACGCCTGTAATCCTAGCCCTCCGGGAGACCGAGGTGGGTGGATTGCCCGAGCTCATGGGTTTGAGACCAACCTGAGCCAGAGCTAGACCCCCATCTCTAAAAATAGCTGGACGTTGTGGCAGGCGCCTGCAGTCCCAGCTACTCCTGAGGCTGAGGCAAGAGAATCACTTGAGCCCAGGAGTTTGAGGTTGCTCTGCGCTGTGATGCAACGGCACTCTACCCAGGGCGAAAAAATGAGACCCTGTCTCAAAAACAAAAACAGGGGCGGCGCCTGTGGCTCAGTGAGTAGGGCGCTGGCCCCATATACCGAGGGTGGCGGATTCAAACCCGGTCTCGGCCGAAGTGCAATAGAAAGTAGCCGGGCGTTGTGGCGGGTGCCTGTGGTCCCAGCTACTCGGGAGGCTGAGGTAAGAGAATTGCTTAAGCCCAAGAGCTGGAGGTTGCTGTGAGCTGTGATGCCACAGCACTCTACCAAGGGCGATAAAAGTGAGACTCTGTCTCTAAAAAAAAAAGAAAACAAACAAAAACAGCCCGAGCAAAAGTGAAACCCCATCTCTACTAAAAATGAAAAACTGGGGCAAGAGAATCGCTTGAGCCCAAGAGTTTGAGGTTGCTGTGAACTATAATGACACTTTGGCACTTTACCAAGGGTGACAAAATGAGACTCTGTCTCAAAAAAAAAAATTGTCTTGAATTTCTGAGCTCAAAGGATCCACCTGCCTTGGCCTCCCAGAATGTAAGGATTACAGGCGTGAGCCCCCAGCCTAATCTTAGTATTTTGAAACCAGTGCTTATTCCTGCCCCCCCCCCCCAGGCCTGTCTGTAAGTCTGGTCATTCTTTTTTTTTTTTTTTTTTGAGACAGAGCCTCAAGCTATCCCCCTGGGTAGAGTGCCATGGCATGACAGCTCACAGCAACCTCCAACAAGTCTGATCATTCTTAAACAAGTTCAGATGCCTCAGTCTCCACGTCCTTCCTCCCTCCTGGACCTCAAGAGCAGTCTCCTAGCTGCTCTTCTGGGTCCCATCGGCCCCCTCTGATCTGAATCTCGCACAAAAACCTGATCCACTCTTTTGCCTAAGGCCTCCCATAGCTCCCCACTGCACTGTAAATAAATCCCAGACACCTGGCCTCTGCCTTTCCCTGCACCCCTCCAGTTATGCTCTTCCTTTCTCCCTGTGTCTCATCCGCCACAGCTTGCCTCTCTTTCCAGCCCACTTCATGGACATTGCATGTGCTATGCTTTCTCTCTTTTCTGGAACACATGTCCATCTCACCCTTCAGGGCTTAGATTAAATGCCTTCTCCAGAGAGATATTCCCTGGCCACTGACCCTAACGTGGCTTCTCCATCCTTGTGGCCTTCACAGCACTTGTCACAACCTATTCCTTTGTTTACTGATTGTCACTTAGGTATGTAAATTTGCCCAGGGCAGGGGTTGCATCTGTCTTGGTTCCCATAGAACTTCACGTGTCTGACACACTCATCAGTGGCCCTCATTCAGACTCCTTTTCTCTTCTGGGTGTTGGTGCACTGTGTGACATCTTTGTCCTTCTCTTAGCTTGTTACCCTGTGCATAAAACAGGCCTCATTTCTGCCTTTCCAGAAAGACAGGCTAGATCCTAGATACTTTGTGAGAATATTATGTGTAGTGACTTTAATGTCATTTCTCCCTCTTTAAGCAATGGGAGGTTAGGGGCCTTCTGTGTTGGCCACTGCTGAATTTCCATATGGTACAATAAATAGCATGCAGCCTCTCCGTATTTGTTACAAGAATAAATCTGGGCCTGGCACAGTGGCTCACACCTGTAATCCTAGCACTCTGGGAGGCCAAGGCGGGTGGATTACTTGAGCTCACAAATTCAAGACCAGCCTGAGCAAGAATGAGGCCTCCTCTCTAAAAAATAGCTGGGTATTGTGGCATGCTGCCTGTAGTACCAGCTACTTGGGAGGCTGAGGCAAGTGAATCACTTGAGCCCAGGAGTTTGAGGTTGCTGTGAGCTATGTAGATGCCACAACACTCTACTCAGGGTAACAAAATGAGACTCTGTCTCAAAAATAAATAAATCAGATGAATTGAAAGATACAGGAAAATTTCAGAGACCTGGGCTGCCAGGGAAGATTCACCCTCCTGAGCCAGGGTCTAATAACCTAAACACAACACAGACACATGTTTTTACAACTTTTTAATATATATTTTTATAAACAGGTCACGTGATAAAATAGCACAAGAAACACTTACCAAATATAAGGTTATATCTTCGGCATATACAGGAGAATGAGGTCGTTATGTACAATAACAAAATGATTTTAGGGGTTGGTTGGTTTTGTTTTTTTTCCTCTCTCTCCCCTTAATTTTTCCTCCTTTGTTTGAAATATCACAGCTTCAGATGCATTAATACTTTGGGCAAATGGACAGCTGCTCTCTCCCCACATAGGGGGCTGTGGGGAGGAGGGGCTGAAGAACTGGCTCCTGACCATTTCAGCCCTGGAGCTTCTTAGGGCCACTCCAGGGGCAGGAAAATCTTTGGGCTGTTGAAGTGTTTCTTTGCTTCAACAGCATCTCTCTCTCACTCTTGCTTACACACTCTCTCTCTCTTCCTCTCTCACTCTCTGGCTCTCTGGAAATTGGTTACTCTCTTCCAACCAGATAGGGGGTGTCCCAAGATTAGATGTGGATGCTGTATCTCCTGGGGCTCAAGGTTGGTATGGAAAGGGGTCCCCGCCCCCTGCTCAGCAATTGCCAAAATGTGGCACCATCCCCCAGGACTTCCAAATGTTTTGGGACCAGACAGAACACGGTCAGAACCCATTTGGGCAGGCAGAGGTTTGGGGAGCTGGGGAGGGGTGATGTGGGCAGGCTAGCAAGGAGCCCTCCCTCCTCGGGGTGGTCTAGGGTGTGCTGGCCGCTGAAAATTGGAGTTGCTGGTCAGTTCTCACCCTGAACCTTGGCCAGGCCCATTTCTGCAGATTCCACCTGAGGAGACCTGCCTAGAGTAAAGCATGTGCTAAGGCCTGAGCCCAGGTAGTTGAGGGGGTGCGGTGTGGGGTTTGGACCAGGCTTTCTCCAAGCCCTCCCTGACAGTCCTGAGGGTGGCTCCAGCTTGGGGTCTCTCAATATGCCTGTGTCTCTACCTCTCCTGGGTTGAAATGGACTGGAGCCAGATGGGCTAATGTTGATTTTTCCAAGGTAATGGTCAGCCAGTCTGCCCTTCTCCCGACACAACAGCGTCCCAGCCGGGCCAGGGTCCAACGGCCTGTAGGCTGGGAGGGGAGGAGGGCAGCGATAGGGGACTGCACCACACAGCGGCAGGGAAGAACGGTGGGGGAGGGTGCGGGTTGGACCTGGGCTCCTAGGTGGGCCATGGCTTTGGCGGTGGCCTGTTTCCCCTCACACCCCTCAGAGGGCTCCAGGCGCGGTTCAGTGGAAGATGCGGGAAGCCCTTGTGGCTTTTCCGGGCCCTGTGTCCGGGGGGAACCCAGCCCCCCATGATCCCCCTGGACCGTGCCAGAGTTAGGAGACAGTGGGGTGATAGAGAGGGCTGTGGCGGGGAAAGCGGAAAGGGCGGTTGTCCGGAGAGCTCGAGGCGCCCCTAAGAACCGAGCCCCGCCCCCCGCGGGAGGGCGAGTGATGACGGCGGCTGTAGCTGGGCGGAGGGCGGCGTGCAGTGCGGGCACGAGGGTCATGCACTGGGTCCCCGAGTGTGCGTGCGTGCGTGGGCTGACCCCCGCCCCTCTGCCCAGGAAGGGCCGGGAGGAGCGGAGGGGTGCGGGGCGGGGCTTCCTTCAGTTCGCCCCGCCTCCCGAACTAGGTTTGGGACGTGGGGGCAGAGCCGGGGTGAAGAGAGGGCTACGCGACGCCTCACGTCCCGCCCAGAGCATGGCTGGGTTCCCGGTTCCGGGGCGGGGAGCTCCGCGCTACTCGATGACCAGGCAGCGGGGCAAATGCTGCGAGAAGTACTTGAAGAGCTCGGGGGTGGCTCCAGGGCAGTTGGTCAGCTCCAGCTCCTCCAGCTCCTGCAGCTGCACCAGGCCTGACAGCCCCGTGGTGGTCAACAGCGGGCAGCCTGCGCGGGCGGGAGGCCAGGAGGCACTCAGGGGCGCCGCCAGACAGCTGGTGGCGGGGAATGTTGGGGAGGTGCCGGGCTGGGGGCGGTGGGAGAGCTTGCCCAGCATCTGCCTCCTCTACTTGGACTCCAACACAGTGAGTCAGCGCCCGGGGTGAACCTGCGTGCGCAAGGACCGGACAGGGCTGGGAGAGTCAGACTAGGTGGGAGTTGGTGGTCATTGTCCAGGTGGAAGTCAGGGGTCTCACCTGCCAGGGACAAGAGACGCAAACTCCTCATGGCCAGGAGGTGCTTCAGCCCGAAGTCCTGCACCTGGGCGGGAGGGGGAGGCGAGTTAACTATTTCCTAAGTTAACTTCCCCTAGGGGAAACAAACCTGGGGTCAGGCCATTGGCCTGAGCTGCAGGATAGGGAAGCAGAATTCAAAACCGGGGGTGGGGGGTGTTTTAGACCCTGGGGACCCTGTCAATTCCGCTTAGTTCAAATGCTGGATGCAAAGAGGGGTACTGATGGGGCTGGGAGCAGGTCAGCAGATTTTAAGGACGACCCCACCTCCCCATCTATTCCCCAATTCCTAGAGGCATGGAGGGCCAGTACCTGGCAGCACCATCGCAGGTAGAGGCTGCGGAGGGACGACATGGTGGACAAGTAGCTGAGGCCAGTGTCCGTGATGCGTACACACCTGTGGTTGCACCAGAGGGGGACCAACCGCCTTCAAGTCATCTCCCTCCACCCCTGAGGTCCAGCCCCTTACCTCCCTTTCCCGTGGGTGCTCCTGGTGTGAACTCTCCTCCTGCCCTACCCATAATAGTTCCCAGTCCTTGTATCCAAAGGACCAATTCAGCTAACCTGTGCTGTGTTTCTGCCCACTCTTCGGCTGCCCTGCTTACAAGGGCTCAGTCCCACCTTTGTGATAGAGCTGCCCATAGTAACCCCCGCCCTGCCCCCATGGTACAATGACCTGGGCCACTGTGGCCCAGCCGCACCTGTCCAGCACAAGCTCCTCTAGGCGGTGAAGATCGCAGGCCACGTACTCTAGCGCCATGTCTGTGATGCGTGGACACCACGAGAGGTCGAGGCTGCGCAGTTTGCGCAGGTTCTCGGCCACGAGCTCAACGCCATCGTCTGTGACCTTGGAGCAGCCTGAGAGGCTTAACGAGGTGAGGTTGGGCAAGCTGTGTACCACATTGACCACACCATGGTTGGTGATCTCCCAGCAGGAGAGCAGGCGCAGTGTGTGGGTGCTGTGGCCCTGGCGCGCTGTGAAGTAGGCCAGTGCCGTGTCCGTAACATGGTAGGCCTGCAGGCTCAGCTCAGCCAGGTTGGGCAGCAGCTGTGAGATGGCCGCGATGGCATCGTCCGCCACATTGATGCAGTCACTCACGCTCAGTGAAGTGATGCGGGCGCTGAGGCTGGACCACAGCCCTGCCTCAGTGAAGTCGTTGCAACCTGACAGCTCCAGACGCACCACACCCTGCATCTGCTCCAGCATAACCTGCCATGTACACACCCAGGGTCAGGGGATTCCTAGCCTCAGTCCTCTGCCTGACTGTGACTCTCTTGGCAGAGTATGGGGTAGAAGAAACTGGTAGGAGGGAGGATGTGGTAGTCTCTCTTACGTGGGCAAACATACATCAAGCCCAGCTCAGAGGGGCAGGGCTAACCCTAACCCTTTAATGTGTTTCTTACACGTCCACATTTCAAAAGAAACGGCATGGCACAGAGGACAGGGAGCCCAGGCCTGGCCATAGCAGGTGCTCAGAGCAGTTAGTCTGAATGTTATAACTGAAGTCCAGATCCTGGAGGTGGGGCTTGCTGTCCTGCTACTCCTCTGATCTTTGTTCCTGGGGTACTCTTCCACAGCTGCCCCTTACCTGCCCCCAACATCCTCCCACCCAAACCAGCTTCTTTGGCAGAAAGGGCCCCAAGTTTAATTGACTGCTCTGCTTTCTCCGTCTTAAAATTCATAATCATTTTTGAACAAAGGACCCACATTTTTACTTTGTACTATCTCCCAACCACAGTCACACTCAGGGCACCACCACCACTTTCAGCCACTGTGCTCTTTGTGCCTGAACTTCCTCGGGGGGGGGGGCATGCACTCCCACACCCACACATTGCTGCTTCTTGGCCTTGTCCCCCACCTCCACCCTGTCCACACCCGGCCAGCTGAGGGGCACACCTCTAGGCCAGCATCAGTGATGGTGGAGCGCTTAAGGCTCATGGCCTTGACACCCTTCTTGGAGAGCGCATAGTTGTCGATGAACTCACAGATGTCCAGGTCAGAGACGCCAACCAAGCAGAAGCCCTCAAAGCCTCTTGCAGCAAAGCCCTGCAGGTTCACGAACTCCTTCTCACCACCTGGCAGCACGTTGTAGAGCTCCTTGGCATGCAGCACTGGTGTGAGGCCTGCCCAGAACTTGGGCTGGTAAAGCACACGCCGCCAGGCCTTACACACCTGAGCCAGCACGCACTTCTCGCATGCCGAGAAGTACCAGAAGAGGCCACTGAGAATCTTCTCATCTGTGGCCAGAGGTGGCCGTTCTTCTGGGGGCCCAGGGACCAGAGCTGACGCTGGACCACTTGCTGGGGGACCCCCAGACAGGACAGCCCGGGCAAGTGGGGTGGCCAGGTTGGGTGGTGGGAGGCTAGGTGGGGGTGGTGGCAGGCAGGGGCGGTTCTTGGCAGCTGGCGTGCCCTTGGTGATGCTGGCTGCACCCAGGCCATTGGGCTGGCCTGGCAGCTTCACCAGACCATTTCGAGGCAAGCATGGAGGCTTGGGGTCGCCGTTGATGCCTGGGCTCGACATCTTCCTCGCACGCTCTGCAGACAGGGGCCAGGAGCAGGGAGTGAGTCTCCTGTCCTCTCAGGAGGGCCAGGTGCAGTGGGGTTCCCTGCCTTCCCTGGGCACCCTTCCCATGGCTCTCCCAGAGCCAGTTGATGGAGAGGATCTGAGACTATGCCTCTCCTTTTCTGACACTGTGCAGCATGGGAAACAGCCTGATCATAGCCACGACACTTACTGAATACCTACTGTACACACTGAGCTCATCCTGCCCTGCTCATGGATGCTTTCCAACACTTAGCAACTATGATTTCCATTTTACAGATGAGAGAGCAGAAGTGGATGGCTCCCTTTGTCTCTTGCCCACTGTCAGTACCTTCTGAGGCAGAGGTGGAGGACTGAAGAAAGAGGGTTGGGGCAGTCTCTGGGCCCTCCCCTACAGGGTGCCAATATAGTTCTCTGAAGCGGCTCTAGTGCCCTGTCTGAGACTCAAACATCAGCTTCCAAGACTCTCAACACCCACAGGAGGTTCTGTGGCTCAGCAGTTGCCCAAAGAAAGGACAGGTTTCTTCCCAGGGTGCCAGCATGGTAAGCCCTATATACATATTGTCTCTTTAATCCTCTGTCTAACCAGTGAGGACAATACTGTAATGACAACCCATCATACAGAAGGAGAAGCTGAGGCTAGTGAATTGCTTGCCTGGGGTCATGGCCACTTTAGTGGATTGAAGCTGGCTGAGGAATCACATGGATCATCCTCCCCTGGGGTGGGACTGAGACCACCCTGGGAGTGCCCATTGTCCCTCATCCCACAGTCCCCCTTCCCAGGTCTCCCAGTCTGTTAGTAGTGGCAGAGAGCACTGGGCACAGACAGCCATGGAGGGAAGGGATGGGTGCCCACAGTGCCACCATCCCAGTTCTTGTGCCCACTGCCATCCCCATCTCCACCACCTGGGAGTCTCACCCCTACGAGTTCTGGAGTCATAAACCCTGAACTTGACCCAGGACCTGCCCTGGCTGTGTGGTCTTGGCAAACCACTTCCCTTCTCTAAGCCTCAGTTTCACCTGGAAGCCTGAGGAGGTGACAGTGTCTGCTCCTTCAGCTGCACACTGTGCATGACTCACTGACAGGTATTGGAAGAGAACAGGGGAGGGCACTTCTGAGATGGCCAGACCTGGGAACTATTATCTTTGGTCTGTAGGTGACCTTGGGACTGAGTCTGGAGCCTACATACAGGTCCTACCTTCCTACCCCAGTCTTTTGGGGTGGGCTGTGGAATTTACAGACCCCCAGGAAGAGAATGGCCCATGTCTCCTTCTTTGCTGAGTCCCACTTCTGGAGCTACAGGGCTGAGAAAGCTAGCAGCTCACTTCCATAATCTGGCCAGACTTGAGGGGAAGAGGATGGGAGCCCCTGGGAGAGAGGAAGGAAAACGGGAAGGAATTCCCGGCTCTCCCCAGCACCACACCCCCACTGTCTTCTGAGCTCCAGACAGGACAAGTCTTGCCAGCATTCCACATCTGGGGAGGGGCTGCAGCCCAGGGCTGGGACACTTCTGTTGCCTGAGCAGTTCCCAGTTCACAGGGTAGGGAAGGGGGATCATCGTGGAATAGCAATGCCCCTGAAGGCATTGCTAGTGGCCCCAGGAAGGCCAGGCCGTCCTTGTTACCAGAGCGATTTCACCACCCAGGACGCGGGCCCACCGGCCTACGCCGTTCCCCTAGGCCTGCTCGGGCGGCACCAGCACCATGGACAGCAGCCGCGCGCGCTCGGGGGTGGGCCGGCTCAACTGCGGACTGCTACAGGTCAGGGTGGGTGTGGGGACGCCCCACAAACCCAGCTCAGTAGGGAGGGGCCCCGGAGGCGGGAGGCGGGGAGTAGAGAAGCCACCCCCCCCTCCCCCGCCACCGCTGGGATCCGGAGGAGGAGGCGAAGGCGGCGCCCGGGGAGAAATAATCCAAGAGTGGTGCTGATTTAGGTTGAAAACGCTCCTAGCCAAGAGTGTGCACGTGGAGCACCCGCGTTGGGGGATGCACGTGGATGCCCTGGTCCTCTGCCGGGCCTTCTTCCTGCCTCCCACTGTGTCACCTCTGCCAGCGCCCACAGACCCATCCCTGTCCTCCAGGCTTCAGGGTTGGGCTTTGAAAAACAAGTCAGCCTTTGAAAGCCAGCAATAGGAGAGGTCCCGCAGAAGAAGGGGACAGGATGGGAGCCCACCGCCCCTCATCTAACACGCCCATTTGTGGCCAGAAGGCACTGCTCACTTGCTGGTCACCCCCACCCACGCCCTTGGGCGAAGCAATGTCCACACAGAGGCAGCCCTGCTGGTCCCCTGTCCTGCTGGGCTCCAGCTGCTCCTCACACTCCTAGCCTGACTAACCCAGCCTGATTATTTCCCAAGCCCAGGTCAGAAATGGAAACAGCCACATCTTGGCCCAGGCATTGCTTAGGGAAAAAGCTGAGCTCATAGGGGCAAGAGGTCCCTGAGGGGCTCAGACAGGCCCCTCCACCTGGCATTGGGCACACCTGCCCAGCCAGGCTCCAAGGTGCTGGTTCTGCTGGCAAGCAGAGTCCATCCCTTCCTTGGTACCTGTGACTGCCCTAGTTCCACCCAGTGGGGCTCAGAAGGACCTGATTGAAGTTTCTTACTAGGAGTGGGCAGGGACAACTGTCAGGCTGCTTGGCACTACCTCTCCCTTTAGGGACAAGCACCTCAGGAACTAACACTGGGGAAAGAGGCTTTAAAAAAGATGGCCAAGAGTGCACTGTTCTCAGCCTCAGCTTCTTGTGTGTTGTCTCTTGGTTTAGAGAAAAATTGGGGGAGAGACCCCTCCTGGGATAGGCTGTGAGGAAGTCTGAGGTTCCTCGGTTCACTCCAAGGGAAGGAGGGACACAGTGGCTGTTGCCTCAAGTCATCTCATCAGCCTGAGCCAGAGCTGGGAGAAAAGACTGTGGCCTCTACGTTCTCCCCAGGCCTACTGGGGAGCATGGTGGCCAGACTGAACCTAAGGGACACAGGAGGACCTCAGCACTTGGCAGCTAACAAGTTGAAGTTTACAGATGACCTTCTAGGGTCCCATGAGGAGATACCTTTTATGCAAGTCAAGTTGCTGGACACTGAAAGCCCCATTTCCAGGTGCTCCCCAACCCTGACTCCATAGTCTAGGAGACAAATGTCCCTCGTCTCCCTCCTACCCCCTACCTGCTTGCTCACAAGCCCCTCTCCTCAAGCCTTCCAGGTCTTGCTCCTCTATTCTTCAGCCCTTGGCATCAGCACTGCCCCTGCCTCCCCAACTGGGGCCCCCAGCACCTGAGAAAGCATCTCCAGAGTCTTACTTATCATGTGGGTTGTCACAACCATCTACCTGTTTGCCTCTCCTCCTGGCCTAGGGACTCCTTAAAGACAGATGGTACCATGGCAACCTAGCCTCTGAGTGCACACTGAATGAATGAATGAATGAGTGAGTAAGGAATGAAACCCAGTTAGCTAGGTCATGCAGAAAGGGATGCAGCTGGCAGAGGCTCAGGAGGCTTGATGAAAGACACGTCAGATTTCAGAGGAGGCTGGTCAGTGGGGAAGGCATAACCCAAACAGTTAAATGCCAGTGGCCAGGCTGCTGGGTTGGTACCAGAGTCAACTAAGAGGGCTCTAAGACCCTAGGGCTGTGGTGAGCCTTGGAATACATAAACTTTCTGGAAGGGGATGACTCACATTTGTTTTTATCTGAGGGACTCCTCAGGAGCTTGCCAGGTTCAGGAACCACCAGGAGAAAAGGAAGTGGTGCTCCTGTCATACTCCACTGAGCACCACAGTCCCCCCATCACAGGCCAGAGCTCTTGACACACTGCCTGACCAGGAGTGGGGAAGCAAGTGTTTCTCTAGGAGGTGTACAAAGTTAGGATTGATCCCTGGATACCCACACTCTCTGGTTCCCAATGCCCAGGCCAGGCACAGTGACCCAGGAAGCAACCTTCCCTGGCCAGGTATACCTCCTATGCCTTCTTGCTCTGCCCTGTTCTACTTCACTGGGTCCCTGATGTCCTCCTGTCTGGGGCATGGGCTGGTGGTCTCTCTGAGTACTGCTCTCACCCAGCAAGGTCCCTATCATGGCCCTGGTCTCCTTCCATAAGCTGCAAACTGTGTGCCCACCCTTCTTTTAGAAGGGTGCCCAGAAACTCCCTTACTTCTCATTGTCCTCTGTTCAAAGGTCTCTTCCCATATCTCTGATGTCCCCATGTCTGTGAGCATTAAGTATACCCTGGATACTGGAGGGCTTAGCCCCAACAGAACCTGCATTGACCAGCTCCTCCTGCCTGCTGAGAGCTCTGGAGATGGGCAGGGCACAGGTTGCCAGAAACGCTCATATCAGGCTGTTTGCAGTCCTGGCCCAAGGACTGGGGTGACAGGCGGGGTAGCTGAGGATTGGGGACATAGAGTGGCTGGCACACTCTGTTGCAGCCTCGTGACTCAGGCGCTCAGCACGTGGCATAGCAGCACTCCTCTCCCGCCCCCAGCTTGAGATGCCTCTGGGGGTGTACCAGGGGTTCTGGGGAGGGGAAACCCTCGGCCCGGGGAAACAGGGCCTGGAGAGATATTCTAGCAGACTGAGGCCCTGTGGCCACATTCAGGGAAGCTCAGCCATGTAGCACTGGGTGCCTTGGAAAGCGGACCACTACTCTGAAGAACGAGTCCTCCCAAGGCTTAGGGCTGGGCCCACAGTACCTGCTGCTTTGGGCAGCTGCCTCAAATCCTCCCCCTCTTTCCTGCCAAGTGAAGGAAGGAATGGAGCCTGCACTCCCCTGCCTCCCCCGCAGCTGGTCTGGCTATTGCCTTTTCCCAAACCAGTGGTGGGGAAGGCTTGGTGCCACCTGCTCACCCAGAGCTTCGTTTGCTGCTATCCGCACCCACCCCATCCCAGCTCTTGGAGACAGCAGTGAGAAACAACATGCCAGGAGACGGGGTCCACAGGGGCACTGCCAGCAAAAGTGCTTCATCTCCCACCTCTGGGCAGGGTGTCCCTGCCCCTAGGCAACGTAGGGTTTCCTGAGCCCATCTCTAGCTGGTTCAAAGGCCCCAGATCCCTCCCATCTACAGGTTTCCCTCTCATCCCTAGGAGACAGGACTCACTTATGTCTCCCAGAAGTGGTGGAGCTGGGGGGGCAAGATTTTGTCCCATGAAAGCCCCCAGCACTGGATGTGGTGAGCTCATAGGCCTAGCTGGGGTAGGGGAGCCAGGAGGCAGCAGGCACTGGGGCAGTGTCCTGGGGTCCTCTGCACTGCCTATGTTTACAGCTAGGCCTTGAGCTTCCGTCCTTTCTAGGTGACCCCAGTCCAGCCATGTGCACCTCTGGCCAGGTGAGCCAAGTTCCATCAGGCCTCTGCCTGAGCCCTCAGTCTCATGGTCCACTGCAGGCTTTCTGCTCTGAGGTTGCTGTCCAGCACTCTGTTAGAGGAGTGGGCTGGGAGAGACAGCCCTGTGTCCAACTGGGCACCATGAAGGCCTGAGCCAACCCTGGTCAGTGGGCCCTGGGTTGTGGCAGGTGTGGGGGAGGGACTAAGAGAGGAGGGAGGTGAAGCGGCAACCGCCATCTGCTCTTCCTGGGGAGGTGAGGCTGCCCATGTGGAGGTTGGGAGGGGGCAGCAGAAGTGGCCGCCTGGCCATGGGCTCCTGAGGCAGGGCCATCTTTCCTTTTGGGGTGATGGGCAGACAACTCTTCTCACCCATCCAAACTCCCAGGAGACACAAGACCCCTTCCCAGCAAGTCTCCAGATGTCCAGTTTGCCTTCTGAGGCCTCCAGCCTTTTCGAAGGCCGGGTTCCTTCTCCAGAGCCAAGAAGATGCCAGCCCATCCCCTCCCAGCTTCCTCTGGAGGTGACAGCTCTATTTAGGCCCCATATACAGAAAGTATCCTGGTGAGGGCCAGCCCCTAAGCCACATATCCACACGGTTTCTCCCAGAGTTTAATTCCTTCTAACCCTGTTACATAGGTCCAGGGACACTTGGAGCTGGGGCAGGAGAACCCTGAGCCCAGTAGGGAGTCCAGGCCCTCACCCAGCCAAGGGGGTGGGGGCTGGAGACCTGCAATTCCACCTCAACAGAGACACTGCGCTTCCTTTCAGTGTTTCAGGTGCCAATGACCCACAACCTGGTGGGGCTGTCGTCGGTGGGGAGCCACTGAGGCAAGAGGTTGCAGGAAGGCCTGGCAGGCCTGGAGGCCCAGCGGCAGCAGGGTGAGGTGGGTAAGGGGCTGCCATTACGTAAGCCTTTCGCGGGCGGCGGCGACGCGGCGCGGAACCCAAACCCCCACCCCGCCCCCTCCTCATTGTGTGGCGTGGACTCCCCTCTACCCCCCAGACCCGCAGCCTGGTCCCGCGCACACACCTTACCTGGGCCCGGGCTTCTGGTTCATGCCACGCGGTCCTCTGGGCAACCTCCTGACATGGGGATCCCGGCACGGGCGTCGCCGAGTGTGGAGGCCGTCGAGGTTCTGGACTGGCCGGCAGGGCCCAGCCGCACCCCGCACCTCGCGCCTCGGCCTGGCTGGGCCCCTTCGGCTGTGCCTGAAGAGGAGCTCCCCGGTGGGAGAGGATCAGCCACCCCGAGCCTCCCACCGGGGAGGCTGAGGCTACACCCAGATAAATAAGGCCGCTTTGCAGGGAGCCTTTGCGGGTGCCTCCTCACTCCCCTACCCTCCTCCCCGCGCTCCTCCGCGGCCGCTGCCGGCGCCGCGCGCGGCCCCTGCCCGGCCCTAAGCGCCGCGCCCTCGCGCGCTCCCGGTGTCGGGAACCAATCCGGGATCGTGAGACCGGGCGGGGGTGCAGAAGATACCGCGCCCCGCCCCCCGCGCGCAGCGCGCTCCAGGCGCGGTACCAATGGGCACGCGCCAGGCCCGGCACGCGCCCCCGCCCTCCTCTGCCGCGGGCACCCGCACAATAACAAACCCTGGCGCGCCGCGAGTGGGGGAGGGCAGGGTGCACTGCTGGAGAGTCGGCTCTAACAGACCCGCCAGGGCCAAGCGGTGGCGACCCGAAGGCTGAGAGCAGAGGAGGAGTCAGGCCCCCAGGCGCCTGCCGCTAGGTCAGGAGCACAGGCTCCTTGGAGATGAGGGCCGGGCCCTGGGCGCCACCTGCCGGGGCGAGGAAGGGCAGGCCCGGCCCAGAAGAGGAAGGCAGGTCAGACCCCTCCACCCTCTGTACCCTCCCGCCACGCCGTGGCCAGGCCCCTGCACAGTCTTCACATCCCCTGCGCGCTGCCTGCCAGGCCTGGGAACCCCTCAGCGGAGACATTTGCACACCTGCAGAGCTGGGAAAACAAGTGATTAAACAGAACGTTTCAGAGAGTGACAATGAAAGTACGAGAAGGCTCTTGATGGTAGTCTCTCCAGGGTAGTGTTGGAGGCTCCTGAGGGTGTTTGTTACACTTGGGCAGAGACCACAACGGTGAGAGGGAGGAATGGCTTGGGAAGGGATGCGCAAAGGTCCTGAGGTCTTAAGGAACCTGACATGTTCCCTCTGGAATGAACTGGAGGCCAGGGGATGGCAACCCTCAGCAGCCCAGGGGCAGACTGGGTCCCGGGCGAGAACACTGTCAGTGTTACTGGAGACCCAGGTTCAGAGCAGGAGGATGGAGGCTAGCGGCGCCCCATCCTGGGGTCACCTGGGAGCAAGGACAGCAGAGGGACCAGGTGTGGGGAGAGCAGACTGGGGTCTGTGCATCAGGGAAGAGTCACAGGGCTGAGAGTGAGGTTTCCTGAGAATCTTAACAGAAATGAGACCAGCTGGTGTTTGCAGTGTCTTGATGGGAAGCAAGGCTCCATGGGGCTGTTGTCCAGGGTCAGCAGGAAGGGGAAACCAGACTAGCTGGACCCCTGGTGCCTGGAAGGGGGAGTGCTGTTCTTGCTGTGTGTGTGGCGTGGGGGGGTGGTGGTGGTGGTGGTTAGGCACTGGGTTTAGCCTGTTGCAGCTGGGGGCAGTGATCAAAGACTCACAGTCTTACTCTGTGCCCTGATACTGATCAAAGAAGGTAGATTGGAGTGGGGCAGACAGAAGGACCCCTGAGAAGACAGTTGCCATGACAGGAGGGTAGCCATCCAACCTGCCCAGTCATCTCTCTCATGCATGGGTCTGGAAGGCTAGCCTTCCCACAGCAGCCACCACCTCCTGTGTGCAGGCGTGTATTGTGACTGGTAGGAGGGTTTCACCTTACACTTTGGGGGCTCTTGGCCCTCAGCAGGTGCCAGGGCCTCAGGCAGAGAACAAGTTGTGCTGTGTTGAGTTCAGATGCCTCAGCTGAGGTGCCTCACCAGGTGAGGGTGAGGGACACCAGGACACCCAATGGCATTTGGGTCATGCTACCTTAGCAGGGGCCCGATAAACCAAACCTGTCTTTGAAGAAGAGCAAATAGTGCCCAGCAAGAGAAACAGAGAAATGCTGCTGTAGAGGCCTCCTTTACCTCTTCCATGCTTGTGGATCCACCTACTTCTCTCCACTTCTGTCTCCCCTCTCTCTGCCAGGCACTTGTCTGTGTCTCTATCCTCCATGGCTATTGGCTACTACCTCCACACTGATCTCTTCACCCCTCTTCCAACACCTGTTCTCCCCAGAATGTAGGGGGGTCATTTTGTAATTCTGACATGGTCCTTTCTTTCCCAGGACTCCGTCTACCCCTTGCTGCAGTCTGCACAGCAGTGTACTGCTGCCCACAGTTTCACCCCATACCTGGTTCCTTGCTCTTGGATCTTCAGCTACATCAGCCTTCCTCAGACCCACGCACGTGCTTCTGCTCTCACTTGTAGCACTTTCACCTGGAGCCTCCTATCCCCTGGTCCCTTGCCTGGGGCACCCCTTTGCCACCTGCACCTGGATGCCTCTACTTGCCCCTCAGATCTTGGCTCATATGTTCTCCCCTAGGCCCCTTCCTTCCAGGTGGACAGAGCTACAAATCAGTGTTCTCACCTTCCTTTTTCAGCCTCTTTGAATTAGCTGCTAGCTGCACCCCCTGAGGGCCAGGGCAGGTTCTCCACTATGCTGTCCCTGCCACCTAACCTAGGATTCAGCACATACAGGCATTCAACAAATGTGGTGGATGAGAGCAGGAGCGAGTGTGCAAGCAGAGAGGTCACCAGTTGCAGCATTTTTAAAATAATTTTTTTTGAGGCTTGGTGCCCATAGCGCCGGTCACATACACTGGGGCTGGCGGGTTTGAATCTGGCCCAGGCCTGCTAAACAACCATGACAACTACAACAACAAAATATAGCCAGGTGTTGTAGTGGGTGCCTGTAATCCCAGCTACTTGGGAGGCTGTAGCAAAAGAATCGCTTAAGCCCAAGAGTTTGAAGTTGCTGTGAGCTGTGATGCCACCACACTCTACAAGAGTATCGAGGTTTTTTTTGAGACAGAATCTCACTCTGTTGCCCCAGGCTAGAGTGCTGTGGCATCACAGGTCACAGCAAATTCAAATTTCTGGGCTCAAGCGATCCTCTTGTCTCAGCCCAAGTAGCTGGGACTACAGGTGCCCACCACAACACCTGACTAATCAGCTCTAGCATTTTGAACCACCTTCTGTGAAGGATGGGCGAGACTGGGGCCAGGTGGGGCTGCTCTGTAGACTTGCATCTCCGGGGGGGGGGGCATTCCTCTTTATCATTTCTGAGGGACAGATATGGGAGGGTGTGTGGCCTAAGCTCCTGGAGGCACCTGGAGTACGACTCACCCAGAGCACCCTCACCTGGAGAGCACTCACCTGGAGCATCCCTCACCCAAAGCACTCTCAGCTGGAGTATCCCTCATCTGGAGCACCCCTCACCTGGAGAACACTCACCTAGAACCCTCCTCACCTGGGGAACACTCAACAGGAGCGTCCCTCACCTGGAGCACTCCTCACATGGAGAACACTCACCTAGAGCACTCTGACCTGGCGCATCCCATACTTGGAGCACCCTCACCTGGAGCACCTCTCACCCAGAGCCCCCTTACCTGCAGAACACTAATCTGGAGCACTCTTACCTGGAGCAGCCCTTGGCTTGATGCCTGAGCATGGAGGAACCTCCTGTCTAGGGTTCTTGAGGGTTCCAACTCTGGAGTCATAGGGGAGTGATGACCAGAGTCTGCTGGTACATCTCACCCTGACACCTTTGGAGCTATGAGAGGCAGCTAGGGTCACAGCGGGTGGAAGTCATACCCCACAGTACTTTGGGACTCATCACAGGAGGTCCTCAGGCATTTCTTTGGGGACTCTATGTGGGCATATGGGCCCTAGGTAGGCATTTCCCCCCACTGAGCCCATCCTGGGAAATGGGTCTAGGGCCTAAAGGGGACACCCTGAAGGTATCAGCACAGCACCAGCGCTGAGAGCCCTATACTTGGGAGCAAATTGATTCTTCTTGGGGCCAGATGGACCATATGACCCCACTGCCCCACTGCAGCCCAGAAGTAGAAGCTGGAGAATGCCTGGGGACTGCCAGTGTGAGGCTGTGGGTGTTTTGGCTGTCCTGGCCATTCAGAGGCCAGAATGAGGTGTCCACAGGTGTGAGAAGATTGAGGCTACAGGGACCATGGAGACGATGGGTGGAGGGCCCTTTTTAATGCTTTATGGCCTGTGCTCCCTGCTGGCCCACCCCCTGTCAAGGCTGAGGATGACTCAGGGCCCAGCTGTCACCACAGGAGCACGCGTCGCCTAGCGATGGCAGTCTCCCAGTAACGCTGTCTCCTAGCAATGGGGTATTTTCCAGGGCCTGGCTGGAGCCTGGCAGTTATTTTTAGCTCAGCAGTAAATCAATCGGCAGCTGCATTTTCAGCTCCTTAAGGAGATGCAAGGTGTGGGGGGATGGATTCCTCAGTAAAGGGAGAAAAATATCCCCAAGATAGCAACCTTGCTGCCTCACTGAGGTCAGCCCTGTAAGTGGGCAAGGCAGATCTAGGGGTGGGGTGAGGAGGACAGCAGGTGGCAGGTGGAAGTGAACCAGAGGTTATGCAGTGCCTGGGAGGTAAGACCGTGCCCCTGGTGGGGTCCAGGAGTACCACAAGACTTTGTAGGTCAAGCTGGGTGAGAGGTCAAAGCCAGTGTTCATGTTGGGTGTCATCAAAGTGTATTCCGATGAGTACAGGACCTGTATTTTGGGGGGACAGTGCCATGGCTAGAGGTGGGCAGCATGCAGGGTGATACATGTGGCAATGACTGAAGTCTTCATTTCCTCCACTTCCAACACCTTCAAGGCCCCTCTGGGGAAGCCAGGAGTAGAAACCAAGTCTGAGGTTTCAGGATAGATAGGCTCTCAGGCCGGCCACCCTCTTTGGCTTTTTGGGCCGAGAGGTTTGGTAAATGTTTGCGTGGCCAAGGCCAGGCAGAGCTGCAATCTGTGGGAGACAATCACTGGGGTCTCTGCACTCTCCTAGAGGGGACAGCCACCTCCCAAACACTGTTTCAACTTCCTGAAGCTGCAGGTAGCTTCCATACCCTGCAGGTAGCTCTTCCTTTTGTCTGACCTGAGTTCCTCCTGCTGTTCTCATTCTTGTTCTTTCTTGGGTGGGAATGGAGGTAGGCACCTTTTGGGGGTTTCAGGGAGGTGAGGGTCTTCAAGGGAGTCCCCAAGTGAGCATAGGCAGTCAAGGAGTTAGTTTCATTCATCCATTCACTCGTCTTCCAGATATTTACTGAGCACCTGCACTAGGTGTCTCACATCCTGGGACTATAACTGCCAGACTTGTCCTTCTTGTCTCTCCCTGTCCCATTGGTAACAGCCCCGAAAGATACCAGCTGGTCTTCTGGGTAGGGCCAGGAGCTGAGAGAAGTGGCCTCTTATGGGTGACAACCTCAAAGACGAGGGTGGTAGAGGAGGCAGCAAGCTCCATGTTGCGGCAATGGCTCAGGGCCCCTTCCAGACCAAATCACTCCCCCTAACCCCTTCCTGGAACCCACAGGCACCAGCTCTTGGACGGTAGGGCTGCAGTGGGAATTTTGCAAGGCCGACTCCTCACACTACCACCAGAGGGCGTGAGAAGCTTGCTATCTGCCTCACAGGCTGGGGCTGGACTGCTGTCCCAGTGACTGCAAGAAGTGGCCTTACAGACTCCAGAACAGCAGCTCTGGCAGCTGACCTGGGTGCCCTTTCCCTTCCTTGTGCAAACGCCTCATTCGCCTACTGTGCCCAGCTTTAGGCCGAGTCTACTCCTTTCTATTTTTAATTATGGTAAAATACACTTAATAAAATTTACTATTTTAAGCATTTTTAAGCCCACAGTTCAATGTTAAGTACATTCATATTGAAACTATACTCCACTGTGGACACAGTCCAGACAGGTCTCCTGGCCTTGTTGTTGTTGTTGGTCTATTCCAATGGTGGCTCCAGCTCACGGGAGAAGTTGTGGCTGTCCTCTGGGTCCAGTCACTTCATGGTTTGGAACCAGGACTGAAATTCTTTGCCCAGTTCGAAGTGGAAATTCTCCGCAGTCACCTGAAGCAGCTGTAACTGCTGAAGCATCTTCATGGCATCCATAGCATTGTGTGTCCTCTTCTTTAGCAGGACTAGGTTTGAGGAAGGTTCCAAGAAAGGGAATGATGCCCTTCCATCTCTGCTGCCTCATCTGGGCTCTCTGGGGATTGCTTTCCATGCTGGCCAGCTTGGAGATCTCCAGCTTGATCAGCTTTTCCCATGTTATGCCACCATCTCGTGCACACAGTCATTCATAAGCTCTGGAGCTTTCTCTGGATACTGCCTTCCAGGTTTTCTTTCCTGGGTTCAAGTGATTCTCCTGCCCCAGCCTCCCAAGTAGCTACCCACTACCACACCCAACTAATTTTTCTGTTTTTTTTTTTTTTTTTTTTTTTTTTGAGACAGAGCCTCAAGGTGTCCCCCTGGGTAGAGTGCAGTGGCATCACAACTCACAGCAACCTCCAACTCCTGGGTTCAAGCGAGTTTCCTGCCTCCACCTCCCAAGTAGCTGGGACCACAGGCACCCGCCACAACGCCTGGCTATTTTTTGGTTGCAGCCATCACTGTTGTTTGGTGGGCCTGGGCTGGATTCGAACCCGCCACCTTAGGTGTATGTGGCTGGCACCTTAGCCACTTGAGCCACAGGTGCCGAGCCAAATTTTTCTATTTTTAGTAGAGATGGAGTCTTGTTCTTCCTCAAGCTGGTCTTGAACTCCTGAGCTCATGCAATCCACTTGTCTCAGCCAGAGTGCTGGGATTACAGGCATGAGCCACCACCCCCCATAGGTGCTTGGGCTGTTTTCACTTTTGGTTATTATGATGCCTGGCTCTGAGCCCCACCTTACCCAGAGCAAAGGGCCAGCTGAGTCCTCTTAGATCTGGCAATGGAATTCAACTCTCTCCTACTACTGAGGCCTTCTGACCTCATCTGTCCACTATGAGCTTCAGGCCCAGAAGCAGCAGAAGGGCTGAAGGGGAGGGAAATGGACTGGTCACACCCACATGCTGCACAAAGCATGGAGTGGTCACACCCCAAGCTGGTTCCTACAGAGCCTAATAAAGCTAGCAGTGACCCAAAGGGCTTCAGTGTGTGGTTGGACCCTTGGTTTGTGCCTTCAGCCTTCTGTGACCTGAGCTGTTTCCCCACCAACCCCATGCCCTGGGGTTTCACCAGGTTGTCAAGAGCTCCATCCCCAGGGCCTTGGCCAAGCCTGTCTGATGCCCCCTTCCCTTCCCCATTTCCATCAGGCCACCTCTCCCCACACCCTCCTCTAGGGCCAAACTCAGCTGGCTGCAGGGAAGACCCACTCAGCTCTCAGTTTCACACTTGGGCCATCCAATCAGCGTGGCCTGTTAGGGTGCCTGGGGCTGCTCCAGAGCACCCTTCAGGGGCTCATCCACTTCAGCCTGGAGTCAGCATGGGTCTGAGAAAGGGGTGCTGCAGAAAGATCTAACCTTGGGGCGGCGCCTGTGGCTCAAAGGAGTAGGGCGCCGGCCCCATATGCCGGAGGTGGCGGGATCAGACCCAGCCCTGGCCAAAAACTGCAAAAGAAAAAGAAAAGAAAGATCTAACCTCGACCAGGCTGCTCCAGCCAAGGGAGTCCACACACAGTCCCAGGTCTGGCCCAGAGCCCAGCACTGGAGTAATGACTCCTCTCCCCTGGGGTACCAGCTGCCTTCTGGGGAGGCAGCCGCTGGGAGAGGGCTCAGTAGGACCTCATTGGTAGGGATATGAGCAAGAAGCCCAACTCCCGCTCTTATAAAAGAGCACCAGCCGCCACTGCCCAACCAGGGGACGTAGCAGTGCCACCCTAGGCAAGCCAGCCTTCTCCTCGAGATTCCAGTGGACTCCAACCCTCAACCTCATCAAGGGGTCCAAAGTTCCGGGAATACTAGCCGACCCTGCCGGCGAGTTCCGCAGCCGAGCCGCCTCCCCACCCGGCCTGGCTGCAGGACCCTCCTCCGCCGCGCGCCCGGATTCTGGCCACAGACCCGCCCCTGCTGGCGCCACTGCGATTGGCGGAAAGTTCCGGGCGGCTCCGTCATTGGCCCCAGTGCTGCCCCGCCCCGCCCCCCGCCCACTCCAGGGCTACCCGGCGCGAGGCTGTGCTGCTGGCTGAGTGGCCGTGGGCGGTGGGGGCGACGCCGGGGCCGGCGGCCGCCGCCCCCGACCCGGTCCCCGCCGGGGCATTGATTGAGACCCCAGACCCCAGACCCCAGACAGCCCGGCCAGTCCTTGTGCGCCATGCCGTCCCCGGCGCTGCTATGCGCGCTCTGCTGTGGCCTCCTGGCCGCAGCCCGCGCTGGCTACTCCGGGGACCGCTGCAGTTGGAGGGGCAGGTATGGCCCGCGAAGAGCCCCACGCCCGCTACCCCCTCCGCCTGGACTGAGCACTACTCTTATCGAGCACTAGAGACGGTGTTCTCTCGCGCTGTGGGATGGCGGGTGTACTGTCCAGAGAACGCTGGGCCTCAATTTCCTTCACAACTGGAACGCAGTTGTTAGTGGCTATGGGGAGGGGGTACGGGGGCCTGCACCGGGACGGCCTGCCTCAGAGCCGCCCGTCCTTTCCCCAGCGGCCTGACCCTGGAACCCGGCAGCGTGGGGCAGCTAGCCCTGGCCTGTGCAGAGGGAGCGATCGAGTGGCTGTACCCGGCCGGGGCACTGCGCCTGACCCTGGGCGGCCACGACCCCGGCGCGCGGCCCAGCATCGCTTGCCTGCGGCCGGCACGGCCCTTCACGGGCGTTCAGGTCTTCGCAGAGCGGGCGCGTGGCTCCCTGGAGCTGATGCTGGCGGAGGGCCCAGGCCCGGCAGGAGGCCGCTGCGTGCGCTGGGGTCCCGGCGAGCGCCGGGCCCTCTTTCTGCAGGCCACGCCACACCCGGACATCAGCCGCCGGGTGGCCGCCTTCCGCTTTGAGCTGCGCGAGGACGGGCGACCAGAGCTGCCTCCACAGGCCCATGGTCTTGGTGTGGACGGTGAGTGATGTCCGGATGGGGACTGGGTGGCAGTCATGCAGTGGGACTCAACCTGGGCTTGGCGGCGGTGGGGGGGTGGGGTTGGGGGGGTGTTGCTACCCCCACTACACAGAAGGAAAAACTGAGGCCAAGGATCAAATGAGCTTGTCAAAAGCCACATAGCTAGGACGTGGCAGTGCCAGGACAGGTCTGAAGTGGGTAGGGATGGACTGGCCCTCCACTCCTTCCCTCCTGGTGATGCATCTGAGTGAAGGAGTTGGCAGAGGCAGAATGGAGGGAAGGGGAGGCCTGGCGGGTCCACTCCTGGGCATCTGGTTCCTGAAGGGTTGGGGAGAGGGGATGCCGGGGGCAGAATCAAAGCCTCTGACCAAAGCTGGCCCAGCAGTGACCTCTCTCCCCTCCCCCAGGCCAACCAACAAAAGTCCAGTGTGCAGCTCAGTCACCATGGAGACGCTGCCCCTCCTCCCTACGGGGCACCAGGCTGGGCTCTTTGCTCTCCTGGAGCTTGGATTCTGACCCTGCAGAGGATGGGCTCTCACTGTCCTTAGGACAGGGGCCACAGAACCCCTCCCTGATCTCCTGGCACACTAGGTGGGCTGGTATTCTTAAGGCCCAGGAGACAGTGCTGAGAGACCATAGAGGCTTCCAGACGTTGGTCTGCATCCGTCAGATGGGTGTTCAAGAGTATGTACTGGGACACCTGATTGCCAGGCACGGCTCCAGGACTGTCTGTACATTTGCATGGTGTGGGCTCATGCCTGCAAGGGCACACCCCGTATGCAGGTGACCTAGGGTAGTGCCTCCTAGGTACTACCAGGCCCTGAGAGGAAGGTCTGCTTGCTGGCCAGCTCCCTTCTGCTTGCTGCTGGGAGGTCTGGAGTGGAACCTGGAGGGTGAGGGTGAGAGTAATTTCCTGTGCTCACAACTTTTCTGCATACTAGGTGGCTGCAGACCCTGCAGCAATGCTGAGCTCCTCCTGGCTGCATGCACCAGCGACTTTGGTGAGTGTCCTCACCATGGGGGGAGCCTGGAGCCTGTTCTCCCCTGCATGCCCATTAGTGGCCAATGTGTCTCCCCACAGTAATTCATGGGACCATCCATGGGGTCACCCACGACATGGAGCTGCAGGAGTCTGTCATCACTGTGGTGGCTTCCCGTGTCCTCCGCCAGACATTGCCACTGTTCCAGGCAGGGGGCTCTGGGGACAAGGGGCAGGCTTCCATTCGCACCCCCCTACGCTGTGGTGTCCACCCTGGCCCGGGCACCTTCCTCTTTATGGGCTGGAGCCACTTTGGTGAGGCCTGGCTGGGCTGTGCCCCCCGATTCCAGGAGTTTAGCCGTGCCTATGCAGCTGCCCACGAGGCCCACCTCCACCCCTGTGAGGTGGCCCTGCACTGAGGGGCCTGGGAATAGCCATCAGCTGGATCCTCCTCTGGATGGGATGCTGGGAGGGAGGGAAGGTGGGGAGGGCATCACAGTACTCACTGCTGAGGTGATGGGATAATCAATAAGAACTTTGATTACATTAGTGGCACGGATTTGGTCTCCTGTGTCCAGCCCAGCCCTGGACCTGCCTCAGTGCACTTTGTCTTCTGTCAGCTGTAAGGACTGCTCCAATTCCAGCTTCACAGGGTAGACTAAGGCTGGGGGAGGGACTGGTACAGTTTCTTGTTCCAGCTAGTGGGTGGGAAAGCAGGTTTGAGGAGGAGCTACACCCAGATACCGCTAGGGGCTCAGCTGCATTGAGGAACATGCAGAACCCCCAAGAGCTTTGGTCCTGCTGCCCTGGCCTACTCCATTCTGCCTGGATCTTACCTGCTGTCCCTGGTTTAATCACTGGCTCCCATGTGGCCCTAATGTCAAGGTGCTGGGGCCCAGCAGGGGTGGAAAGGGGGCCATAATCCCCAAAGCTGAAGTGGGTGGGGTGTGAGCAGGCAGACACCTCTGCTAGCTCTGTGCCAGGCTTGTGAGTGAAGGGGTTGCAATTTGGCAGGGTGCCAACTTCCCTCGCTGTCCCTGACAGTAGTCATCCTGAGCCCTGTCCTGCCCTGGGGAAAGAATGGGCCCCTCTGTCCACAGGCCCCTCCAACGTGCTGAGCATCCAGACATGGCGAGGAGCCCACAGGGTGTGGGGTCTCCTCTGTGGGGTCCTGCTTATTGCCCATTTCCAGTGGGCAGGGTGCACAATGGGGCCTCTAAGGACTGTTCCCGCCACTGGCCCCATTGTTGCAGTCTCCGCCTTCTGCCTCCCTCCTTGGCGGCATCTCTGCCACATAAAGGGCCAGTGAGGTTTGGTACAGATAAAACTAGAGGCCTTAGGGCTGAAAGCCTTGGGTGGGGGTGTGCTGGGGGTTGCTCCAGATGATCTGATTCCTTTCCCCCAGCCCCTCAGCTCCTGGGAAAGAGACAGCCAGAGCTCAAATGCTAGGGGCCCCCTGACGAAGTGAGTGCCAGTGCTGCTTTTTCATCCTTGCTTGTTTGTCCTCACTGGGGAAAGGGTCAGGGGTGGGTTGGAGGGCAGAGGGTGGAGGCTCTACCCAGGCCCAGACCGGATGAAGCCCTTATCTTCAGGCAAGAAGCTGAGCCTGGAAAAGGGACAGTCTGTGTAGGGCCCACAAACAAGGTCCTTCCTCCAGATTCAGCCAACATAGGCACCTAGCCCTGAGAGCACGAGTGGTGGGTCACCTCTAGCACTGTTCTGGAACTTCCATGGGAGACTTGTCTTACTGCTGCACACACGTGGGGGTATGCAGACCACTTGCCTCTTGTAGGTGATGGCAAAAGTACTCGTGGGGAGTGTAGCTTCCCTGGATAGCAGATGCTGCTAGGTTTCCTCCGCCTGCCTCTCTGCAGGGTCCCTGCTGCTTCCTCTAATTTCCCTAAACTCCCAACCATGGAGTGCTCAGAGCTCAGATGGTTGCCTTTTCCTCCTCATCATCCACACTCCTCACTGGAGAGCTGGACCAGGGAACCAGTAACACTTGGACCATTCCCTGGACTGTCTGCCCTGCCTCAACCTCCACAGACCAGAGGAAGAGGAAGCTAGTGTGTTCTCTGGCTGCTCTTTCTCTTCTTCCTTGAGAGGTTTCCCCACCAGGGCCGAGTAGCACCCTTACCTGCAGCACCAGCCAGCTGCTTACAGCCCCCACCCCCCATCCTGGTGGCTAGAGACAGTCTCCCAGTACACCTGTTCAGAAGCATGCTGGGCAGATATCCTGGGTGCATCCTGGCTTCCACTCACCTGCCCCAGGAAGCACTAGACCTCCCAGATGCAAACTCTCCCTGGCAAAGTGCTGGCTTTGCAACAAGCATTCTCACAGGACACAGAAAGACAGAAGTGGTTGTGGCAAGTAGGGCCACAGGTGCTCCAGGTCAGGTCTCAGAGGGTTGGGCTGGGGCTTCATGCCTGCCCTGGGGACCAGTGGCCAAAGTAGGAGGGGAGACAGGGAACATGTGTGGGTGAGCACATGGACTGGAGTTACAGGAGCTGACCAGAGGGGCCTTGTTAATCAGACACAGCTATAGGTGTGTGCTGACTCACACAGGTATGCACCTAGCTGCTGAGGAGCAGAGTGTGTGGTGTGAATATAAGAGAGAAGAGGGGGGGTGTGCATGCTAGCAGGTCTGTTAGGTGGATTCATTCATTAAACAAGCTTTTTTTGAGTGCCTTATAGGCGCCAGGTGTGGCTGCAGGCACTGGGAGGGAATAATGCATGGAGCCACCGAGAGGAATGGGTGCTGTGTAAGCACCCCTACCTACAGCTCAGTTCACAGCCTCCCTTTCCTGGGAGGGCCCAGTCACAGACACCCCCCCCCCACCAGAAGACAGGACATTCTGATCTGGGTGAGCCTGGCTGCCTCCTCCTCAGTGCAAAGGACTTTCTTGCCACCCAGGAACATCTGTCTTTCAGGGCTGGTTAGGTGGGTGGGGATTAATGTGCAGGTGGCACTGGCACTTGAACCACTCTGCACATAGGGGACAGTGTAGTGGTCTTGGGCATACCTACTCTATGGAAAAAGCTTCCATACCTGTTGGGGCTCCTCACCAGGGCCATGGTGACTGTGAAGGAGCCAGACCAGGACATGCGCATAGGCAAGTCCCTGGCATTCACCAGGCAGTGGCTGTGGCAGCTGAGCCCAGCTGCTTACCCAAGGCTCTGTCCCTCCACTTACCTCCCCAACCCCCAGGCTTCACAACGTCACCTCCAGGAACTCTTCAATCTTTTTTTGTTTTCTGGAGAAGAAAGGTGATTTCTCTGGTTCCTGGGGTTCTGTCTTCTGCCCCCACAACTGGGTTAGCTTCCAGTGCCCCCCCATACCTGTCACATCCGTCTCCCCTCCCACACTCGTTAGTGCCAGCATCTGTCGAGATGCTATATCTCTTTTTGCCAACTCCTCCTCCCTGGTCCTTTCCTTGGGACCCTAGAGCTTCATCCATTTCCCGCCCACTGGGCTAATCCTCTTCAGCTGTGGGAGGGAACCGGAAGGATGTCCTCCCTGGATTTGGCTGGCTTTCCTGGCGTCCGGGTCAGTGGAGCCCCCACCGGCTTCGCCGAGGCAGAGTCACGGGGGCTGGCTGTGACCTAGGGCCTGGACGCTGTTCCACTCCTAGTGAGCGCCTTTCCTTCCGAGATTGATCCCCAGCTCCCCAGGCTCTAGACACACCGCACAAGCTTCCAGCTGGTTCTAGGACCAGGACGCCCTCCAGTCTCAACAGGACTCATAATCTCTGGGCAACCTCCTTCCCACCGCCAGACCTTCAACTCGCAGCTGGGTTCCCCTCAGGCGTCTAGCCCGTGAGACTGTCAGAGGCAACGCGTCTCCCAGAACTAGGATGTGCGTTCCACGGAGGCAGGGCCCGCCTGTCCCCTCCTAGGGGTCTCTAGAGCCCAGAACAGGCACCAAATAACCGTCTGTCCACAGAGTAGGCCGACGGAGCCGACTGTCGCAGGTTTCAGGCAGGAAAAGGGGGTAGAATCTGCCAGGGTCCTCGCTCACACGGAACCCGCGGGAGGGGAGCTGAGGCGGAGTCGAACTCGCGACGCACCGGCCACTTCCGGCGTCTAGCCTCGGCCTGCGGTAGGCACCGGGCCGGTCGACTACCGCACGCCCCTAACTTCGGGCCAGGGCGTGAGGGTCTCAGACCCTAGCGCTAAGACCCTGAGCCGCGTGTCCCGCAGCCATGGAACAGGATGACCCGGCCGAGGCGCTGACGGAGCTGCGCGAGCGGCGGCTGGGAGCGCTCGAGCTGCTGCAGCTGGCAGCAGGCTCAGGCCTGGTGGCCTACGTGACCTGGGCGCTGCTGCTACAGCCAGGTTTCCGTCGCGTGCCGCTGCGGCTGCAGGTGCGGAGCGGGCGTGCAGAGGCCTCAGGTCTAGGCAGGGGTGTGCTTTTAGAGGGGGCGGAGGCGGTGAGGGCCGAGTCCGGGATGTAACTAGTCCGGGCGGGGGCGGGTCTGAGGCGTGAGGGAAGGGTGGCTGCCGCTCAAGTACTGGGCTGGGGTTGGTACCTTCCCCATCTTTGGCAGGAAAGTTGGCTAAGAAAAGAAGCCGAGGAGGTGAATCCTGCCCTTGCCTGGCTGATTCAGGACGGGCTCTGGGAGGGGCGGGAGTGGCCAATGGACTCCAGCCTTCCCTGCCCACCCACTTCCTTGCGCAGGTGCCCTACGTTGGTGCCAGCGCACGGCAGGTCGAGCATGTGTTGTCGCTGCTGCGAGGCCGCTCTGGAAAAATGGTGGATCTGGGATCCGGCGACGGCAGGGTGGTAAGGCGCCCAAGTGTGAGTGTGTCGTCCTCACAAACCCCTTCCCGTAGGTATTCTCCCCCACATTCTTGTCCTGCATGTTCTTGGTGTCCACAGGTACTGGCGGCCCACAAGTGTGGCCTCCGACCGGCTGTGGGCTATGAGCTGAACCCGTGGCTGGTGGCACTGGCAAGGCTGCACGCCTGGAAGGCCGGCTGTGTTGCCAGTCTCTGCTACCGCCGTGAGGACTTTTGGAAGGTAACCTGGGGAGTTCTGGACCCTCACAGATTCCACACCTGATTTCCACACTTCGGTTCTGGCTTGGCCATCCTGCTGACAGCCTAAGGTCCCCTTGACACCTGGGTGGGCTGGAGCTGGGACTCTGAAGCTATAGTGACTCCATACCCACCAGACCTCTCCCTACTGGGGTGACCTCCTCTCCCCACAGGTGAGCCTGAAGGACTGCCACAACGTGTCTGTGTTCCTGGCCCCCAGCGTGGTATGTCTGGGGTTTGCTAGTCCCACTGGGACTAGGCTCCATCTCAGTGTGTTTGCTTCTGAAGCCTAGGGGCCAGCCCAACATGGATGCTCGGCCTGGGAAGGCTAGGTGTGGGCAGCTGTTTTCTGCCTGTCCGTGGCCCCCTCCTCTCTACTGTTCTCTCCCACAGCTCCCACTGCTGGAGGACAAGCTGCAGGCAGAGCTGCCCCTAGGTGCTCGGGTGGTCTCTGGGCGCTTTCCCCTCCCCACCTGGAAGCCTGTGGCTGTGGTGGGCGAGGGTGTGGACAGAGTCTGGGCCTATGACATCTGTGGTAGTGGGCTGACTGGGAAAGCCATCTCCTCCCGGGGGATGCCCATCAAGGCTGGCCCAGGACCTGGTTCCATTTTGGTTCCAGGAGCCCCTATTTCTCAGGCTGGTTAATTCCAGACAATAAAGAGACTGTGGATTCTACTGACTCTTGTTTTGCAGAGGGTTGGGTAGGAGGGCTCCATGTTGGCTGCAAAGGAGTCTCCTCTGTGCTCACTGGAAGACCAGCTAGTGGCTGCATGTCCTCAGATGTTGGGGTTTGGCTGGGGGTGTGGCCCCAGCTGTCCAGGGGTCCCTTGCACCTGCCAGCTTCCTCAGCCTTAGGATTTCCTGTTTGTATCTGCTTGGAGAGACCAGGCTTAAGTCACCTTCATGGCTATGGACAGGTCTGCCTGTGGTGTCTGGGATCGCCATTGTCTTCCTTCCCAACCAGACCTGGGCTTTCAGGGCATACCCAACTCACTTCCCAAGAGCCTACCTGCCTAGATGCTGGTCCACGTACTCCTGTAGCTCAGAAAGTTGCTTCTCAGCTACTGTGGCCCGAACCAGCAGCTGTGCCCTCTCCTGCTCCAGCTCTGCCTAGCATGGGTGTGTGTATGTGTGTGTGTAAGCCACAGTCATGGCATAGTGTGGGTGGCCCTGGGTGGGCCCAGGGAGGCCTACCTGAGTGCCAAGGGAGAAGTTCTGGAGTTTCTGGTGGATCTGGGACCAGGATGCAGCATCCAGGCCCCTGTGAAGCAGGAGGAGAGATGGTTTTGAGGCCAGCATGTCAGTCAAGGAGCTGACCTTGAGTCAAGGTTCCCAGAACCTTTAGGTAGTATCTGTTGGGAGTGAGTTTGGGACATCATGGGCCCACCATGCCACTACGGGCCATGCCTAGGCCTTGAAGCCATTGGTGAATGGGGGGCAGGGCAGCTCAGGCCCAGAGGGCCCGCTGGCTGCTTGGAAAGTTAAGCCACAAAGCCATCTCAGACCCCATGGCCAAAGGGTGCTAACCATCCCCGAGGGTGTTTTCCCCAAACACAGAGGTGCTCCTTCAGGAGCCCTGCCCATTGTACAGTTGGGAACATGCAGGCCCAGGGCCAGCAGGTCACCAGGCAATCTGCTCCTACCCAGTCATCATCCTAGGTATCCCAGGTCTCAGTAGAAGTGTCCCTTGCTCAGCAGATGCTCTTGGACCCTCCCATTCAAGGGCAGTCCCACTTCTGGCAGATTCCCTTCATCTAGCAGGTACTTGGCATGGCACCCACTTCACCTTTCTGCAATTATTGGTGTCCCCCACACCAAATGAGAGAACTGAGTCCAGGAGAGGCCACTGTATTTACTGCTGTGCCCAGATTCCTGCCCCACAGCCAGGTTGGTGTAAAAAATGAAAAATGTTCAACCTCTTCTGGGGTTGGAGCCACAGTATTCTGCCCTCTGCCCACCCTCAGATCTCCCTCACACCTAGGAGAGGGCACTTGTCCTGACATCTCCAGAGGTTTATCCCCACTTCTACCCCATGTGCTATAAATAGTGGTGGAGGTTCCTCAGTGGTTTGAATAGGGCAGATACCCTCGGTTGAGGCTTTGCTGAGCCTAGGACAGGTCTGGAGTTAGTTCAGGGGCTCTGTGCCAGAGTCTAGGCCAGTGTGGGGCAATAGGGAGGGGGAACCTGTGCCTAGAGGTTCTGGAGATCCATATCCAACTTCATCAAACCCTCCCACAGGTGGCTGAGCATGGTGACCAGGGGCAGTGACAGTGACTTGGGACCTGAGGTGGCTACATCAAAGGTGCCCTAGATGCCCCGTCAAGAGTTCACAGTGTGTGGGACTGCTTCTGCTGCCCACTATGCCATACTCTGGGTCACATAGAGCCACCCTACCCCAGGTGCCCATGTCAAGGCAGGGCCCACCTGTGGGGGGTCAGCAGTTCCTCTTGCCTATGGTTCAGATCTGCTAGCTGCTTGCGGTAGGTGCGAGCAGCCCGGGCCAGCTGTTGCTCACGGCTGTGGTGTGCTGCCCTAATGTCTTCCAGAGTGGCCTCCAGGAATGTCCGAAGGGCTGTGCGTACAGGTGCCTGGCCTGCACCATTGGCATACTCCTAGAATGGGTGGTGTGGGGGCGGAGCTGGGTGGGGCCTGGTCTGAGCAGAGCAGGGCCAGGGCAGGAGAGAGGCCGGCAGGGGATTGGGCAGGGCAGTCCTTGTTTGGGCACATCCCCCATACATTCTGAACCACCCTTTGACCCCCAGCCCCACCTGAGCAGGCCAGGCAATGAGGCATCCAGGCCCATGGAGTCCCTCTAAAGCGGTCCAGCAAACAAGGTCAGGCATGGGCTTCTTAAGACTCAGAGGCCTCCTGCCCACCCACCACAGGCTACCCCACCAGTGCTCACCACCATCTTTCTAGCACAGTGCTGCAGCCGGAAGGCGTACTCCTTGTTCAGCTGTTTGAGCTGCAGCTGCAGCCGGGAGTTCTCAGCCTCAACTTGGCGAAGCTGGCCCTGGCAGGTAGACAGCACCTGGGGCAGAGGAGGCCCTCAATCTATGTTCTGAGGAGTGAACCTTTACTGAGTTTGTCGGGTCCCTGCTTGCCAGATGCCAGATCTTGAAGTGGGTAGGGTAGGGCCTCACCACAGCCTGTGCAGCTAGTCTCTGTCCAGCTGCCCTGGCCTCATCTTGGGCTTGCTGCAGCTGCCAGCTCAGGGCTGCCCTGCAAACATGGGGGTGTGGCTTAGCCAGATCCACAGGAAGGATTCCCTCTGCCTCTTGGGAACAGCTACTCCAAGCACTGCACCCTGTTGGGCCCTCCATGCTGTAAGTGAGGCCATTACTCACACATGTGACTCCAGCACCTGCTGCCGGGCCTTGTGATGCCCCAGTGCCCAATCCACTTCTCCCTGCAGCTGCTCCTTGTTTCTCTGAAACTGTAGGGAGAAGTGGATTGGACACTGCAGGGCTGACTGGATGAGACCTCAAGCTCTGGGTCCCCTCTGCTGCCCCATCCTCACCCTGGGCTCAGGGGCTACATGCTCACACTGTCCTCAGCTTCTGCTGCTCATTCTCAGGGGTAAAAAGGGAGGGCTGAGGGCTGGAGGAGTGGATCCCAGTCTCACTGTGCATCACTGGCCCCACCTAGCTATGCCTTCCATGTGCTAATGGTGACCTGGAATCTGTGGTGGTTGGCACATCTAGGGCTCTGGGCTTTGTGCTTGAGCTCTTGGGCTGGTGCTTGGTGGTGCCCTAGGTCAGCCTCTGCTGGGGGTGCATGCGCCTTGCTGGCATGATCTCCATGCAGCTCCAGCTCTAGCACCCGGTTTTCTAGCCAAAGGACCTGTGGGACAACCAGCATGAGCAGGTACATCTGTCTGCCAGCACACGTGGGGCAGGCTGAAACACACAAAAGCTAAGTGTGTGTACAGTCTCATGTACAGCACATGTCCTAATTATGCACCCCTCTGCCCTCCATGCACAGAGGTGGGCCCATGTGACTGCTCACCTCACTCTTCAGCTGGAAGATTTCAGCCTCGTGCTGTTCTTGTAGGCGATGGGTTGTGATCTGAATGTCAACCAGCTCTTTGGAGATCTGTGGGTGGCCAGGGTAACAGGTGATGTCTGTGGGTGATGTCCTAGGCGCCCCCCCCCAATACTGGGAACCCACACCCACCTGCAGCCGCTGCTCCTCACTCAGCTCAAGATCTGACATAAGCTCTGTCTCAAGGCTGGTGGCCCATGCTGGGAGGCCCCTAGGAACTCCTTGCTGCCAGTTCTCAGGTTGGAGCACAACCTGAGGATGCCCCAGGTGGGCCCCAGTTCTGGGCTGTGACCTCATACCCATGGAGTCACAAGCCCTCCACCCGCCTTTTGGGCCCCTCCCCTGGCCAGGGTCAGACATACGATGCAGGGGCCTGCACCCCTGCTGGCCTCTGGAGACAGGGAAGACCCCTGACTCCATTGGCAGGAGCATCAGCAACTTGGGAAACTCACATTCTCAATGGCCTGATGTGGAGCCCCTGGCCTGGGGGCTGTGGACGCTGCATGCTCCATAGCAAAAGGAATCCCAGACTCCCTGGTGGCTGTTGCCGTGACAGGCCCTGGTGGTTTGTGTTGTTGCCAAGGACTCTGTGGATCCCAGGAGACTCCTAGGACCTCACCCACATGGGCAGGGCAGTTCAGTGGTTGTGGAGGTGGGGGGAAGCTCATCTCTTTCCATGTATGGTGGCCCATCTTTTCTCTGCCCCTATCTCCTCGTCTGGGAAATGCACAGCGCACCCCCCTACACTCCCGCACTAATCCTGGTGCAGATGGAGCCAGGGATACTTCACAGTGCCCAGCCGGGGGTGGGATGGGACAACCCATGCGAATGGAGCTGCAGCTGCTGTCACTGTTGTCCTACACAGAATGCCCTCCCCTACCATGTGGATTTGCACACCTATTTGATGCCTTCTATGTTCCTCCTGGCGCTGGTTGAGGCCCGAGATTGGCAGGTGAGCAGAATGGACAAGTCGCCCCACCCGCATCCTGAGAAGGGTGAATGCAGAGGCCCTATGAGGGCACGTGGAATAAGGGCACGACTAGGTCAGCGGATCCTAGGAGGGCTTCCCAGAGGAGGTGCCCCAGCTCCCGGCACTGCAGGGTCGAATGTGCGCGCAGTACCCCATCAGGCACGCGCACGTCCTCGGTGCACACGGTGCACCCTCGGCTACGCGTCAGGTGCAGCTGCGCGCAGGTTCTGGACGGGCGGGGCCGTTGGTTCTAGCGCCGCGCTCAGAGTAGCCTCAATGATCTGCGGCGCGAGGCCCGCCTCCGCCCGTCCGTACTTCAGGCGGTTGGCACAGCAGTGCTGGTGAATGGACGCGGGGCAGCGCCCGTAGCCGGGCCTGGCTGGGGTGGGGCGGGGCCGGGGAAGGCGTAGCCTGCTGCGGCTTGAACGGGGGGCGGAGCTGCAGGGGCAGGCGGGTCTGGGGAGAAAGCGCAGAGTCCTGGGGGTGGGGCTTGTTGGGGCTGGGCTTCAGGGAGCCAGGCCTTGGTGCGTGGACAGCGCCGAAGCTGGGCTGCGGAAGGGGCGGGGTAGGGATGGCAGGGGCGGGGCTGTAAGAAGGGCCCGGCCAAGCACCAGCGGCAGGTTCAATCCTACAGCGTGGAATTCCACACAGTGGTCCGAGAAGTTCCTAGAGCAGGGAGCAGGGCTCTTCGGGCCCTCAGCGTATGTGGGAACTGACCCTTCCTCGCATAGTCTTTCCTACGGTGAGGAGAGCAGAGCGTTGGCCCCGAAGAAGGGGTCCAGTAGTCTAGACGGGTGGCCGAGTTATGCGACCATGAAGGTCAAAATCATCCCGGTGCTTGAGGACAACTACTGATCATCAACAACGCAGACAGGAGGCAGTGGCAGTGGATGTGGCTGTACCCAAGAGGATGAGGGCACACTGTGGGCAGCAGGAGCGCCACTGCTGGCCTAGGCAGTCTTGGGCCACAACCATACAGTCTGGCCTCGGAGAGTCTCCCCAATCACCCTGGCAGGACCAGACTTGTCCCCTATTTTCTGATCTCTGGTCATTATTGGTGTTTAGGGTTCCTCAGTTATCCTAGGTCTCCCTGAAATGAGGGCCGCCATCCTCAGGTGTCTTACTGTCCCTGCATGCGCTGGGTGCTCAGTAATTGTTGGCTGAATCCCTGCTCCCCACCACCGGCACTTTCCAGGCCTGCCTGGGGCATCCCGGTATGGGGGATGGCCACCCGGATCGTCTATGTCATCATAACTCCCTGGCCCTTTTAGCTGCTAGAGATCATGGGCTGGGAAGGGGTGTCTCTGACCACTGTGTTGACCACCCACCACCACTGGTGAGTGCATGCGTGATGCCAAGGCTCGAGGACACCATTCCCAACCCACCCAGATGTGACTCTGCTCCCGCCCATCTTAGGGACCACACATGCGGGGAAACGTGGAGCTGGCATGGCTGCAGCTGGGTCTGGCAGTGATGAGGGCCGATAAACGCATTTGTGCACTGACACGCAGGCTAGTGCATGAGCAGGAGCTGCAGGTGAGTGGACATCCCTGGAAGGGTCAGGTCAGTCGCCTGGGCCCACCCAGCCTCACAGGTCTGCCTGTCCCTCCACACAGTTTGGGGCCATCCACGTGTGCTGCCTCCTGACGCCTGGTCACACCTTCAGCCACATGAGCTACTTCCTGTGGGAGGAAGAATGCCTGGACCCACCTGCCCTTTTCTCAGGTAACCACAGTCCAGGGCTCACCCACCCTATCTCCCTCTGGCCGTGCCTCCTCTTCTCTGACCAACCTTCCTCTCCCAGGGGACACATTGTTGGTGGCTGGGTGTGGCTGGTGCCTGGAGGGCACCACTCTGCAGACGTACCAGAGCCTGGCTGAGACCCTGGGCACCCTGCCCCCAAGATGGTGAGGGTCCAGTTCCTGCTTTGTGCGCAGTGCACTCTGCACCTGTCCTGAACTGGGGGTGCAGGATGAGTGAATAGTTGAGGTGGACCGAGGCAGGGGCCAGAGCTGGTGTGGGTACCTTCCCACATCTCTGCCTGGGCTATACTGCACACACACTGAGAACTTGCCTCCTCCAGAAGGTATTCTGTGGCCATGAGCACACACTGAGCAATCTTGAGTTTGCACAGAAAGTGGAGCCCTGCAATGATGAGAGCCAAGCTGTGTTGGACCAAGGTTCACCCATGCTTCCCCTTCTTAATGGGAAGGTAGGGGACAACAGGCATCTTCCTGGGGTTTGAATGTCAAGACCCAGGAAGGGTGCTAGCCATGACTGGCCTCCACTGACCAGAGCCAAGTTGCCTGGGGCTGTCAGACAAGACCTAGTTGTGACAAAGGCCTGTGGTCATTCCAGAAAAGGGATGAAGATAATGTGCCCATAGTACCATCCATTCTGGGTGAGGAGCTGCTCTACAACCCTTTCCTCAGGGTGGCGTGAGTGTGGCTATTGTCCCTGGGCCTTCCTAGGGTGGGACCTGAGCCTTGGGAGGCCCTATGCCCTCTCGTAGTGTCTCCCTGAGGCCTCCTTGGCAGCCATTTGTATACCCAGGAAGGTGTTTGGGGATCATTTAAAATTGGGCTGAGTGTCCTGGGTACTGGGGAAAGCAACTCACTAGGTGCTTTCCATCTGAGGCTCCATCTTCCCTGGCATGGACAGTGATCAACAGTGAACCCCTACTGCACCTACTCCCCTGCAGAGAGGAGCCAGTGCAAAAGCTCACAGGCAAGGTGGCCCTGGCCGAAGTCCTGAAGGCTCTCTGCAGGGAGCGGGAGCACTATGAGTGGGCAGCTGAGCCACTGTGGCCACAGGCACAGGGTCTCCCTGCACTGCAGTGGGGACTCTTACGCACAGCCCAGCAGAAGTGAGCCACATATGGAGCCTTAGGGGGCCAATGTCCATCTATATCCCTCCTGTGACCCCTAGCTGACTGGACCTCTGAGAGGGCTGCCTCTGGAACATTAAGGCTCTGACCAGCTGGCAGCTCAGCCTTGAGGGCCAGCACGCAGGGGCTTTGCCTCTGGCACTTCTGGGAGTGGACAAGCAGGGTCTCTTTGCAGGGGACCCATGTGGGTCGTGAGGCCCGGGTGGTGTCCAGAAAGTAGTCTCAGGGTGAGCTGTGAATAAAGCTTAGAAAGCCTTTCTCCATTTAATTAAAAAAAAAAAAAAAAAAGAAAGAAAGAAAGAAAGCCTTTCTCCATGCTGGCGGGTGCTCAGAAAGAGCTGTGTTCAGAGGTGCTCAGTATGTCTGAGGAGGGGTTCCTTTATTAGAGGTGGAGCTCTGTGGAAGACAGGCCTGATGGGAACCCAGCCAGGGGAAGACTCAGTGGAAAAACCTGGCAATAGCTGACACCCCACCCCACCTCCATCCCCGCTGCCTCACACACAGTTTGCAGTGGGACCACAGCTTTATAGCAGTAAAGTTTGCTTTGGGGGAACTGAGCATCCCTTCCTGTCAGACAGTTCCTATGCAAGGTTACCTCAGCAGGTCCAGCCCCATTTCCCACCCTCTGTACTGCAGCTTTGGGGGTGACTAGAAGTCAGGCACAAGGAGCCCTCTCTGCTCTGCCTCAGATGCCCAGAGCTGGCTAGGGCTCTACACACTTGGGTCACCACAAGCCAGAAGTCAGGGGCAGTGTAGTGGGACTTGGCCCTGGGCTGCTGGAAGAGGTTCTGGAACTTCACAGAACCTTCAGCCTCCTTGGTCACCCTACTCCACACTAGCAGATCCTGCAGGGAGCCCTAGAGGAGCTTGGCTGGTGGTGGTAGCGACCACTGGGTATAGCCAGCTTCCTACCCCCATGTGGTCCAGCACATCCTGCAAATCACTCCAAATTTTGGGGAATGGCTCTGGGGCCCCCAAGCAGCAGTGACTTTGCTACTAGGCACCCCATGAGCCTTCCTAGGCTGCAGATGGAGCTCTGAGGACCCTCAAGGCCTTTTACCACCGGATGCTGAGGCCAGAGCTGGCTTTCTCCACAGCGTGGTACTGTGTGTGCAGCAGGTGGCTGGCCCGCTCTGAGGCCTCGCCCTGCAGCCATTGCTGGTATAGCTCCCAGACCCCAGGCACATCTTCAGGAGCCTCCGTCCTGACCATGCTGTACAGCCTTTCAACATGCTGGAGCAGCTCCCTGCTGGGCGTGTCCAGGGCCTTGAGTTGGCCTCCACCGTTCAGGCAGCCTGTGACAGGATGACAGGATGCATAGTCACAGTACATGCCCACCCATGCCTCTAGCTGCCTGGGTGCAGGGAGGGCAGGGCCTTCTGATGCCCACTTCTTCCCCCTCCCGCCAGGCAGAGGCTGCCTGCAGCCTGGTCCGAGGGGCCACCCAAAGCCTGTGGGGGCACTACCTGCAGGGCAGGCCATGACCTCCACGTAGTGGTAGGGGCAGCGCCCCCGCTTGAGCTTCTGCACCAGATTCTGGATGTTGCGGAAACCATACACCGCAGCAAAGCGCAGCAGCACCTGACCCCCCTGCTCAAGGGTCACCTCCTGGAAGTCTTTGTTCCTGTGAGGCACAGACTAGGCTCACTATTCAGCGCACTCATAGGTTGCTGCCCACCAGAGGGAAACCCAGATACCTGTGTCCTCTCCACCTCAGTTCTCAATCTGTGATGGGGAGAAGGGTGGGGAGAGGAGAGGAGAGCAGAAAACTCACTTCCTCCAGTCCAGCAGGGGCTCTTGCTTCCAGCCTCAGTTTCCCTATCCATAAAATGGGAATCCTTCCTTCCCAAGGGTGACTACATACCCTAGCCTTCCCTCTCGGGATGTAGCATCACAGTGTGCACCCTGTGCCAGGCACCTCACCCACCCTTGCCTGCAAAGGCCTCTTGAGCTCAGGGTCACTGTCTCTTCTTCACTAGGCAGATGCAGACTCAGGCCTGGGTGCTTTGACCATTGACACTGCCAAGCCAGTGAAGAGGGCCCTCTGTGCCCAGCCCCCAGGGTGTGCTCCCAAGCCCTGGATGCCACCCGACACAGAGCCCACCTCAGTAAGAGGGCCCAGGGCCAGGGCAGTGGCCTAAGAAAACACTGGGATCTTGTGGCTCCCCTGCCCTGACACTCTGGCCCATCCACTGACCTAAGGGGTCTATAGGTGACTTCAGCCACGTGGATTCCAAAGAGTTCTCTAGCTGCGTGCCGGAACACGTGCTCCAGGTAGCCGCCGGAGCCCCCACCCCGATGGCTGGTGGGCTCCTCTGCAGACACACTGCTGGACCTGGCCAAGAAGGGCAGGGCCTCAGCACAGCCACAGGCCTGCTGCCCAGAGGCTTCAGGGCAACAGAGCCTCTGTCTCTCACTTGTGAGTGCATTTGCTTTTCTAAGTAGAAAACAAGTCACAGACAAAAAGACCAGCTTGTCATATCCCTGGGATCCATCAGTGTGTCTGAGACACAGATGTCCTGCCATTGTATCCTGGGTGCTCAGGCCCCCATAAAGCTCAGAACTGTCCATGGGCCACTTTTGTGGACACCAAGACAGGCCATGGGAGACAGATGGAATCAACCAGAAGGTGGTTTGAAGCCAGAATGAAGGCTCTTGGGGCCCAACAGCTCCCTGCGACTTACAGGCCATCCAGAAGGGCTGGCTCCAGTTCTGACAGCAAGATGCCTTCTTCTTCCAGCAACTTGAAAACTTCTCCTGCAATGAAACCGAAACCACAGCACATTCCTTAGTGTGCTCTTCAATAAAAACAAAACACCCCAAGTTGTCTGCATCCCTAGCAGGCTGCAATTTGGCCCCAAAGACCCACTCCCTGGCATGTAGGTAGGAGGATGGACCCAGCCACAAGGGTGAAGAAAGACTCCACTTGTGAAGCCCCTTGGGAGGGCTGCCTTGGTCCCGCCCTGGGGTAACAGGTAACACGATCATACACCAAGGCTGCCATATTCCTTCAGTGCTCCATCTGTGCAGCCTCCCGGGTAGCTTACTTTTTTTTTTTTTTTTTTTTTTGAGACACAGAGTCTGTCACCTAGGCTGGAGTGCAGGAGTGCAGGAGTGCAATCACAGCTCACTGCAGTTTCCAACTCCTATTCTCAAGCTATCCTCCTGCATTGTCCTCCATGGTAGCTGTGGCTGTAGGCGTGCACCTCCATATCAGGTTAATTTCCTGTCTTATAAGTATTTGGGAGGCTATTCAACTCAGGAATGGGGTGGCCACATGAACCAAAGGGGCTGGATGGAGAACGTTCAGGCATCTCTCCTTAGACTCATTTCAAAGCAAACAAGGAAGTACAAGCTGGGCCCTATCCAGCTGTAGGTCTCAAAGACAGGTCAGCTGCCAGTGGCCTGACTTGGCTCCAAGGGAGAGACCAGAAGGTTCACCTCCCTGGGCTCCACATGGGTAGGACCCCAGGCAAACATCATTTGTGCCTGGGCCTTGGGTGGTGGATCAGGAGGTTTGCAGGCTTAGGGCAATGTGGTATAGCTACACCTGTTGTGAGGACGCAGTCCACATCACGTGTCTGGTACTCCTGGTTAAAAAAGTCGGGTCTGGATGCTTCTAGCTTCTTGTCATAGCAGGGCATCACTGTCACGTGGTAAATCTTGTCAGGGGTCAGGTGCTACATGGAGAAGCAGAGACACCATCACTCCTGGCTCTGAGCCAAAGAGGCCTGCAGCTGACAGGAGACACAGGAGGTCATGGCACAGGCATGGCCACCATCCAACAGCCAGTGCATGACTGTAATCCTCAGGGCATTCCCAGCACCTTCCCTGATGATTCTGCACACTTGTCATGGACTCCACAGGTCCCAGCTCATCCAGGAGAATGACACTGACCCATCCATAGCATGTCTGTGCTCCCTAACACAGGAGAAAGTGCTCCATGGTGAACATCACTACTGGTCAAGCAGGAAAGCACAAGGCATGTGTGTGGGAAGTTGATCACATCGAGATGGAAGGAAGCTGATGCAGACCAACATCAGTGTACCTGGCCTGCAGCCACTACCAGGGCCACCTCCTTTCCACCCCATACTGGTTGGGTGGCTGTGTCAATGACTGTGTTGGGCCTGGGGAGGGGGCTGTGTTGGGTACACATTTACCAGTGGCTCTAGGGTTGGCTCCTGTCTCCTGACCATGGCTTCCCACTTCCTGATCATCAGGCCTGGCCACCCCTAGGTGAGTGACCAGCACCTTCATATCAGAACTCAGCCCTCTAGTGACTAAACAGAAGAGAGAAAGGGGGATCTTGGTATCAGGAGGCCAGCTGTGCTGGCTCTGTAGGCAGAGGTGTGGCCGATGGCTAGGGACTGCAGCCTTGCAGTGGGGCTGTGTGCCCACCACCAGCTACTCTCTGACATACTGCCTGTGTCTGATGCTATTACCTGTTGCTGGGCGAGGAAGTCTTTGACCAGGGAGCCCATGACCTGCTGTGGGGACCGGGCCGTGCTGAGGTAGGGAATGATGAAGCTGCTGTGGGTCTTCTCAGCGTAGCAGATCCAGCCTGAGGTGATAGGGCATGTGGGACTTGGTAGGGGGCAGAGTGCCTCTCCCAGTTTAGCAATGATATGATGGTCTGGGGTTAGACCCACTTGCACAAGAGAGCAGGATGGTTCTTGAGACAGGCTCCTGTCTTGTCTGCATGCAGGTGCTTACCCTCTAGGGAGCTGGAGTGACCAGAGGTAAAGAGGCCACTTTGTGCTAACATTATAGCCCACACTGTCTGACCCATCACTCCCAGAACCCACCCTGAGCTGTCAACATCATGTGAAGTTTTCACGTGAACCTCATGCCATTTGTGAGGCCATGAGCATACCTGGGCAGGCAGAAGCCAGCACGGGCAAGGCCTGTGGTGAGCTGGCCTGTTCTCGGAATCGCTGTACAAACTCTCGCTGGCTCTCCAGGAGGCTAAAGTTTCTCGAGAAGGCTGTATCGAAGACGAAGTGTGCCCCTAGAAGGTGGGAACCCACTTAACTCATGAAGGATGCCTACCAGCATCACAATGCCCGGGTTCTCTGCTGGCGAAAGTGGGTAGCACTACCAAGTGTAGGGTTCTGCCTCCTCATGGCAGCTCAGCTGTTATCTTGGCAACTGCAGGAACCATGATCCTAAAATGCTACACCCCCAGTCGGATGTAGCACTTGTTTCCTGAGTCTGAGCAGTAGCCCCAGGAATGAGTATTTGTCCTACATGCGTTTTAGAGACCCACTGTGATACAGCTTTGCCTGCTCTACACCAGAAGCTGGGCTCTGTTACCCTTTCTGCCTCCTCCCAGTCCCTGTCAGTTCTTTAGAACTACCCTATATGCTGTTCCCTGATAACCACTCTCTAAGACACAGCCTGATGTGGGCCCCTGGGCTAGCCCCACTGATGTCCACAGCCCACACAGGCTGCACAGGTGTCCTGTGGGACCCCTGGCATTCAGACCTGTCTGCTCTAAATCCACCAACTAGAACTCTCCATGGGAAACCTGCTCGGATAATGTCCTGAGCCCCAATAGAGGTGCCTGCCCACAGTCCCTCTCTCCTGATTCTTCATTCTGGCCTCATGTGACCAGCAGAAGGGGGACTTCCCTCTTGACTCAGGACACCCACCTTGCGTAGGACCTGTAAGTTAAAATCTTTGAACACAGGCTCAGCACCTATGGCTCAAGCAGCTAAGGTGCCAGCCACATACACCTAAGGTGGCGGGTTCGAATCCCCAGCCGGGGCCCACCAAACAACAAT
>NW_003852439.1:6920612-6922336 GCF_000181295.1 Otolemur garnettii
AAAAAAAAAAAAAATCTTTGAACACATTTACACTTAAGGCAGTGGTGAATTTGCACCTCCCTGTTGGCTCTGGGTAGCCCCAGGCTAGATCTTCCCCAGGATTCTGGGTCAGGCTCCCAGAATCAGACAACAGGCAGGGACAGGCTGCTGCACATGGGCAAAACCAGGGGATAGGACCCATGGGCACAAGGCCATCTGCCAGGTGAAGAAGTGCCTACAAGAGGTACACTGTGGACACCCATGCCCAGCTCCCCTAAGTTTTCTGCTAGGGCAGGGGTGCTGTGCTGCTGGAACCCAAGTTTAGCTGGGGGCTCTCAGGATACCCATGTCCTCCACCAGTCCAGTCAACCAGAGCTGACCTGAGCCAGAACCCAACACAGACCTGGAAAATGTGTCTAATACTTGCTAAGAAGGAACACAAGGAGTGGGTGAATCCTAGACTCAGGGAAAATATAAAGTCAGAATGCAGGTGCTTTTCTCTGGAAAGGCACTGCTCTCAAACATCAGTCTGAAACTTTAAGTGGAAGTCAGGCATGGAATAGTGCTTCTGTGGCATTTAACTTCAGGGCTGAGTGACATGCAGGTGACTCAGGCTGGAAGCGCCCTAACTCACTCAGACGCCCCCTTGTTTTGAAGCAACAATGTTCGCCCCTGGTTCCTCGCCTACCTATTTTTTTAAAGAACGAGGTTAATTTCCTGGCAGTGTCTGTAGGATTCAGCTGGAGTTGCACAGCCAGTGATGCTCGGGACTGTGGTGAGACTGATACAACAACCAGCCTCTGTTGACTGGGGGCCGCCATCTGTAAAGCAAGGGGGGTACTGCTTACTCTGCAGGCTTGGTGCAAACTCACCATGCCTGCGATAGGATGAAGAGACATTTTCAATATTGGAGAGTACTGACAAGTTATTCACCAATCACCCACCAGCAGGATTTAAAATGCAGGAGTGATATGGTGGGCACGGTGGCTCACGCCTGTAATCCTAGCACTCTGGGAGGCTGAAGTGGGTGTATTGCTTAAGCTCAGGAGTTTGAGACCAGCCTAAGCAAGAGCGAGACACCATGTCCAAAAGAATAGCCGGGAGTTGTGGCGGGCACCTGTAGTCCTAGCTACTCAGGAGGCTAAGGCAAGAGGATCACTTGAACCCAAGAGTTTGAGGTTGCTGTGAGCCATGATACCATAGCACTCTACCAAGGGCAACAAAGTAAGACTCTCTAAAAAGAAAAAAAACAATGCAGGAGTCACCTGAAGACGAAGGTTGAACAGCTTTAGGAAATGAGCTGCCCTTGACAAATTAAGTCACAGGCTGCTGGGGTTGTGTTCAGGCTGAAGTGGAGTCTCAGAGGCCACACACACACCCCCTCCCCACTTACCTTGTTAGCATCTAGAGCCTTTCGAAGCTCCTTGTGGCTCTGCTGAGTGACAAGCACGGTCTCTGCTGAGGTGACGCAGCCACTGCATGCCAAACAGTCATTCAGTGAGACCTTGGCCTTCTCCAGCCTCCGGGTCCCGCCGTCCTGTGAAGTAGCAAGAACCCAGTGCACAGAGGGCACTGCTACTTGGGGACACAGTGCTGTCAGGATAAGAGAGTCCTTAGGGAACTGTATGCTCACTATAGTGCTCTCAGGATGGCAGAGTCTTCTTGTTCTCTTGTTTGTAACACCACTGACAGCCAACAGGGTAGCTGGCTGGGTTTATGTGCCACTCACTTTTTTTTTTTTTTTT
>NW_003852439.1:6923673-6929074 GCF_000181295.1 Otolemur garnettii
GATAGGGCCTTGCTTTTGCTCAGGCTAGTCTTGAACTTGTGAGCTCAAGCAATCCACCCACCTCAGCCTCCCAGAGTGCTAGGATTACAGGCGTGAAGCATCACGCCTGGCCTCAAATTCCACTTTTTGGTACAAACTTGGTTAGTACATCAGAATCATGTGACTAAAGCTTGAGGTTGTTAAATCAGCAGAGACATGGCTGACTTGCCCACCACTTACAGGGGTCTGGGGGCTGCTGGTCTCAGGCTGCACACTCACCAGGCTGCAGACAGCAAAATGCCAAAGGTTCTGGATGGAGGGGTAGGAGGGAAGCTAAGGGTAGGTGAAGGAAGGACAAAGGGACACAGGAGAGGAAAGAAGAGAGAGGAAATGTGGAGCCTGGTGTGGGGGTAGGGACTGAAATGAGCAGCAACAGCCCTCAGGCTCAGCCAAATAGGACTAAAGAAGTAGAAGTGGAGCCAGTAATTTTTCTCAGATGCAAAATAATTCCAGCTTGAGCTCCCCACTTCCCCTGGCAAACATAGGGATAGTTTAAGCCAGGGACAGTAAAGCTTCAAGGGCCTTAGAATGTGGCCAGGAGAACAAGGTGACTGGGTTGTAGCCCCCTCTACCCTGGTTCTCAGCTATGCCTGTGTGTCACACCAAAGCCTCAATTTGAGCTCATCCTGTATTTCTATAGTGGGAGCTATCCAAAGGCTCAGAGGTACTACCTGCTGTGCTGAGCTCCAAATCAACTGCCACTGCTCAGGATAGTGGCGCCCCTCAGGAGAACCAGGTCCTCCCAAATACACAGGGCTCCATGGTGTGTTATAGGGTCACACTCCTGGACAGAGCAAACAGCCAGCTCTTTTCCTGTAACCACTCGATCCCACTAATTGCCCTTCACAAAGATTTGCATTGTTCTATGAGACACCCTGCAGTTCCTCCCCTACTTGGCAAGGGTTCCTAGTCCAGGTTCCTGGTGCTGAGCTGGCCAACACTTCTCTTTGCAGAAGATCACAGGACTGGGAATCTATTCTTTAGTGTCCAAATGACAGTCAGGGGTGAATTTCAACACTGTTTAATCAGAATCTCATTTTATTTCTATTTATTTGTTTATTCTGGAGACAAAGTCTCCTGAGCTGGAGTGCAGTGGCATCATCATGGCTCGCTTCAACATCCAACTCCTGGATTCAAGTAATCTTCCCACTTCGGCCTCCCACAGTGCTAGGATTACAGGCATGAGCCACCATGCCTAGCCTCATTAGGATCTCATCATGACTTAGGAGGTAAAAGTTCTCTAAGAAGGAGAGGTCTGAACTAGAAAGTCTTACACAATTACAAGTCTGGGGAGGAAACAAATAGGATCCACAATCTCTGCAAAAGAGCCCCCTTTGCAGAATTAATCAAACTTACTGTTCAGCCAGGGTGTCTCTATTCACCCTGGCACCCTGACCCCAGCCTTCCTCAGTGGGTAGGAGGAGTAATTTGACTAGTGAGAAAAAACTGGTAAGATATGGAAAGCCTCAAGGTCACTGCCTTTATGACTGGATTAAATAAAGGGTGTTTTAGATTAGTTAAGCCAGAGGTTGTGACAGAGCCCCTGTGCCTTACTTGGTTAACTTGGATGTAACTCCCATCATCTTCGATGTGGATCTTGGCTATGCCGCTTTCTGGCCTCTTATCCACCTTCACGGGCTTGATGCAGTCCTATACCAGGAAGAGACCCCAAACCAGGGCCTGTGAGTAGGCAAAGGCTCCTGAGGAAGCAAGCCCTAAAGGATGGTAGCCTGGTTATGCAATGGCCAGATACATGGCATGAAGGTACTGCCCTGAGCCACACACTTGGAGACTGACGCTAGTCCCACCATCTCCTGCCACAGAAGCGATCACACCAGCTCCAGCTGCTCACCCTGTTCTTGCACTGGGTCTGGGTTTCTAAAGACCTGCTGGCAATGAAGGCTACTTACCGTACAGGTCTCAGTTAGCATGAGGCCAGTGTTAACAGTGCCGGCAAACCACCTATCTGCAGAGACACTGCTAACCCTGACCTTCCTAACTAAGCATAAACAGGAAGTATGATCAGAGTGTTATACTGGCTACTAAGAGGAAGCCAAGGCCTCAGCAGAAACACTTTGCTTGGAGAAGTCTGGAGGTCACCTCCATGCACAATGCCCCAGAAAAAAGTTCATTTCAATTCCAATTCCCTTGAATTCTCTCTAGGCCCCTGCATTTCCTAAAATGACCAGCTCTACAAAGCCCTCAGATGTTAGGATGGCTAGCTTATTGGTGCTGAAATGCTGCAATGCAGCCCCCCTTTCCTCTGCCTCAATACTGGGCGGTCCAGCTCCCACTTAGTAGGGCTGTTGCCATCGATAGGCACACCCAAAGCACACCCAGAGAAGGGTAACACCAGCCTGTTCACAAAGTGTAGTGTTGCTGTCTGGTCTTCTGGTCTCCTTCGGGAACACGCTCTGCCTCCTTGCCTTAGGGAGATGCCAAGCACAGTGTTTACTGAGCAGTTACTGCTGTGTTTCTAGCCATCATCCCACCTGCTCTCACAGCTGAACTGGGGTCACCACCGTCCCTGTTTATGCAGATGAACAAACTGTGGATCAGAGAGGAGCTTGAGGCCTGGCAGGATGCCCCGCAGATGTAGAGATGCCAGACCCAGTACTGCCCTCGCCACTCTCCAGTTGTGTGCCTCAGGCGGTGTACTAATTCGCCTCTGCTCGGTTCCACTAGGCTGGATGGCGCAAATCTGCGACGCCCGAATCCTTTCAGGCGGCCGCCTGGCGCCCACGCAGTAAAGCCAGTCCGTGACACAGCCCTGCGTGGCCTCAGTTTTCTTGTTGGTAAGAAACCAGCCAGAAAGACTCGGGACCGTGCGGGGGTTGCTGGTGGCTTCGAGGGCATCAGCCAAGGTCCCGGGATTCGGATTTCATTTCCCAGGGGAATAAACTGAGACCGGGAGGGGTCTCCCACCATGCGAGGTGCGAGAGTCCTACTCGGCGCCCCCGGGCCCGCTCCCCGCGCCCACCTGAGACGGCCCGATGAAGTCATCCAGGTCCGTCAGCTGCAGCGCCCCACTAAAGGGCGACGCCATGACTGCCGTACTGCTGCCGGGCGCCGTGAGCAGGTGTCGCCAAACTGCACGAAACGAAGAATTTGTTCCGCCACGCTGCCAGAAAGCGTCCCGCGGAGGTGCATGCGCACTTCACATCCAGCCGGGCGCCCTCAGGTGACCGCCCTCTGCCGGCGGGCCCAGAGCAGCGGCTCTCGTCGGGTCCCTGCCGATTCGGGCCAAACTCCGCGCAGTTCCTGCTGCCGCACCTGCTGTTCCACTTGAGCTGGGGTAGAGAGCGGCGGCGGGACGAGGAACCGCGCAGGCAATCTCTGTGCCTTCACAGAGAAGCGGAGGGGTCCTCGCTAGTTCATTTAAGTAACCAGAGCTTACCTGCCGGCAGCTGCGGGCCTAGGGCCGCGCTTTGCTTTACCTTGCTCGTGGACGCCACCCGAGAACCCAGGACGGTGCCTGACACACAGTAGGTGCTCAGTTCTGTTGAAGCAGTTCAGGCAGTGAAGAAAGTGAAAAGTCCCAGGGTTAGGGAGTAATCCTTACTCTCCTGAGGCCAGCTCATCCAGATCCCTTCTCTGTTATTCCACTTGGAGATGAGCCTGAGAAAGCTCCATTTCCCTAGGTTTTATCACCGTGAACAGGCCTGCTGTGAGTCTGACTCGATTTCTAAGCCGTTGTAACTCATATATGTTCAGAGACACACTGAATGACAAGTTTTACTTGGACTTTCCAGAAAACTTAAAGGATCAAGTCTGGTGTATTTCCAACCACACAGGCTCAGTCTGAGAGGCCGTGGCCTGTGGTCTGCTCTTCCGAGGGTTCTGGTAGACCCCTTCTTGGGCTTTGATTCCAACAGCTTTCCCCCACATGACACTGCCTGGTGACTTCTGAACCCACTGTGGGGTTTGCAACCAGGCCCAGGCACTCAAGGCCCACTGGCTGGTGTGGCCTCCTTGGGCACCTATAGCTGCCCATCTCACCCCACAGGACTTTGTTCTTCAGCATCAGGGAGAAACTTTCCCCAGCACCTGGGCTAGGTGGGCTTCCAGGTCCCACCCATCCTCCTGGCCTGGCAATACCTGACCAAGTTCCCAGATGAGATGCCTGAAATCTGAGGAATCCCACTACTTATTAGAAATAGATGAAAAACAAAGTAAACTTACTTTCACTGAAGTGCCATACAGTGTGTTTATAAAAGATGTGAACAGGTGGAATGCTGCTGAGATTGAGGGGCAGGTCTTTTAGGTGGAGGTACAGAGAGCATTTATTGAGGGGGGCTCTGGCTGGGTCCTGGGGCAAGGGATGGTCTCTGCGGCAGAGCAGGAAGGGTTCTCCCAGTGTTGTGGGAGTTTGGTGTGTAGATACTTAGGTAGGTTTTGATCTTTCTTCCCCTGCAAACACAAGTTTATAAGAGCAAACACAGGTGGAGCAAGATGAGGGCAAGTCAAAAGGTGGGGACAGCCTGTGTCCATCAGCAGATTGTGCATGGACTCATTGGTGTCTGTCAGTGCAGCAGGGCAGTATTCAGCCAGGAAAAGGAATGACTTTTTTTTTTTAAGAGATAGAATCTCACTTTGTTGCCCTCAGTAGAGTGCCGTGGTGTCACAGCTCACAGAAACCTCCAGCTCTTGGGCTTAGGTGATTCTCTTGCCTCACCCTCCTGAGTAGCTGGGACTATAGGTGCCCACCACAATGCCTGGCTATTTTTTCTATTGCAGTTTGGCCAGGGCTGGGTTCGAACCTGCCACCTTCGGTATGGGGGTGGTGCCTTACTCACTGAGCCACAGGCACTGCCCAGAAGTGACTTATTGACAGGTGCTGCAATGTCAATAAACTCTGAAAACATGATGCTCAGTCACATATGGCGTGAGTCCACTTACATGAAATGTCAGGAAGGACAAATCCAGACAAAGATTATCACAGAGGCTGCTAGGGGCTAGGAGGAGGGCTTTCTGATTGGGCTGATGGAAAGGTTTTGGAAATAGATGTTGCACAACACTGTGAATGTAATTAACATTACTGAATCGGATACTTAAAAATGATCACAGTGGAAAAAAATTTTGTTATATATTTTTTACTACAAATTTAAAAAGTGAAGAATGAAATATACCAAAAACCCATCCAATTGTACACTTTAAATGAGTGTAATGTGTAGTATGTGAATTTTATTTTTTGAGAGAGTGTCACTTTATTGCCCTTGGTAGAGTGCTGTAGCATCATAGCTCACAGCAACCTCAAACTCTTGGGCTTAAGATTCTCTTGCCTGGCTCCGCGCCTATAGCTCAACCGGCTAAGGCGCCAGCCACGTACACCTAAGGTGGCGGGTTCGAATCCCCAGCCCGG